>NC_140003.1:22573618-22945066 GCF_964263955.1 Coregonus lavaretus
TGTGAGTGTACTGTGGCCCTGACACACACTCACACACACGTATTTCTCATGACATACAGTGACAGGCCAAACAGCATGGCGACACATTCTTAGGGCCCCATGCTGAGACACAGGTGGTAAGATGCTAAACCAAGCCTAAGCTGCCCAGCAGGATCTGTGGTAGAGAGGAGAGGAGAGCACACTCTGCTACAATCACCAGCCTGACCATCGTCCACCCCTCTCTGCTCTGAGAGCCAGTCAGTCAGTAGCACATTCAGCATAGAAACCAGAACCATATCCATAGCAGAGCCGTATCAATTTATCAACACAGCCAACACAAATCTCTGTGTCAGTCCCCTGGAGTAAACTGGTAGTTCAACATGGCTAGGATAGTTTAGGATTGACTGACTCACTCACTAATGTGTGGGCTTGTGTATGAACTATTAATATGTGCATCTCGGTTTATGTCTAGTTGTTGAATGTTTGCGTCTCTGTTTACAGAGGCATGTACATTCATGAATGTTTAAAGGCATTTCCTGTATACATGTTCTTCTCTCTATGCTGCTTACGGAACACACACACACACATTGTACTGTCTCTACTCTCCTCACACGTCTCATGCTGTTCTAACACTGGTCTACAGGAGGCGGTTCGCGTGCTGATCCGTCACTCTGCTGACGTGAATGCGCGGGATAAGAACTGGCAGACGCCGCTTCACGTTGCCGCGGCCAACAAGGCCCTGCGCTGCGCTGAGGTCATCATCCCCCTGCTGAGCAGCGTCAACGTGTCGGACCGCGGGGGGCGCACCGCCCTGCACCACGCCGCCCTCAACGGGCACACTGAGGTACTACAGACTGGGGGATCACATATTTTATTTATATCTCTTATGTACATCCATACAAATGCCCAATTCAGGAAGTGAAATGCAATCAACCCCTAGTGAGACAATCGCCTAGGGCCTAGGCACTCCATGTATACTGAACAAAAATATAAATGCAACGTGCAACAATTTCAAAGATTTTACTGAGTTACAGTTCATATAAGGAAATCAGTCATTTGAAATGAATTTATTAGGCCTTAATCTATGGATTTCACATGACTGGGAATACAGATATGCATCTGTTGGTCACAGATAGGGCTGTGGATCAGAAAACCAGTCAGTATCTGGTGTGACCACCATTTGCCTCATGCAGCGCGACACATCTCCTTCGCATCGAGTTGATTAGTCTGTTAATTGTGTAATGTTGTCCCACTCCTCTTCAATGGCTGTGCGAAGTTGCTGGATATTTGCGGGAACTGAAACACGCTGTCGTACACGTCGATCTGAGCATCCCAAACATGCTCAATGGGTGACATGTCTGGTGAGTTTGCAGGCCATGGAAGAACTGGGACATGTTCAGCTTCCAGGAATTGTGTACAGACCCTTGCGACATGGGGCCGTGCAATATCATGCTGAAACATGAGGTGATGGCGGCGGATGAATGGCACGACAATGGGCCTCAGGATCTCGTCACAGTATGTGCATTCAAATTGCCATCGATAAAATGCAATTGTGTTCGTTGTTCGTAGTTTATGCCTGCCCATACCATAACCCCACCGCCACCATGGGGCACTCTGTTCACAACGTTGACATCAGCAAACCCCTCACCCATATGACGCCATATCAGCGGTTGTGAGGCCAGTTGGACGTACTGGCAAATTCTCTAAAGCGACGTTGGATGCGGCTTATAGTAGAGAAATAAACATTCAATTATTTGGCAACAGCTCTGGTGGACATCCCTACAGTCAGCATGCCAATTGCACGCTCCCTCAAAACTTGAGACATCTGTGGCATTGTGTTGTGTGACCAAACTGCAGATTTTAGAATGGCCTTTAATTGTCCCCAGCACAAGGTGCACCTGTGTAATGATCATGCTGTTTAATCAGCTTCTTGATATGCCACACCTGTCAGGTGGATGGATTATCTTGGCAAATGAGAAATGCTCACTAACAGGGATGTAAACAAATTTGTGCACAACATTTGAGAGAAATATGCTTTTTGTGTTTATGGAAAATGTCTGGGATCTTTTATTTCAGCTCATGAAACATGGGACCAACACTTTACATGTTGCGTTTATATTTTTGTTCGTTGTAGATCTGAAAGACTTGGATAGAGGTGTAGGAAATATGGTAATGGTGCCATCTTGCCCTCTGAATGGCTAGTGAGTGACGACAACTGTATTTAAATATTTTTGCCCACACAAGCAGCATAATAGGTAGTAAAGGTAAAGTTACACAGGCACATATTTGAATAGTTGTTTTTGCTTAAATACTAGTCTGATTTACATATTTAGAATGGTTACATAAAGAGCCTCGCCCACTCTTGGCCCTCCGAAGTACACACACACAGACCTGACTCACCACTGAAACACACCGCTCACACACTCCCCTCTCCCTCCTTTCCACTTTCTTTCTGTCTCTCACTATCTTTTTCCCCTCTCCATTTCAGATGGTTAACCTGCTACTGGCTAAGGGAGCCAACATTAATGCCTTCGATAAGAAAGATGGCCGCGCCCTGCACTGGGCAGCATATATGGGTGAGACATATAGACATTATAGAGTGTACCTCTCTGTACCAAGTCTGCTTCAGGCATTCAGATCTTTATATGTGAAATGGAAATAGTATGTATGAGTCACCTAATAGTCCGAAAACAGAGCCAAACAACATTGGTTGGTTTATTGTGGGATTACTCATATTGCTGAACATTTGATGGAAACATTATGGTTTTGAATGGTGACTTTCTTGTAAGATTACTGATGTTGCTAAACATTTTTAAGTGGAGGACTGTACATTGAGTGTGCTATGGTGGGCCCCCTGCAGGTCATCTGGATGTAGTGTGTCTGCTGGTCAGCCAGGGGGCAGAGGTCAGCTGTAAGGATAAACGTGGTTACACTCCACTACACACGGCCGCTTCTAATGGTCAGATCGCTGTGGTCAAACACCTACTCAACCTGGCCGTGGAGGTATGAAGAAATGGACGCATGCACACAAACACACACGCGCGCGCACACACACATAATGTGGAATGTTGACTTGCTCTCCGCTCCTCTGTGACTGCAGATAGATGAGGCCAATGCGTTTGGTAACACAGCTCTGCACGTGGCATGTTTCAACGGTCAGGATGCTGTGGTCAGTGAGCTGATAGACTACGGGGCTAACGTCAGCCAGCCCAACAACAAGGGTTTCACCCCACTGCACTTCGCTGCAGCCTCCACCCACGGAGCCCTCTGTCTGGAGTTCCTAGTCAACAACGGGGCTGACGTCAACGTCCAGGTGGGGATAGACGCTGTTTCTGTCTGGGAGAGAATGAATGCTATGACTAGCTTGGTTTCCATCTTATACATAATCTCATCATGTACCCTCTGCACTGTATCTACCAGCTGTTGGCTGGAGCGCATCTGCCAAGACCAGAGTTGCCACATTTGCTGTTTATCACAGACTAATATGAGGATTTTACCAGCAGCGGTATGTTTCCATCAAACTGGCTTCTTGTGAATTAAAAGCTGTGCGCAATGATATAGTGCACATGATGAGATTATGTATAAGAGCGAGATCATTTTGATTTGTCAATTGGGAGCCAATCACCGATCATCATGTCACCAGAATACAAATGAAGACCCTTAATATTTATCGGAAAGGAGCATCAAGCTCATCACCGTGTACTTTCACCACCCTGTGAAGTTCATCATAACTTATTTCATCTGTAACCTAATAAACTGTGCGTGCTTTTCAAAGTTGTAGCAGGAGGACCATACAACATAGCATCGTGTTTCTGCAAGTTTACTGCGACATGGTTATTCTATCAACTGCCATTTGTCGAGTGATGTATTTCACCTTCCCAAAAATTCTCCACCCCTGTGTAATTCTCCAGCCCTATTTTGTTCTGTTGACATTTAAAGATGCACTATGCCGAAATCGCTCCGCCATTTCCTGGTTGCAAAAATTGGAATACAGAAGTTCACTTAATTTCAGTTTGTGGCAAAACAAGCAAGTATAATGTAGAGAATCATTGTACCATCTAAACAGCTGTGAAATATATTTTCCATAACCTAAAATATAGTATTTTCAGCTGTTTGAAGCTGGTGTACAAAACCGAAAGTAAAAGACGCAAAAACAAAACTTAAGACTTTCAATGAGAATGACAGATCTATAACACAAATTTCTATGTGAATTTGGTCGGGTCGCCCAAAAAGTAACATATTGCAGCTTTAAGGAAAGTTTACCGGCAATTGCTGTTTCCATCAGGCCTGTCATTGGTTTTTTTTATCCGACAGGTACTTTACTCGCATAAAAATAGTTGGATGGAAACCTGGTTACTGACTGTCTCTGGATCTGTCTTTCTCTGACTGACTCTCATGTTAGTCTTTATTTCAGTCTATTCCACTGTTGGTATCACTCCCATCTTTTTTCTCTCTCTCAGAGTCGGGATGGGAAGAGCCCCCTCCACATGACAGCGGTCCACGGCCGCTTTACTCGCTCCCAGACACTCATCCAGAATGGTAAGACGTGTGTGTGTGTGTGTGTGTGTGTGTGTGTGTGAGTTCACAAGGATTATTGTAATTGTCCTTATTGACTAAACTGTGCTTACTGTACTGTAGGTGGTGAGATTGACAGTGTGGACAAGGATGGAAACACTCCTCTTCACATCGCTGCTCGCTATGGTCACGAGCTCCTCATTAACACACTCATCACCAGCGGAGCCGACTGCACAAGGTGTGTGTGTGTGTGTGTGTGTGTGTGTGTGTGTGGTGTGTGTGTGTGTGTGCACGTGGGGGAATAAATGCTTGGATCCCTTTTCTTTCACTTGTTTTGGTGTAATATATAGCAGTACAGTATGTATTTATAGTAAAGACCTCTTTCTCTCTCTCTCTGCAGACGAGGGGTCCATGGTATGTTCCCTCTGCACCTAGCTGCTATGAACGCCCACTCAGACTGCTGCCGGAAGCTGCTCTCCTCAGGTAACCTACCAGCACCGGCACAAAGCCATTGGCTGTGTGTACTCTGTTTCACCCTCTTCCTTGGACAAAGAACAGGAATGTCTTATTGCTGTTTTCCAGTCCTGAATTCCTCAACAGGGGAACTATTCAGCCTTGGTCAGATTGGAGTCACATTGTTCCTCTGACAGCAATACAAGGCAATGGGCCTGCGAACACAGACAGGCATTGGGCCAGCATACAGAGATGGTCTGATCAGGCATTGCTAGCTGTTTCTCTCCTTGCAGACAATAATTTGTCTAAGCTAGTGCTCTTGAAATAAGAGACCTGATTGTTTGATAGATACTGGCAAACTTCTATCTAGAGACAATTTTGGCTCTAGTCTGGAAATCTCAGGCTCTGTTTGAAAGGATCTGTGCAGTTTCACTTGACTGTGGGGTCAGACCCATATGGTAGGGGGAAACTGAGCTCTGTGAGGGCTCTGAGGCCGCTACTGTAGGAAAACAACAAAGGAAGGCCTTTGATGTTGAGTGATTTACATGAGCTGGAGCACTCAGTGCAGCTGCACAGTTTTATTTGTGCTGAGGAGACAGCCGGCTTGAACCACAGGGTTAGAGGGGTGGTTTAAGGGCAATATTCATAGACTTCAGTATCCATAGCTGTTAACCCCCCTCCCCCTTTACTGACTACAATGGTTTGACCCAGCATACCCAGATTCTAGGCAGGACCAACGTGTGATGGGGATTCAAATAGAACTCTGCACGAAACAGTCCTTAACTCATAGCATGCTTCCCCTGCCTACACTCTTTCTCGCTTCCTCTGTTTTGTGTGCTTTCAGAGTAGAAGTATGTGTAGAAGTAAGAGTATTAGATTATATCTCAGCCTGCCTGTCTCTCACTTTACCTCACATTGTAATCCTGTGTGTTTTCTAGCCTGCCTGTCTCTCACCTTGTAATCCTATGTGTTTTCCTGCATTAACACCTGTCTCTTTCTCCACCTCCCTGTCCCATGTGTCTCTCCCACTTTCTTCCACTGTCTTCCTTGCTATGTGGCTGTATGTTGCCTCCCTCCCTCTCTCCCTGTGTACGTCACCCCCTTTAGGAAGGAGGTATAGCATAATGTGTCCCCTCAGTAACGACCCCTCATCCTCGGCCCTGTCTGCAGGCTTCCAGATCGACACCCCAGACGCACTGGGGAGGACCTGTCTACACGCTGCCGCCGCCGGGGGGTGAGTCTCTCTCTCTATGTGTTTGTGTGTGTCTGAGGAAGAGAGAGAAATACCTGCACGCTGTATATGCTCCTGTACAGTTTATTTCACAATTTCTGTCAGAAGGGCTTCATCAGGTGTCTGTCTGTTTCTGTCTCTGTACATCTTTCTTCATGTCACTGTATTCAAAACAGAATTTGTCATGATTATAAAATCTATTCTCCTCTCCCTCTCCCTCTCCCTCTCCCTCTCCCTCTCCCTCTCCCTCTCCCTCTCCCTCTCCCTCTCCCTCTCCCTCTTCCTCGTTCTGCAGTAATGTGGAGTGTGTGAAGTTGCTTTTGAGCAGCGGTGGGGACCACAACCGGAGGGACAAGTGTGGCAGGTGAGTTCTCTTAGAGGACAGGTAGAAGGGTGGGGGGAAGTCTGAAGTAGGGGCAGATGAACAGGAGTTGAAAGCTGGTTCTTACTGAGGTGAGGACCCTGCTGAAAGGACATCATGGAGAAAGAGAACAGAGCTTAGAGTGGGGGCTGCATCCGTTTGTGGTCTATTTCTGTCAGTTCCTCTCTCCAGTTCCTGTGTAGGTGTGTTTGTGTGGTCACAGCAATTTGAGTCCTCTGACTCAACACTTTAGTCCACGCTTCATATTTTTGTTGCACTCTAAAGTGTGACTCATCTCAATGTGCTGGCGTATAACACTGTCCTTGTGTGTCTGTCCGTCTGTCTCTGTCCATCTGTCTGTGTGTCTCTCTCTCTCCAGGACCCCTCTCCACTATGCAGCGGCCAGTCGTCACTATCAGTGCCTGGAGACCCTGGTGTCGTGTGGGACCTGCATTAACGCCACTGACCAGTGGGGGCGCTCTGGCCTGCACTACGCAGCTGCCTCTGACCTGGACAGGAGGTGAAGCTCACTGACCAGACTTAGGGATGAATCCTAACTTCCACTTAAGAGTTAAATTCCCACTTAGTCTCCAATATACAGCAATGCACGACTAAGTGAACATTTGTCTTACATGCAAACTACACCGGCCACGTTGCGTGCACGAGCGTTGCAAAATAAATGTACACTTACATGTTATTCAATAATTTCACCCACACCGCTCGCTCACGTGAACGAGCGTCTGCGTAGCCAAGTGCTAAATACAACATGGTTCTAATTAAGAAGCTCCACGCGCTGCGAGTCCCCTCCTTATTGGATATCAGGAAGATACAAACCCATGTGGATGCTTGAAAGACAAACAAGGAGAGATTAATTAAAGATAACTAACTAGGTGTCTGTACGTACTAGGGATGGGCATGGTTATTCGAATATCCGAACGGACGTTAGTATTCGATCACTATTCATTTTTGAAAGCATTTTTATTTTAATAGTTAGCACTGTAAACATAGCCTACAGTTCTGAAGACGCACAAATAAATTATTTTATTTTCGAGTTAATTTTCTCTCTGTCACGACTTCCGCCGAGGCTGCCTCCCCTCCTTGTTCGGGCAGGTTTCGGCGTTCGGTGTCACCGGCTTACTAGCTACTGCCGATCCATTTATCATCACTCCATTTGTCTTGTCTTCAATCACACACACCTGGTCCTTATTCCCTCATTAGTCATGGTATAAGTGTTCCCTCTGCTTCCTTGTCTGTGTGGGTGATTGTTTATTGTGGAGGTTAGTGAAGCTCGGTGGAGCGCGTGTATTTTGTATCGACGGGAGTATTTTCCAGTGCGCCTTGTATTTTCCAGTGCGCCTGTTTTGTGCCCTGGAGTGTGTTTGACGCATTTCTATATTAACCTGTATTTTGCGGATTAAAGCCTGTTATTCTGTGATTTACCCTCCTGCGCCTGACTCCTTCAACACCGCCTCATCACACTCTCTCTCATGTTGTGCTTTACATGAAAAGGCAAAGTGGATTTAAACCTCCAGTCAGCCCTGACAACGGTAGCCTATTGTATTTTCCCCACTTCAAATAGCCTCTAACGGAGATTCCACTATATCTGACACAGATCAATGCAAAACACTCAGGAAACGTTTTTGAAACGGAATCTATCACGGTGAACATCAGAGATCTCTGTCACTGTTGCTGACTGTTAGCTAAAAACTACCGGAGAATAGCAGTCAAAAAACAATCTGGATATCCGAAGAAATGTCATGATATTATTCGAATAGTGAAATCATTTCAAATGCCCATCCCAAGTCGGCAGCAGACTTAAGTATGCTCAGTGTTCACACCCCTGATTGTTTTAATAGCAGGAAATTCAGACTAGCACAGCTGTAAACGCTTGGTGACCCTGAATACGACCCCTGAATAATAGAAAGTCCATCTAAACCCCACTTTTCCCATAGAATTTATCTTTGCCTAAGCTATTGTCAGAAAAAATGGCGTATTGCGAATGTCTTAATATTTTTCTGCTGTGTGTCTTGTGTTGTAAAGGCGACGTCAGGCTCTGGAGCCAGAGAGTGAAGGGGTCCAGGCAGAGAAGGAGAAGGAGGCTGCACTGTGAGTATACTAGTTTATTTCTATGAGTATTACTGCCTCAATCTGGGCATCCAGGTAGTCAGTCAGCACAGACTATGGCTCAGTGCAAACCGTGCCTATGGTTCGGACTATTTGAGAACGTCCCTCTTTCTCTACTCTGTGTACACAGACCCGTTCAGACAGACAATACCTTCTCTCATTGTCTCTCTCAGCTTGTTTGAATAGCCTTTGCATATGTCTGTAGAACATGTCTGACTCTCTCTCTCGCTCATATTCTCTCCCAGTCTGAGGCTTTGTTCACTTTTTAATAACCTTTATTGAAATATTGAAGTGTTTACGTCGGACGATATTGTGTGTTTTTGTACTAGATGTCTGGAGTTCCTGTTGCAAAGTGGTGCTACTGCCTCTCTGAAAGATAAGCAAGGCTATAGTCCTGTCCACTATGCTGCAGCCTATGGCCACAGACACTGCCTGGAGCTGGTGAGTACACACACGCTTATGCAAAATCATCTGCGCAAGTGCAACCACACATGAGGAAATCCATTTTTTTGGGTTATATAATCCAGAGATGGCTCTTGTCTTTTGCCCCATCTGCTAGTTAACAATGAATCTGTGTGTAGAATATCGTAAAGATATCGTCAATACACACAGCTCACAAATACCACTTACCGAATTTGAATGATTTGTTTTGATGTGAACTGTGTGGTCTGTGGTTGTGGTTTCAGCTGTTGGACCGAGACGAGAGTCACCAGGAGGACCCAGAATCTCTGAGTGCCAGGAGCCCCCTGCACCTCGCTGTGAGTCATTATAATACGCAGACATACATTATCATATATCCACTCTAGCCATGCATTTTCTCATTCACTGCCATGCATTATAATGGGGGCGAATGAGCAGGAAAAATACTTGTTTTTATGGTCAGGGCACGTGATCAGGGAAAACGGATAACTGGCATTATCACTTATATACAGCCATACAAACATTACCACAGAGTATACATTGCATAGACTGTGTCTTTGAATGCCAACAGCTGGTGTGTGTGTAATCTGTCTGTATGTCTCCCCATCCTCCAGGCATACCACGGCCATGCCCAGGCTCTGGAGGTGTTGCTGCAGGGGGAGAGGGAAGTGGACCAGGGGGACGAGGCTGGTCGTACTCCACTTGCCCTAGCGGCCCTCAGGGGCCACACTGACTGTGTCCACACCCTCCTCAGCCAGGGGGCCTCGCCACGCACCACAGACACCAACAGGGGACGCACCCCTGTACACCTAGCAGGTAATGGAGACCACTGTGTGTGTGTGTGTGAGAGAATTTGAAGTACTCTTTTGTGTGGTCCGTGTCACATGAGGTTGGTGGCACCTTAATTTGGGAGGACGGGCACGTGGTAATGGCTGGAGAGGAATAAGTGATAAGGTATCAAAAACATCAAACATGGTTTCCATGTGTTTAATGCCATTCAATTCGCTCTGTTCCAGACATTATTATGATCCGTCCTCCCCTCAGCAGCCTCCACTAGTCCGTGTGCACTAGTTCTGTACTCCGTTTCCTCTGTCTGACTTTCTCTATCTCTCTCACGCACTCTCTCTCTTTCTCTCTCCCCCCTCTCTCTCCTCTCTCTCGCCCCCTCTCGTGCGCTCTTTCTTTCTTTCTCTCTCTCTTTCTCTCTCTCGCCCCGTCTCGCTCTCTTTCTCTTTCTCACTCTCTCTCTCTGTTCTTAGTGATGAATGGTCATACGTCGTGTGTGCGCCTCCTGCTGGATGACCAAGACAGTGCAGACCTGGTGGATGCCGCTGACTCTCGTGGACAGTGAGTTGACCAATCCATTCATCTATTAATCTATTGTACATCTATTGGATGGGTTTTAGAAATATGGTAACCATTCATGTACACTGAACAAAAATATAAACACAACATCTAAAGTGTTGGTCCCATGTTTCATGAGCTGAAATAAATGATCCCAGAAATTTCCCATATACACAAAAAGCTTATTTCTCTCATGTTGTGCACACAGTTGTTTACATCCCTGTTAGTGAACATTTCTACTTTGCCAAGATAATCCATCCACCTGACAGGTGTGGCATATCAAGAAGCTGATTAAACAGCATGATCATTACAGAAGTGCACCTTGTGGAGGGGACAATAAAAGGCCATTCTAAAATGTGCAGTTTTGTCACACAACACAATGCCACAGATGTCCCAAGAGGGAGCGTGCAATTGGCATGCTGACGGCAAGAAAGTCCACCAGTGCTGTAGCCAGAGAATTGAATGTTAATTTCTCTACCATAAGCCACCTCCAACGTTATTTTAGAGAATTTGGCAGTACGTCCAACCGGCCTCACAACCACAGACCACGTGTAACCACGCCAGCCCAGGACCTCCACATCTGGCTTCTTCACCTGCGGGATCGTCTGAGACCAGCCACCCGGACAGGTGATGAAACTGTGGGTTTTCACAACCGAAGGATTTCGTCACAAACTGTCAAACTTCTCAGGGAAGCTCATCTGTGTGCTCGTCGTCCTCACCAGGGTCTTAACCTGACTGCAGTTCAGCGTCATAACCAACTTCAGTGGGAAAATGCTCATCTTCGATGGCCACTGGCACACTGGAGAAGTGTGCTCTTCACGGATGAATCCCGGTTCCAACTGTACCGGGCAGATTGCAGACAGCGTGTATGGCGTTGTGTGGGCGAGCGGTTTACTGATGTCAACATTGTGAACACAGGGCCCATGGTGGCAGTGGGGTTATGGTATGGGCAGGCATAAGCTACGGACAACGAACACAATTGCATTTTAACAATGGCAATTTGAATGCACAGAGATACTGTGACGAGATCCTGAGGCCCATTGTCGTGCCATTCATCCGCCGCCATCACTTCATGTTTCAGCATGATAATACACGGCCCCATGTCGCAAGGATCTGTACACAATTCCTGGAAGCTGAAAATGTCCCAGTTCTTGTATGAACTGCATACTCACCAGAAATGTCACCCATTGAGCATGTTTGGGATGCTCTGGATTGACGTGTACAACAGCGTGTTCCAGTTCCCGACAATATCCAGCAACTTTGCACAGCCATTGAAGAGGAGTGGAACAACATTCCACAGGCCGTAATCAACAGCCTGATCAACTCTATGTGAAGGAAATGTGTCGCGATGCATGAGGCAAATGATGGTCACACCAGATACTGACTGGTTTTCTGATCCACGCCCCTAACTTTGTTTTAAAGGTATCTGTGACCAACCGATGCATATCTGTATTCCCAGTCATGTGAAATGTATTTCAATCGACTGATTTCCTTAAATGATCTGGAACTCAGTAAAATCTTTGAAATTGTTGCATGTTGCTTTTATATATTTGTTCAGTTGTAGTTCTAAAGGGACTGGATAAGGTATACATTATATAGTAATATCTTGTGCTCACCTTTCTCTCTGATAGGCGAGGTAGAATTTTGGCCATAGTGCTTACACCCATGTAATCCTTTCAGGTCTGATTGGATAGATGTAAGTAATATGGTGAATATTCCACCTAACCCATAATACTAGTACATCAGGATGGGGGTTGATTTGGGATTGGGGATGTGTCTACCGATCCGTTTGTCCCGCTCTGACTGTCCCCTCTCTGTCCCTGTCAGGACTCCTCTGATGCTGGCGGTGGCAGGGGGACATGTGGACGCTGTGTCTCTGCTGCTGGAGAGAGAGGCTGTTGTAGACACAGCAGACAGCCATGGCCTGACCGCCCTGCACCTTGGGGTGAGTGTGTGTGTGTGTATGGCTGTAACTGTGTGACTGTGACTGGTCATGTGTATATGGATGTGTGTGTGATTGTACTGAATTCTGGGTAGCTTGTAAACAACATGATCTCTTTGTCCAGTCTAAAAGTTTAAAGGTGATCTCTGTCTCGTTCCCATTTTCCCTTTATCGCCACTCTCTCCTCTCTTTCTTCCTCCTCCTCTCCCAGTTGCTGTGTGGTCAGGAGGAGTGTGTCCAGTGTCTGTTGGAGCAGGAGGCCTCTGTGTTGCTGGGGGACTCCAGGGGCCGAACAGCCCTCCATCTGGCTGCAGCGAGGGGCCACGCATCCTGGCTCGCTGAGCTGCTGAGTATCGCTTGTTCTGAACCACCCATGCCCCCCCTCCGAGACCACCAGGGGTACACCCCCCTGCACTGGGCCTGCTACTATGGTCAGTCACTAGACCTACCTACTGCAGGCCTGCCTCAAACCATGGCTTGATCTCCAATCAATGTGCCTGAGGATTTTGTCTCTACGTATGTATTTTATGTGAAATACCTTTTTATGTTTGCATGTTCTAATAATCTTGTGTGTGTCCAGGTCACGAGGGCTGTGTGGAGGTACTGCTGGAGCAGAAAGGTTGTCGCTGTATCGACGGGAACCCCTTCACTCCCCTGCACTGTGCTGTGTAAGTCTTCACATACATGAAGCACAGTATTGCCTATAGATGTCAGTGTTGACTGTGTTTTGCCTCATGGACAACAGTGATAACATTCTGTGTTTTGCTTCTCAGGGTGAATGATCATGAATCCTGTGCCTCACTACTGCTGGAGGCAATGGGATCAGACATCGCCAGCTGTAAGGATGCTAAGGATAGGTAAGTCATCACACACCTGATTCAGATACATATTGGAGTTGCCCATTCCTGGATCAGATACGGATGTATCTCACACAGCCTGTCCTCAATCTCTAACTTCTGTGTTTTATTCTCTCTTCCTCATTCTGTTTTCCTTTCCTCTCCTCACACATCCTCCCCTTTCTCTCTCAGGACTCCACTCCATGCTGCAGCGTTCTCTGGTCATGTGGACTGTGTCCAGCTGCTTCTGTCCCATGATGCACCTGTGGATGCTGTCGACCAATCAGGGCGCAGTGCGCTGATGATGGCTGCAGAGAAGGGAGGAGTGGGAGCTGTAGAGGTGCTGTTGACCAGTGCCAACGCCAGCCTGGGTTTGGTCGACCAGAATGGCAACACAGCCCTCCATCTGGCCTGCAGTAGCGTGAGTGTCCACTAGGGAGATTTCGCTCCCTATTTCTTTGACATACCACATACAAATACTATATTTACAATCATAGTGCATAATATATTAATTTGTCTTCACTCCCCCCCCCCCCCCCCCCCACCACCACCATCCCCCTCACCCTCTCTCAGGGAAAGGAGGATTGTGTTCTGTTCATCCTGGAGAGGCTAAAGGACACTGTTCTCATAGGTGCCACAAACGCAGCACTGCAGACGTAAGTGTTCGTCAGAGATAGGCCATGGTTAATCTCGGAACCGAGAACCAAATATTGTGTCCGCTAGCTACCTCAATTTACTTCTAGGGTGGAAATGTCTAGATCTAAAAAAAAAAAACCTGCAGATTTAGCCCACTACAGAAACACTACAAACTTTCTGATTGTTCTGTCCCTCCCAGGCCCCTCCACCTAGCGGCTCGTAGCGGTCTGAAACAGGCTGTCCAGGACCTGCTGTCCAGGGGGGCCAGTGTTCAGATGTTGGATGAGAATGGTAGGTCTAAAGGTCTGGTCTGGGCATGAACCAGTACCCGTGTGTTAAAGGGGTCTAACTGCATGCTGCTATTATTTCAGCTGCCTGTGGTTCTGTGGTGTTGGCATGTCTATGTACATTAGCTAGCTACAGCGGTCTGTGTCTGTCTGTGCTCTGGTAGGCTAGAGGTGCAGCTAACGGGTTTGTAGCTCTCTGGCCCAGTCCCAGTCCCACCTGTCGAGTATTGTTATTAGGGCCAGGAGTTTTTCCTGACCCTTGTCACCTGACTAGGAAAAACTTGAGGCCCTTGTCATTATGTCCAGGGATTTAGGTTTGTATTCATTATGATGTATAAGGAGTTATATACACTACCAGTCAAAAGTTTGGACACACCTACTCATTCAAGGGTTTTTCTTTCTTTTTACTTTATTTTCTACATTGTAGAATAATAGTGAAGACATCAAAACTATGAAATAACACATATGGAATCATGTAGTAACCAAAAAAGTGTTCAACAAATCTAAATATATTTTATATTTGAGATTCTTCAAATATTTACATTTTTACATTTTTAGTCATTTAGCAGACGCTCTTATCCAGAGCGACTTACATGAGCAATTAGGGTTAAGTGCCTTGCTTAAGGGCACATCGACAGATTTTTCACCTAGTCGGCTCGGGGATTAGAACCAGCGACCTTTCGGTTACTGGCACAACGCTCTTACCCACTAAGCTAATAGCCACCCTTTGCCTTGATGACAGCTTTGCGCACACTTGGCATTCTCTCAACCAGCTTCATGAGGTAGTCACCCGGAATGCATTTCAATTAACAGGTGGAATTTATTTCCTTCTTAATGCGTTTGAGGCAATCAGTTGTGTTGTGAGGGGGTGGGGGGGAATACAGAAGATAGCCCAATTTGGTAAAAGACCAAGTCCATATTATGGCAAGAACAGCTCAAATAAGCAAAGAGAAACGACAGTCCATCATTACTTTAAGATATGAAGGTCAGTCAATACGGAACATTTCAAGAACTTTGAAAGTTTCTTCAAGTGCAGCCGCAAAAACCATCAAGTGCTATGATGAAACTGGGTCTCATGAGGACCACCCCAGGAATGGAAGAACCAGAGTTACCTCTGCTGCAGAGGATAAGTTCATTAGAGCTACCAGCATCAGAAATTGCAGCCCAAATAAAGGCTTCACAGAGTTGAAGTCACAGACACATCTCAACATCAACTGTTCAGAGCAGACTGTGAATCAGGCCTTCATGGTTGAATTGCTGCAAAGAAACCACTACAAAAGGACACCAATAAGAAGACGAGACCTGCTTGGGCCAAGAAACACGAGCAATGGACATTAGACCGGTGGAAATGTGTCCTTTTAGTCTGGAGTCCAAATTAGAGATTTTTGATTCCAACCGCTGTGTCTTTGTGAGATGCGGTGTGGATGAACGGATGATCTCCACATTTGTATTTCCCACCGTAAAGCATGGAGGAGGAGGTGTTATGGTGTGGGGGTGCTTTGCTGGTGACGCTGTCTGTGATTTATTTAGAATTCAAGGCTCTTTTAACCAGCATGGCTACCACAGCATTCTGCAGCGATACGCCATCCCATCTGGTTTGGGCTTAGTGGGACTATAATTTGTTTTTCAACAGGACAATGACCCAACACACCTCCAGGCTGTGTAAGGGCTATTTTACCAAGAAGGAGAGTGATGGAGTGCTGCATCAGATGACCTGGCCTCCACAATCCCCCGACCTCAACCCATTGAGATGGTTTGGGATGAGTCGGACGGCAGAGTGAAGGAAAAGCAGCCAACGAGTGCTAAGCATATGTGGGAACTCCTTCAAGACTGTTGGAAAAGCATTCCAGGCAAAGCTGGTTGAGAGAATGCCAAGAGTGTGCAAAGCTGTCATCAAGGCAAAGGGTGGCTATTTAAAAAATCTCAAATAATTTTTTGGGGTTACTACATGATTCCATATGTGTTGTTTCATAGTTTTGATGTCTTCACTATAATTCTACAATGTAGAAAATAGTAAAAAATAAAGAAAAACCCTTGAATGAGTAGGTGTCCAAACTTTTGACTGGTACTGTATATATATAAAATCAAATCAAATGTTATTTGTCACATACACGTGTGTAGCAGTTGTTATAGCGGGTGTAGTGAAATGCTTGTAAAGGTGCAGTATATGTTGTATGTATTCCCTGTCTGCTTGTCTGTTGTCTGTGCACTGTCTGCTGTCTGGGCTGGCTGTGTACTAATGGAATGCTGCTTTCTCCCATTGTCCTCCCTTCCCTTGTCCCCCCATCTCTCTCTCTGTTTTTTGCTTCGCTCTCCCCGCTTCTTCCATGTTTCCTCCCCCTCTTTCTCTCTGTCCATTTTCCCTTCTCTCTCCCTTCCTCTTCCCTACTTCTTTCCCCTCCCTATTGCTCTCTCTCTACCATCTTTCTCCACACCATCTCTCTCTCCCACCCTCCTCTTTCTCTCTCCCCATCCTCTTCTCCCTATCTCGCCCACTCTCCTTCTCTCTGCCCTCCTCTTTCTCCCCCAGGTCTGACGCCTGCTCTAGCTTGCGCTCCTAGCAGGGAGGTGGCTGACTGTCTGGCTCTCATTCTGGCTACCATGATGCCTTTCTACTCCCCTTGCAGCTCCGGAGTCCCCTCCCCAGGTTCTCTCCTGAGGGCCCTATCCAGGCAGGACAAGGGTTCCCGGGACCCTCGTAGCCCCAAGGCCCCCTCTGGCCCCTCCAGCGAGGGAAGTGCCAGTCAGGGCACCACTGAAAACGACTCAGACTCAGAAACCTTTTGACCCCTATGACTATGACCTATGACCCTGACTCTTATCAGACTACCTGGATGTCTGCAGAGCCACACTTTCACACCACCAACCACCCCTGATCCCTCGCTCGTGTCCCAAGAGCAGAACCTCTCAGTGGGGGCTTATACAGGATTTTGTCCCCACTAATGGCTGGAGGGATGGAGCTCAAACTCTAATCTAATGTGATCCTGCCTGCTGGTGCATCTTCTCCAGATCAACCTAGGTACTCCGTCTCAGCTTGGCTATCTATGACAGCGGCTGAGACTTTTCTTATTAAAGCCATTTTTTATTGTTTGTATGAAAAGAGGACCAGAAAAGAACCTTTTTAAAAACCTTTTTTCTTTTGGTTGGTTGATGTACCAAATATTGACTTAACATATAGTTAAAACAAGTATATGTATATTTTTGTGTCGGGGTAGGTATACATGGAAAGGTACATACTGCTCTATCTGCCCAGTGATGTGAGTATAGCACAAACCAACTAAAGCACAATTCTAGAATTCACTTATAAGCCTATTATAAAGAAACATGGTAGAATGCATACCCTCTAGTTACAGTGTATGGAATGCTCTGTGCACGAGTCAGAGTCTGGCCTTGGTGCACAGAAGTGGCACCATTTCAACCTTGTATGTTTCCACGTCAATAGAAATCAGACATTTGGCCATGAGTTTTTCCTGACCACATCAACTGACCTGGAAAACTCTGGGCTGTAGTTATTGGCTATAGGTAACTCGGACCCAGAATTGTTCCTGATCCTGTCACGTGGTCAGTTAGGAACCTCCTGTCCCTAGTGTTACAGAACAACAGTGTTTCAGTAGTTTACATGCTCAGATACAGTATGTCAGATCAGGTCTCCAGTGAAGAGGTTGACACCTGTACGGTATTTATTAACGCTTATATTATGGTACAGAATACTGCTTGCACTTAAAATGTAAAGGAGAGCAGGACCTTGACCACTCTTCTCTTCCCCTCCTCTCTCCATCCCCCTTTCCCATCTAGTCTGTTGTCTACCAACAACAATGTGCCAGTCTATCAAACTTGTCCAGTGCCTTGTTAAACCTTTGTATTCATTTTTTGTTTCAATTTTCCAAAAAAGCGTACTCTTCTGAAAGAGTATGCACATTTTCCTGGTGCATGTGGTCTCTATTCAATCCGTATCGTGGAAGTTCAGCTTTACATTTAAAGGCAATGTTCCTGCTTTAGTGGAGACTAAATTCACGGTAAACACTGCATATATCGGCTCAATCTGAAATTACCTTAACATTTCTATAGCGGAATCTGTCACGCTTCAACTTTACAGATTGAATAGAGCCCTAAATTGTGTATTATGGGTGTATGTGACTTTGAATGGAAAAGTTTGAGATTAGAGTTGGTTAACTCGGGGGGGTTTGTCTGCAACAAGATGTCTAACAAAATGAAGTTCTGCTTTTGTACAAACTGTATGTCATTGTAAAGCACAGCCTTGTCTGTAATAACTATCTCTACCACAGAGAAAGAGAACCCGAGCACACACCTTTTAAAAAGCACAGTGTTAGTTTAATGCCTCAAGGCTTGTCGTTGAGAATGAAAGTAAGGAAGAGATTGGGAGTGTGTCCCAACTGGCCCACTATTCCCTACATAGTGCACTACTTTTGACCAGAACCCTATGTAGTGCACAATAGGGAATGTAGCCATTTGGGATGCAGCCATGGGTCAGTATTATTATGCCAGAGGGAGCATCACACCACTAGTCAGTTGTGACAATCGTATTGGATTGATTTTCATACCAGTTCCTGATGCAGTATGAAATGCGGAAGGCTGTTTGTTAGCTACCCTTTGGTTTTTTTAATGAATGAATTGTACAATTATAATATAAAAATCTGTTTTAATTTAGTGCTGTGTGTCTGTACTTTCCTATTTGATACCAAGTTGACAAACAAACATTACTTATGTTTTGGGTATCTAATGCTTACCTGAGAATGGATCCTCCATTTCAGTCTTGGAACCCTCAAACACCTCTACATAAACTAGCTTGTATTTAAGTGTGTAAGGAGTCAACATACCGGTAGACTACAGTCTATTCTGGACATGTGATAAGTAAAATTTGATTTGATGAACAATAACTTTCTATCCTCATCTATGTAGTTTTACAAGATGGGAGGACAAACAAAACATCTCATTGACACAGGTTTAAAACATTGTGAAATCAGTGTTAATAATCTTTAATTACATAATCTCTGTACATTTACAAACTTTTACATCACATCGATTAATTTGTTCACCAAACTAGGACCACCAAGTAAGATTTGTTTTTCAGTGCTATCTCACTGTGTCCTCGTGAAACAGTTGGACATCTTGGTACTTCAAGGTCATTAATCCCCTCAGGGAAATAATGTCATGATAGGGACGGGAGTTCTTTCCTTTCCATGCCAGGATAAACTCTGGCCTGTTATTAGGGCCCAGTCATGACTTCCAATAATACTGAAGAGTCACTCGTTTACAGGCTGATATAACGGTTATGCAGCTCTGTCTGTGGTAGATACTATTATTATGGAATGATTGAGTCGTTGTACACTGGCCATGCTTTCCTTTGCATTACAGCCATCTTTTTTCATTACTCTTCTTCTATTCTATTCCGTCTTCATCCATCAATCCATCCAGTGTGCTTTTATGGTTCCTTATAGGGCTAAGGGTTTTTCTGCATTGTGGTCTCCTGTCCACCCTGGTAACTGATGCCCATGTGTTCTGTAGCTAGCAGCTAAGTCACAGATCCGTTTATGCTGTCTTGCCAAACGTGCCGTGACAATGACATAGTAATTGGCTAGACGACACAAACAGATCTGGGACTCAGGCTAGCTCCCTGGTGTCAGTTAGCAGTTGACCCCCAGACCTGTCCAGTGGTCAGGCACCATGAGGAAGTATTTGTCCATGGCCTCACAGAAACGGGATCGGTACAGCTCCGGGGACACCACCGTGGGCATCTTACCTGTGAGCGCGACACAAAATACACCATATTAATAACACATTTTATTTGTATAGCGCTTTTCATTTACAGGAAGAAATCAAAAGGTCTTTAGATATATATATTTTTTTAAACTACTAGAGATCTCAAAGCTAAATGTGAAAGAGCGCAATCTTAAAATAGACTTCAAGGACTAACGTAGGGGGAATGAGGTGTTAGTGTCGGACAGACAGATGATGAATTACCTTGCCCCCCCAGGATCCCTGTGGATTTCACCACCATCTCCAGCTTCTTGTCCCATGTGAATGTCCGAATGTAATCTGATACAATGGGAGGAATGTTTGTTTTATAAATACAGCCAATTAAATTAAATTTGAACGTTTGAAGAGGGATATTAATGCTTTTCCCTCACCTATGATTCCCACCACCAGCTGGTCTGTGGCGTCGTCTCGTCCAACTAACAGAGAGTAGTCTATGATCAGGTGACTAGACAGGAAGTAGGCATCACTGTGTATGGCCGCCCTCAGGATGGCCTTGCAATGGGCTCTGATGTACAGAGGGTTGTCATGGACCAGCTTCAGTAGGTTCTCATCCAGCAGAACCACCTAATATAGAATAATGTATGCCATTTAGCTGATGCTTTTATCCAAAGGTTGTTATTTCAAAAGAGAACGTGTTCTCAATGACATACCTGGTCAAATAAAGATAAATGCATAAATAAACAAAGCAACTTACAGTATAGTCAGTGCATACATTTGTTTTGTATGAGTGGTCTCAGTGGGAATCGAACCCACGACCCAGTGTTGCTAGCCTAGCGCCATGCTCACCTCACAGCTCTCCTTCCCAGAGTCGGTCTTGACGTTGCGGTTCCTCAGAGAACCCTTGAGGTCGAACACCTGGGCCATCTTCCTGCCATAGAACAGGTTCTCCATGACCAGCAGATCCAGCTTCTTCTCTGAGTTGTTCTGGGAGTTTTTGTAGCCGATCCGGTACACACCCAGGATCTTAGCCAGGGCAGTGGGTCGCTGTGGGACAGACAGGGGGTTTAGGATAGGAATGTGTTGTAATCTATAACCATCCATCACAGACAATAACACAGCTCCTTGAAAAACATTTAATAAATCTAATTTCCTCAAATTAAATTAATTATCTGGACGAATAGATTACTTTATAAGCAAGGCAAATGTAGATACGACTTTTATCACCAAAATAGTTCATATTTATCTATTTAAGTCAATGTAACTATATGGGTAGTGTAGTTAGTGTAGTTTACCTTCTGCTGCACAGCTCCGGTGATGTAGGTGAAGTAATGAGGGGCAAAGTCCAGAAAGGACTGAACCTCTAGTCTGGGCATCTGCTTCAGGATGAACCGGTCATCTGAGGGAGGGAGGGAGAAAGAGAGAGAGGGGGAGGGACAGAGAGAGCGAGAGCAACAGGTATTACCACTACAGACAAATAAATAGCACTACAGGCGGGTAACATGGACTGCACATATTTAAAGGCGTTATCTTGCCCTAAATAGGACTTCCTGGTAAATACAAGTTAAATAAAACAATATGACTCTGGTGTTGACGGTCACCTTCTGTGGCGTAGAAGACGGCCCCAGACTTGCCGCCGCGGGCCTGCCAGTTGACGCAGTGGGAGAGTGAGCGGACAAAGTCGTCCTCCGTACTCGCCATGATCTCCTCTCTCATCTTGTGGAACTCCTCTGCATAGTAAATCCTGCAGTAGAACTTAGCATTGGCGTCAGAGAACTCTTGAGAGAGACAGAGAGAAGAGAGAGCGAGAGGTTACTGACTAGGCCCTATGCTTGTTATTGAGAGTAAGTTTGCGGGCTAAGCACTTCACAGGTAACGCCATCCCAAAAGGCACATAAATCCAATGAGAAACACTCACGTAATTCGATATGAGGGTTTCCTGCTGACTTCTTATGCTTGTCTCCTATGTCTGCATCTTCTGTTCAAAGCAAAAGAAAAAGATGCTAGGAATGCCAGAAACATATTGCACATTAGAACAGAGCTGAACTTAGGTAAAAATGCAAGACTTTCTAGCACCCCCCTCCCATATTGCCCGTTGACCCTGAGTATCCACTACTCACTGAGAGGGTCAGAGTCCATGCTGCTGCGGCCCAGACCCATCTGGGAGGAGGATGTCTCATTGGGCTTGGCTGGGCTGTTCTTGGCCCGGCTCTCTCCAGAGCTGCACACAGACAGGATGAGACAAGGCATTATACATCAGGTAACATACACACAGTCATCATCAGCAGTGTGTGTGTGTACCTGATGGTTTGGGTGGTATCCTCGCCTCCTGCCTTCACCGTTGTCTTTGACAGCTCATCCAGAGCGGTCTTATACTCCTTACAGCTAGAGGTTAGGCAGAGGTCATTAAAATAACATTAGAACAACATAACTATAATGATAATAACTTTAGAACAACAACAAGACAACATAACACATCAGTGAGTGTAAGACGTGCAGAGAATGGAGAAGAAATGGAGAGGAGCGGTTACCTGAGAGCGAATGCGATGATGGAGCTGGGTTCTCTCTCACACACGGCTATGGGCACTCTTTCATGCTCATACATCAGGTAATGCTTGTCTGGGTCACTAACAAACAAAGATCACAACAACGTCAGAAAACGTACAGGGCTCAATAGTAAATAATACAACACTATTTATCTGTCCATTATACAGAGGATACAACCAGGGGTTGGAACCGATTTAGGGAACAGAACTGAAAACAGGAAAACAAAGACAATTTTCGAAGAACAGAACCGAGAACGAAAGTGATATACAGTGAGGGAAAAAAGTATTTCATCCCCTGCTGATTTTGTACGTTTGCCCACTGACAAATAAATTATCAGTCTATAATTTTAATGCTAGGTTTATTTGAACAGTGAGAGACAGAATAACACCAACAAAATCCAGAAAAACGCATGTCACAAATGTTATAAATTGATTTGCATTTTAATGAGGGAAATAAGTATTTGACCCCCTCTCAATCAGAAAGATTTCTGGCTCCCAGGTGTCTTTTATACAGGTAACGAGCTGAGATTAGGAGCACACTCTTAAAGGGAGTGCTCCTAATCTTAGCTTGTTACCTGTATAAAAGACACCTGTCCACAGAAGCAATCAATCAGATTCCAAACTCTCCACCATGGCCAAGACCAACGAGCTCTCCCAGGATGTCAGGGACACGATTGTAGACCTACACAAGGCTGGAATAGGCTACAAGACCATCGCCAAGCAGCTTGGTGAGAAGGTGACAACAGTTGGTGCGAGTATTCGCAAATGGAAGACACACAAAATAACTGTCAATCTCCCTCGGCCTGGGGCTCCATGCAAGATCTCACCTCGTGGAGTTGCAATGATCATGAGAACGGTGAGGAATCAGCCCAGAACTACACAGGAGGATCTTGTCAATGATCTCAAGGCAGCTAGGACCATAGTCACCAAGAAAACAATTGGTAACACACTACGCCGTGAAGGACTGAAATCCTGCAGCGCCCGCAAGGTCCCCCTGCTCAAGAAAGCACATATACAGGCCCGTATGAAGTTTGCCAATGAACATCTGAATGATTCAGAGGAGAACTGGGTGAAAGTGTTGTGGTCAGATGAGACCAAAATTGAGCTCTTTGGCATCAACTCAACTCGCCGTGTTTGGAGGAGGAGGAATGCTGCCTATGACCCCAAGAACACCATCCCCACCGTCAAACATGGAGGTGGAAACATTATGCTTTGGGGGTGTTTTTCTGCTAAGGGGACAGGACAACTTCACCGCATCAAAGGGACGATGGACGGCGCCATGTACCGTCAAATCTTGGGTTAGAACCTCCTACCCTCAGCCAGGGCATTGAAAATGGGTCTTGGATGGGTGGTATTCCAGCATGACAATGACCCAAAACACACGGCCAAGGCAACAAAGGAGTGGCTCAAGAAGAAGTACATTAAGGTCCTGGAGTGGCCTAGCCAGTCTCCAGACCATAATCCCATAGAAAATCTGTGGAGGGAGCTGAAGGTTCGAGTTGCCAAACGTCAGGCTCGAAACCTTAATGACTTGGAGAAGATCTGCAAAGAGGAGTGGGACAAAATCCCTCCTGAGATGTGTGCAAACCTGGTGGCCAACTACAAGAAACGTCTGACCTCTGTGATTGCCAACAAGGGTTTTGCCACCAAGTACTAAGTCATGTTTTGCAAAGGGGTCAAATACTTATTTCCCTCATTAAAATGCAAATCAATTCATAATTCATAATTCACATTTTTTACATGCGTTTTTCTGGATTTTTTTGTTGTTATTCTGTCTCTCACTTTTCAAATAAACCTACCATTAAAATTATAGACTGATCATGTCTTTGTCAGTGGGAAAACGTACAAAATTAGCAGGGGATCAAATACTTTTGTCCCTCACTGTATACTGTTGTTTTATTTTAAAAGCTTGGGAACAGGTTAATAGCATTCTTTGACATTCCAGGCATTTTTTTCTAGTCCCACAAAAAACGCAACAAAGCACCTCTGCATAGGCCTCACTGTCACTCAGAAATGTATTCCAGAGACTGCCTGCCTGCCAGCTGAACATCTTTGCCAGTGTGTGTGTAGGCTACCTGCCTCTCCCTCTGAAGCATGCATAGTCTACTGTAGCTCCTGACTTTACAGCAAGCGGTAATGGAATGGAACTGAGAGTCGTGATCAAGGGCTAGCTCTGGTCCAACGTCAGTTAAACTAACTCTCTGAAGTTCAACGACTTTCAAAGTTTCCTCATAGAAGCCTCTCCTCCGTAGGTATAATTTGTGGGCCTAATTCAGATAATGCATGTCATAACAACAAGATGCCCAGCGATTCATGCCCAGTGCTCTCCTCACCCGCATGTCGAACCCTACACTCCACTTGTCTGTCCAATGCATGTACATAGCTTGCCCGCTCCATAGCAAGCTGCTGTATCTACTGGTGAAGAAATGTAATGTTGTGCTAGATGTAAAAAAATATATATATATTTCAGAGGTTTAAAAAGGAACAGAAAGGAATGATATAAACCATGACTTTTTTGGGGTTCGAACCGGTTCAGAATTTATTTTGCTGATTGGAACTGTGGAACGGAACCCCAAAAAAAGATGGTTCTGTTCAGAACGAAACGATTGGAAAATAATTTGGGTTCTGACCCCTGGATACAACAGACATTTGTTATTTTGGCTTTCACAGTGCCCAGCCCCACCACAAAACAACACAACAGCACAGGGTCAGCGGCAGAGCAGCGCAGTGCTCTGGAGCAGGTTAGGGGTTAAGTGCTTTGCTCAAGGGTATTGGTGATTTTTCCCGTAAAAACTGGGTTTCAAGCTAAACATTACAACAAAGTAAGAAAATGAACAGGGCTCAATATAGCATTGGCATTTATATCAAATGCCATCTTATATGGCTGATCATTAATCAATTTATACTACAGGCAAAAAGCTTATTCAGAGGTGAAGGCATACTGTACTCACAATGGGAATGGGATGGGGTTGTAACTGTTTCCTGGCAGCAGGTTGGCTAGAATGGCCTTCATGGTGGACTTCTCTTTCACCTGGCTGTCGTTGGAGCCCAACAGGTGTCCATCAAACACATCTAGGAGACAATGAGAATGAGTTAGGGACCGGAGAGGTCTGTTTTTAGATACATACTGTAGATCTACAGAAAGTGAATGGTAAGCGTATGTGGGGGGTTGTGTGTGTGTCTACAGGTGTGTGTGTGTGTGTGTGTGTGTGTGTGTGTGTGTGTGTGTATGTGTATGTGTTCACCCTCTGGGATGCTGACGGAGTCCTGGTCAGGGAAGGACGGTCCAGACGAGAGGGGTTCTGAGCCTGGTTCTCCTGGTGACGGTAATGTTAGCAATGACGACCCAGAGCTGGAGGGCAGGGCAGAGAGGTGACGGTCCTCTGTCAAGAAAATAACAGACATGCCCATCAACTACTGTCCACCAATGAGAGAAGTACTATAGCATTCTGACTAATAGCTGAACAACTCCCCTCACCTTTGTCACCGTTTTGTACCACAGGGGAGGGGTTGCGTGGAGAGGACTCCAGAGCACTTGTCTGTTAAACAAAATAAAAAACGTAACATTCCATCCATTATGATACACTAAGTGCTTATCATATACTAAGTGCTTCCTATCATCTGAATTCTATCAGGTATATACTGCACTGACCTTGCTGTCGTCTGTCTGTCTGTGTCTCCCAGGGCTAGCTGGGACAGACAGACGCTTCCTGCCCTTCTCCTGCTGGAACAGGTCCTGCAGCCTGGAGGTTAAATGGTTCAACAAATTCATGATATGAGATCTCCCACTGACATCAATCAATTGATGTGAAAGTCTGATCCCAAGTTAGAATTCAGCCCTAAGGACCAGTTTCCTAGACAAAAATGAATCCTAGTACTAGACTAAAAAGCTTGTTTATTGGAGATTCATCCATTGAAAGTGCTTCTTAGTCAAAGACTAGGCTTTATTTGTGTCTAGGAAACCGCCCCTAACATTAAAAGCTGCTCCGATGTCAGTGTTCTCACCTGCTGTTCCAGGACTGCAGTGTTTCACACAGGCTCTGTTTCTTCACTACCACTGACTCCACTACAGTCTGGAGCTGCTGGGGAGAGTCACTACCACAGGCCTGGAGACGAGCCTGCAGCTTCTCTATCCAGCTACGCAGCTCTGCCTCCTCCATCTGAACACACACACAAAGGAAACTGATGGAAACCATGTGTTTGATACCGTTCCATTCAATCCATTACAATGAGCCCATCCTCCGATTTACAGTGACGACACTGATGCAACATCAGCCTCCACTGCACTATACATACACATAATGAGACATATTTGGAGTGTAGCTCCCACCCTTCGAGGAGGAACCTACGTCTTTCTGTGCAAACAGGTCCTCCATCTTCTCCTCGCGTGTCTTGCTGAAGGTGTCCGTCTTCAGGGAGGTGAGGCGGTCCTCTATGGCCAGGTACACCTGATTCACCCTGACAAGAGGGAAGAGAGGGAGATAATGGAAAAGGACTGGTCAGAACTAGATAGAAGGTAAAAACTAGTCAAACTAGATTCTTCAGTTGGAGCCTGGTCCCAGATCTGTTTGTGCCGTCTTGCCCACTCACAGAGGACAATAACCATAGGACTCAGCTATACAGCACAAACAGATCTGGGACCAGGCTACTTAAGGCCATGGTAGACAGACAACAGGTAGACAGTTACTTCTGTGAGAAGTCCTTGAGGTCCTGCTGCATGCTGCCCTTGGAGGGCCCCTGGTTCCTGATGAAGATCTTAGGAGGAGGGAGGCAGATCTCCAGCAGTCTCACTGAGATGTAGCTGGGGGTTAGACAAGTGGAATGGCATGGGCATATACAGTTTACTACACTAATAATACCTCTAGTGATATTTATCTGAATTCTACAGGAGATTTTGTCTTTCCAGTGTTATACAAATAATAGGTCATTTGAAGATTTTGAATTGATGCAAAAATGGTAACAAAAAATTGTAAGAATGATAAATGATGGATAGATGTATGGCTGGATGAATGGATGGCCGGTTGGATGGATGAAAATCAAAGCCCTGGACTGTGTTTCCCACCTGAATGAGGCCACCATCTGGTTGTAGGAGAAGTACTGGTGGTAGTCTTTGTGGATGGAGTGGCCACAGGGCTCAGCATTAGCCCTCCTGGTATACTGGTGACCATAGAACCTCAGTTCCAGGTACTTAGCAAAGGACATGGACCACGAGTCATTGGACAGGGGCACCACAGGAGTCACCTAGAAAGACAGAGTAGAATCCAAGGATCAAAGCTGTGTGAGCGATAGAAGCTAAGCAGACCTGGACAGCAGCTTTTTGCTCTAGCGAAAAACTGGCACATCTGATTAGCAAGCATTTGATTAGTTGAACTAGGTGAGCCTGCTATTAACTAAAGCAAACAATTAGGTGTGCTAGCTATAGAGCAAACGTGCACTCCTGGGGGTAGTGATGGAACAGATAAGAAAACACAGATTAACAAGTTACTGTACCTGTTTGCATATGCGGCACCAGGAGTAGTTGAGGATGGTGTGTTGGTATCCAGGCACAGGAGAGTCCAGCTCCTTCAGTACGATCTGAACACAGCCACTGCCATGGACAAACCGCCGCACATGGTGCACCATGGGAGTCTCACAGAACATACTGGGGCACTGATAGGATGGCCTAGATCATGCATACACAGACACACACAGACAGACAGACAGACAGACACGGCAGGGCAAAGAAGAGGGGCTTCATTGAGTTACATTTTATTACATATCAATGACACATTTTATCGTAAAATATTTTATTGTAAATTCAATCAAATAATTTGTCAGGTTCTGATCGTTTTCCCCTCACCTGAAACAGTATCTCTCCAGGAATATTCCTAGTGTGAGGTCATTCTTTCCGTAGAACTCCATCGTGACAATCCTGTTGAGAACAAATAAGTATTTGTGAATAGCTGACCTTTCAGAGTTCAGTCATCTGGTCTTTCACAGCGGGTTCACAAGATTTCTGTATTGCCCCTAAGGGGATAAATAAAGTTGTATTGAATTGAAGACCACCAGGGTTGAGTGGGGTTTACCAGGGACTGACGCAGGGGTTGGGGGCGTTGTTGGACTGGGCTGAGGAGCTGCTGAACAGAACACACAGTCTCTGGTGGTTCACCGGGTTCAGGCAGTCCAGCTAAAAACACAGAGAAGTAATGGTGGTCAACAACAACAACAAGCACATATGCTTTACAATACAAGAGCGCACTTCACCTCTTCAGACCTCACCTAATATCTCTGTAGAGTGAGTGAGATGGTGTGCTCATCAATAGAACACACTGATCAGTAAACTAGCACTGGCTAAGGGAGATGTTAACATTAGGTTGTCTGTAATGGAAAAACACTCAATATACACACACATCAGAACAATAACTCCACAGATACATCAGAGAGACTGTTGGAGATCTGTCTCCCTCCTCTGTGCCATCCAGCTCCTATATTGTGGTGTGTGGACGTACTAACTACCTCGCCATGTCTCACCTTGGAGGCCCAGGTCATGTCGTTCTGTCCCGCTGGCTTCTCGTCCTCACTATCAGCCTTGACGGGGTGCTTGGGCGGTGGAGCCTCCAGGACTGGTGGCTGGGTTAGG
Source organism: Coregonus lavaretus (assembly GCF_964263955.1). Taxonomy (NCBI): domain Eukaryota; kingdom Metazoa; phylum Chordata; class Actinopteri; order Salmoniformes; family Salmonidae; genus Coregonus; species Coregonus lavaretus. The sequence continues at coordinate 22,602,627 of NC_140003.1, forward strand.
GGCTGGGTGAAGGGGTCTGCCTCCTGTCGGAGGCGGCCCCCCTGGGCACGGTAGTCTGCCAGCATCTTGGCCAGGTCCTGGCTGCTGCCCAGCTGCTCTGCGATGCGGGCGCTGGTAAGGTGGTGGGAGGGTAACACCTGGATGGGGCGGGGGGGATGGCCTCCGGTTGCGATGCCTCCACCTGACGGGGCGGAGTCTTTGAGGAGTTGTCGCTTACGTCGACAGTCTAGTTCTTTGAAGTCCTTGTTGAGCAGCGGAGAGAGGTACACCTGCACAAGGAACTAGTATGTTAAATCTCAAATATGAAAATATCTTATTGGATCATTCGCCCAGCACTTAAGTGTTATGAAATGTGCGTAATGCATTTGCATTACAACAAACATTTTTGTAGACATCTCCACTATAACCAACAACTGAGTACAGAGGAACTGAAAGTCACATAAACTGATGATCTAATATTCTATTGTACATTACTGAACTACATTGAGCGATTTGATAGAAAAAAGGTTGAAAAACCTTCAGTGAATGTAAACCAACAGACCTTTTCAGGAAAGTAGTCTCTGCTGGGGCAGCGTAGGCCAGCAGGCGTGAGGAGGAAGGGCTCTGTGAAGGTGATGAATGGGGAGATACAAAGGATGATGTCCTTCAGCTCCTGTTTGAAGCCTGCCGTAAGTGTCTTGAGACGGTCGTCCGTCGAGGCCACCTGCTCGGTGGCAAAACAGAAGAGGATATTGTTGGACACTCTTGGAGGACAATGGAAACTAATTTCAAAATGCTTCTTTATTATTAAAACCAACGTGTTTCTGTCTATAGCCTTAATCCGTTTTTCCCCTCACCTGCTCTGTGACAAACAGCCCTGTGTCATCCTGCAGGGGGTCTCTGAACAGCCTGGGGGGCGTCTCCGAACCCGAGCTTTCCTCCCGCGACTCACCCCTCCCCAGAACCCCCGACCCGCTCCCCCCCTCAGTCTCCCCCTTCCCCGGCCCAATCTCATCTGCCAACTCCTCCAGGTCATCAATGAGATAGGGTGGGGACACTGGAGGTTGCAGCACCGGGCGATTGGACAATGGCGTGGAGGTCATGACCTCTGCTGACTCCAGCCCCTCGGCCCCCAGGGAGGAAGAGGAGGACAGGAAGTGGTTTTTGTTTACTTTTACACCATTGACATCTTTAGGCGAGGAGGACTCTGATACAGATTTCCGAAGGGAAGGCTTCTCCTCCTCCTCCTCCTTCTCCCCCAGCACAGTCTCTCCTCCCTGGGAGAGGGTGCTCTGTTCGGTCCCATTTTCCTGGTTCTCGCCCTGGCTCTCCTCCTCCTCCTCGACGGTAGTGCTCTCCAGGAGACAGGGGAAGGAGTTGGTCTTGGCCAGGCTGGGAGGCATGGCGAACTCATCCATGAGAAAGGATATCTCTAGCTGGGAGTGGTAGGCCACACACACCATGAGGATGATGATATCTTTAACCCTGGCCAGCTCGTACTCAGACGCCCCGCGAAGCTTTATGGTACAGCCCAGCTGGGGAGAGCAGCCCTCAAAGAACATCAGAGACTTCAACTCATCTGTCACAGAGAGAGCAGAAGGGGAGAGAGGAGAACATATTACACAGTTGTGCTGTGGCACTCAGGGGAGTCAGAAGGAGGAGCCTGGAGGTAAGTCTAGACTAGGAGGGAGGAAGTTGTGAATGAAAGCACCTGGTTGCAGTATGTTTCATGTGTTGGATTATTTAAGTGAAGTAAGTTTTATGAATGGCTTTCAATATCTAAGAAGTAGAGATTTAAGATGTAGACTAAAAGTAGCTGAAGGCAGGAAGTTGAGGACAGAGTCGTTTCCCCTCACTGCTGGCCAGCTGGAAGGAGTGTAGGTAGAATTTTTGGCAGGTTCCCAGTCGAGGCTTGGTGAGCAGCTGGTCCATAGACATGACTAGGTCCCCCTGGGTCATACGACTCACCCTGTCCAAGACTTGCTGCAGAGAACCATAGAGGAGGGAAATAGAGACTGAGAGCAGGTATGGTTAATAGACAGCTGAATAGACAGCTGGCTACAGACACACTCAGAAAGAGTAATTCAATTGTTATAAAATATATAAACTAACAACAGCTACATACAGGTAGATGCCAAAATAATGGGAACACTTGAGTAAATGAGGGATACAAAGTATATTGATAGCAGGTGCTTCCACAAAGGTGTGGTTCCTGAGTTAATTAAGCAATTAACATCCCATCATGCTTAGGGTCATGTATAAAAATGCTGGGCAGGCCCACAGGGCATGAGTGGTCACTGAATGGTTTGGTGAGCATGAAAACGATGTAAACCATATGCCATGACCATCTCAGTCATCAGATCTCAACCCAATTGAACACTTATGGGAGATTCTGGAGCGGCGCCTTAGAGAGCGTTTTCCACCACCATCAACAAAACACCAAATTATGGAATTTCTCGTGGAAGAATGGTGTCACATCCCTCCAATAGAGTTCCAGACACATAGAAGCTGTTCTGGCTCGTGGTGGCCCAACGCCCTATTAAGACACGTTATGTTGGTGTTTCCTTTATTCTGGCAGTTACATGTATGTAATAATGTTCTAAAGCTAGCTAAAAGGTGGGTTTGGAAACATAACCCAGGCTAGTACGGTAACTAGTACACAGCGCTAGCTAAAAGGTGGGTTTGGAAACATAACCCAGGCTAGTACGGTAACTAGTACACAGAGCTAGCTAAAAGGTGGGTTTGGAAACATAACCCAGGCTAGTACGGTAACTAGTACACAGCGCTAGCGAGAGGGCAGGGCAGTACTGACTGGTTTGACATTGATAACCACAGCTAATAAGGTAACTAGCAGTACAGAGAGCTAGAGAGGTACTGACTGGTTTGACGTTGATGACCAGTGCGATCCCGTGCTCCAGCAGCATGTCCTGAGCGATACGAGACACAGTCTTCTCCACCAGCACCAGGTTGGGACGCACGTCCGCTATACGCTGAACATAGTTCTTCAGAAACTCACGCTCCTGGGGAACAAAGACAGACAAAGATTTGTTTATTTTTCTTAATTTCTAGAAATTGTGGATGGGTGCTAGCAAATTTGGAATTACTGAAATATTTATTCTAAATTTGCTTGTCTTAATGCCTAGCCCTTGATTAGGCTATTTGAAATGATACTTGTCATCTTGTTATTTTAGCTACATCAATCAGTCGTGCTTTAAACCAATGACAGCCCAACCCACAAACCACTGATTGAGTGTCTAACTGACTGACCTGAAGCACGATGGGGTCAATGCAGGTGAACTTGGTCTCCTCTCTGTAGAGATACTCTATGGAACACTTCAGCAGCAGGATCTTGGGGTTCTTGATGTACGAGTTCATCTAAGATAAGACAAAATAGTACTTTACTGAGTTCATCTGCACATAGACAAGCAATACACGGTGTCATTCTGGCTCTGTTTACAGGGAGAGATGGTGGTTGTTGTTACAGGAGAGGAGAGGGAACCTACCTTTTTGTGGGCAATGTTCTTGGTACAGACAAAACCATTCACTACGGCAGAGTCAAACTTCTTCCCTCCAGGAATCTAAAAAAAGAAACATAGAAATAATGCCATTTTGGTTACATTAAATTACTCAAAAGTCAACTCCTACAGTGTGTGCAGTATAAGTACAGCTAAATGACAAATAACCTGATTCAGAGTTCAGATAAGTGCAGGCAACTCAGACTTTAGCGTAAATCTTTCATTGACTTCAATATGGAGACTTGCACAGAAAGTCCAGTTAATCACCCAAATCTCAAGTCAGAATATCTCCATGAGAGCGCTGTCAGTGTAGCCTCGTAATTACCAGACTGATTACCGCTGTGCTACAGAATGTAAGCTTGCGAGAATTCCAGATGGTTGTACGAGGTTACTGTCAGTGAGCTACCTTCTTGATGTGGACTAGTTGTCTGATGTCCATGTCATCATCACAGCTGCGAACGTCCGGCCGTACCGTCTGCACCACCTGCCTCACCACGGGAACAATGATGTCACGCCAGGAGAGGGACAGGGACTCGCTGTACAGCAGCTGCTGCAGCAGCGCCATCATGTGGCTGTGGTTGGCAGAGCTGGGGAAGGGAGGGAGGGAGGGGAGAAAACAGCAGTTTTAGGCAAGTATACCATGCTGATTCACCAGCTAAATATTTTACATAACACCATAGTATGCTCCAATTCATACTGAGATGTTGTTTTATCTAAAAGAATGACTCATAAATATGTTCCACTTCAGTTCCAGTTCTACTTCACTTCAGTAGGCTAAAGACTAGTCTTTAGTTTCCAAACATCCCACATACCTATTAATAAGAGGAATGACAAAAACATTTGAGCAACTTTCTAACCTCTAAGTTATGACTGTACTCACAGTAGCCTCTCCATTGCCTTCTTCTCTCCATTCTCCTCCCTGAGCTGGTCCAGGGAGCTGTGGTGCCAGCCCAGAGGAGTAAACAGCATCTCTTTAACCTTCTCCTCCACACGACGGTTAAACAGGGACTCTACAGCACACACACAGAGACAGAGAGAAGAGTGAGAGAGCGAGATATAGAGAATGTTAGCTTGGCTTACAGCTACAATACATTAGGTTCAGTACCAACTGCTTGTTCAATAGAAAGAATACACAGCTGCAAAAGAGTTGAAAAGGAAGCAATACTTGGGGAGGAAGTGGGGAATTCCAGGGTCATTCCACAAAAAGAGTGCCTTTTGCGTGCATCCCTTTGATATTTTAAGTAGGAATTGTGCACCAATATTGCATTTTAAAGCCTGTTATATTAAATTAACTGCCCTTTAATATAGACCACATGGAGAATAAAATAAAATAAAATAAACTTTTATTAAAGGCTCCCTTTGTCAACCCTGTGTCGTCACTTATAAGAAGATTTCAACCCACTTAATCCCAACATTCTCAAAGTTTCAACATCATTGTAAAGTCCTAGTTATTTTGTTGCTTTGAAAAAAGTCATTTCTGAAGATGATAATTTATTTCATGTGATCAGTGATTCATTTACATCTGTCCCTCATTTTAAGGTCAACCCTGTTATGTGAACTGAACTTTCATTTTAATATGGTGAACCGTGGCGGCCCATCCATTAGGGCGTTAGGGGAAGTGCCCCACTTTTGATTGGTTTAAATAAGTGAAAAACAATAAATAGAACAAATCTAAAGTTATCTACTGCTCTGCCCTCAGCAGCACCGGGCATCCGGCCTGCCGCCCAGCACTCGGATTGCATTGCCAGCTATTACATTGCTTGCTATTGGGTCTGCTCACTCAGGTATTGAACAGATTGGGCTAAAGAGCAAATTGCAAATGACCTTGTACATAAATAATCATGAAAGTCTTTGGGAGCCTGGGGCCTGAACCGGACACTTGCTAAAACCTTCTCACGGATCTGGTAGGACAAAAAAAACATTGCTCTGTGCCCAATTCGCAAAACACTGTTTTTTGTTTCCTGCCATTAGATGCTATCTAGTGGACACTAGCTACCAGAAAGCTAGCATACCGGTAACTAGCTTGCTAGCTCGCATGGCAATCAACTCCAACTAAAGTTACTGCCGACTTCATCATGCTATCTAGCTATCCCCAGTTAGATCATTTGTTTTCACGTCTCGCATTTGTGCTTGTTGCGTTTTCCTTGTGCGTGTACATCGATGCACTCGTGAGCTGGCTGCGAGCTGCTCGTTCTAAAGATATAACTTTGGTAATCAAAACAGTGGCAGCATGTGCAGCAGAGGTGATTCAGTTTTTACATGCAAAAGTAAATTGGTGTATTTATGCTGTTGTTCAAATGCACAGATAACTTTATACAGTTGAAGTCGGAAGTTCACATACACTTAGGTTGGAGTCATTAAAACTTGTTTTTCAACCACTCCACAAATGTCTTGTTAACAAACTATAGTTTTGGCAAGTCGGTTAGGACATCTACTTCGTGCATGACACAAGTAATTTTTCCAACAATTGTTTACAGACAGAATATTTCACATTTAATTCACTGTATCACAATTCCAGTGGGTCAGAAGTTTACATACACTAAGTTGACTGTGCCTTTAAACAGCTTGGAATATTCCAGAAAATGATGTCATGGCTTTAGAAGCTTCTGATAGGCTAATTAACATCATTTGAGTCAATTGGAGGTGTACCTGTGGATGTATTTCAAGGCCTACCTTCAAACTCAGTGCCTCTTTGCTTGACATCATGGGAAAATCTAAATAAATCAGCCAAGACCTCAGAAAAAAATGTGCAGACCTCCACAAGTCTGGTTCATCCTTGGGAGCAATTTCCAAATGCCTGAAGGTACCACGTTCATCTGTACAAACAATAGTACGCAAGTATAAACACCATGGGACCACGGGGCCGTCATACCGCTCAGGAAGGAGACGCGTTCTGTCTCCTAGAGATTAACGTACTTTGGTGCGAAAAGTGCAAATCAATCCCAGAACAACAGCACAGGACCTTGTGAAGATGCTGGAGGAAACAGGTACAAAAGTATCTATATCCACAGTAAAACAAGTCCTATATTGACATAACCTGAAAGGCTGCTCAGCAAGGAAGAAGCCACTGCTCCAAAACCACGATAAAAAAGCCAGACTACGGTTTGCAACTGCACATGGGGACAAAGATTGTACTTTTTGGAGAAATGTCCTCTGGTCTGATGAAACACAAATAGAACTGTTTGGCCATAATGACCATCGTTATGTTTGGAGGAAAAAGGGGTTGGCTTGCAAGCCGAAGAACACCATCCCAACCGTGAAGCACGGGGGTGACAGCATCATGCTGTAGGGGTGCTTTGCTGCAGGAGGGACTGGTGCACTTCACCAAATAGATGGCATCATGAGGAAGGAAAATTATGTGGATATATTGAAGCAACATCTCAAGACATCAGTCAGGAAGTCAAAGCTTGGTCGCAAATGGGTCTTCCAAATGGACAATGACCCCAAGCATACTTCCAAAGTTGTGGCAAAATGGCTTAAGGACAACAAGTCAAGGTATTGGAGTGGCCATCACATAGCCCTGACCTCAATCCTATAGAAAATGTGTGGGCAGAACTGAAAAAGCGTGTGCGAGCAAGGAGGCCTACAAACCTGACTCAGTTACACCAGCTCTGTCAGGAGGAATGGGCCAAAATTCACCCAACTTATTGTGGGAAGCTTGTGGAAGGCTACCCGAAAAGTTTGACCCAAGTTAAACAATTTAAAGGCAATGCTACCAAATACTAATTGAGTGTATGTAAACTTCTGACCCACTGGGAATGTGATGAAATAAATAAAAGCTGAAATAAATCATTCTCTCTACTATTATTCTGACATTTCACATTCTTAAAATAAAGTGGTGATCCTAACTGACCTAAAACAGGGAATCTTTACTAGGATTAAATGTTAGGAATTGTGAAAAACTGAGTTTAAATGTATTTGGCTAAGGTGAATGTAAACTTCCGATTTCAACTGTAAATCTTCCCAAAGAAACAACCAGTAATCTGAATACTTAATTCAGTCATGCTGCTTTGTTGACAGTATGACAACTCCCCAGTTGACAGTAACACTTCTCAAAAGACACAGAATTGGTGGAACGACCCTCCTACCTTTGATGAAGGCGTCGCTGATGGAGATATTCTGTCCTCCGTCCTCTGAGACCAGGTACTCTGATAGGAGAGAGAAAGAGGAGAAATGCATCAACACACACAACTCCACCTTCCAAAAACATATACCGGTACCTGTTATGGGAACTGGCAATGCCAACAGATAGGTTATGTTCCTCTTTGTGTGCTATACTATATTTTTTTCTGACCGCCACACTTATTTCCTGTCACAGTTCCTTTAAACGTTGGGGTGGTTGTTGTTGTAACAGCAGGTCAGGTGCAAAAATCCCACTTTAGAGCAAAATAAATCTGAATTGAGCTTTCAGACTGAGGTTGCATATGAAACATTGGAATTGTATTAGGATTGAGAACCACATAGGCAGCCCAATTCTGATATTTTGCCCAATTATGGGCAAAAGAGCTGATCTGATTGGTCAAAAGCCCAATTAGTCAAAAAAAGATCAGAATTGGGCTGCCTGTGTTAACGCAGCCATACAAATGTGAACTCAACAGACCAGATTCCACGGAGAAAAGATAAGATAGGTATCAGATAGGACAATACATCAGATTTTGGGTGATTGTGTAAACACAGCCTTAGTAAAGGTGTTTGCCTACAGCAAGACAACAGCAACCAATCAATATTTGTGTGTGTGTGTGGCTCAGTACCTTTCTGCTCCGTAGGGTGCGGAGGTACATGCGGGTACTTGGACTGTTTCTTAATGTGGAAGTTGACATTGTCCTGCTCCATATTGAGGTTGATGGAGGCAGCTGAGTCACTGTCCACCGCTGACTGGAAACTGCTGACTGACGTCCTCTTACTGGGACTGGACGAGTCTGATTGGGGGGGGGGGGGGGTTTATTTATTTATTTATTAGTCATGTAATAAAAATGGAATTTCTCTTCTTGATACATAGCAGCATGGAGGGGAATAAATACTAAGATACATATCAGAGACAGTACAAAAGGGCTCTTAGAATTAATTATTAGTTCATTAGTTGAGTAAGACATTTAAGCATGTTAACCCCCGCAAGGCTGCCGGCCCAGGCGGCATCCCTAGCTGCGTCCTCAGAGCATGCGCAGACCAGCTGGCTGGTGTGTTTACGGACATATTCAATCTCTCCCTTTCTCAGTCTGCTGTCCTCACATGCTTCAAGATGGCCACCATTGTTCCTGTACCCAAGAAAGCAAAGGTAACTGAACTAAATGACTATCGCCCCGTAGCACTCACCTCTGTCATCATGAAGTGCTTTGAGAGACTAGTCAAGGATCATATCACCTGCACCTTACCTGTCACCCTAGACCCACTTCAATTTGTTACCGCCCCAATAGATCCACAGACAATGCAATCGCCATCACACTGCTCACTGCCCTATCCCATCTGGACAAGAGGAATACCTACATCAGAATGCTGTTCATTGACTATAGCTCAGAATTCAACACCATAGTACCCTTCAAGCTCATCATTAAGCTCGAGGCCCTGGGTCTGAACCCCGCCCTGTGCAACTGGGTCCTGGACTTCCTGACAGGCCACCCCCAGGTGGTGAAGGTAGGAAACAACATCTCCACTTCGCTGATCCTCAACACTGGGGCCCTACAAGGGTGCGTGCGCAGCCCCCTCCTGTACTCCCTGTTCACCCATGAGTGCGTGGCCAAGCACGCCTCCAACTCAATCATCAAGTTTGCAGACAACACAACAGTAGTAGGCTTGATTACCAACAATGACGAAACCGCCTACAGGGAGGAGGTGAGGGCTCTGGGGAGTGTGGAGCCAGGAAAATAATCTCTCACTCAACATCAACAAAACAAAGGAGATTATCGTGGACTTCAGGAAACGACGGGACCGCAGTGGAGAAGGTGGAAAGCTTCAAGTTCATTGGCGTACACATCACTGACAAACTGAAATGGTCCACCCACTCAGACAGTGTGGTGAAGAAGGTGCAACAGAGCCTCTTCAACCTCAAGAGGCTGAAGAAATTTGGCTTGGCACCTAAAACCCTCACAAACTTTTACAGATGCACAATTGAGAGCATCCTGTCAGGCTGTATCACCGCCTGGTACGGCAACTGCACCACCCGCAACCGCAGGGCTCTCCAGAGGGTGGTGCGGTCTGCCGAACGCATTACCAGGGGCAAACTACCCGCCCTCCAAGACACCTACAGCACCCGATGTCACAGGAATGCCAAAAAGATCATCAAGGACGTCAACCACCCGAGCCACAGCCTGTTCACCCCGCTATCATCCAGAAGGCGAGGTCAGTACAGGTGCATCAAAGTTGGGACCGAGAGAATGAAAAACAGCTTCTATCTCAAGGCCATCAGACTGTTAAATAGCCATCACTAGCACACTAGAGGCTGCTGCTGCCTATTGAAATAACTGGCCACTTTAAGAAATGGAACACTAGTCACTTTAATAATGTTTATATATCTTGCATCTCATACAGTGAGGGAAAAAAGTTGATTTGCTGATTTTGTACGTTTGCCCACTGACAAAGACATGATCAGTCTATAATTTTAATTGTAGGTTTATTTAACAGTGAGAGACAGAATAACAACAAAAAAATCCAGAAAAACGCATGTCAAAAATTGTATAAATTGATTTGCATTTTAATGAGGGAAATAAGTATCTGACCCCTCTGCAAAACATGACTTAGTACTTGGTGGCAAAACCCTTGTTGGCAATCACAGAGGTCAGACGTTTCTTGTATTTGGCCACCAGGTTTGCACACATCTCAGGAGGGATTTTGTTCCACTCCTCTTTGCAGATCTTCTCCAAGTCATTAAGGTTTCGAGGCTGACGTTTGGCAACTCGAACCTTCAGCTCCCTCCACAGATTTTCTATGGGATTAAGGTCTGGAGACTGGCTAGGCCACTCCAGGACCTTAATGTGCTTCTTCTCGAGCCACTCCTTTGTTGCCTTGGCCGTGTTTTTTGGGTCATTGTCATGCTGGAATACCCATCCACGGCCCAGGGAAGGAGGTTCTCACCCAAGATTTGACGGTACATGGCCCCGTCCATCATCCCTTTGATGCAGTGAAGTTGTCCTGTCCCCTTAGCAGAAAAACACCTCCAAAGCATAATGTTTCCACCTCCATGTTTGACGGTGGGGATGGTGTTCTTGGGGTCATAGGCAGCATTCCTCCTCCTCCAAACACGGCGAGTTGAGTTGATGCCAAAGAGCTCCATTTTGGTCTCATCTGACCACAACACTTTCACCCAGTTCTCCTCTGAATCATTCAAATGTTCATTGGCAAACTTCAGACAGCCCTGTATATGTGCTTTCTTGAGCAGGGGGACGTTGCGGGCGCTGCAGGATTTCAGTCCTTCACGGCGTAGTGTGTTACCAATTGTTTTCTTGGTGACTATGGTCCCAGCCACCTTGAGATCATTGACAAGATCCTCCCGTGTAGTTCTGGGCTGATTCCTCACCGTTCTCATGATCATTGCAACTCCATGAGGTGAGATCTTGCATGGAGCCCCAGGCCGAGGGAGATTGACAGTTCTTTTGTGTTTCTTCCATTTGCGAATAATCGCACCAACTGTTGTCACCTTCTCACCAAGCTGCTTGGCGATGGTCTTGTAGCCCATTCCAGCCTTGTGTAGGTCTACAATCTTGTCCCTGACATCCTTGGAGAGCTCTTTGGTCTTGGCCATGGTGGAGAGTTTGGAATCTGATTGATTGATTGCTTCTGTGGACAGGTGTCTTTTATACAGGTAACAAACTGAGATTAGGAGCACTCCCTTTAAGTGTGCTCCTAATCTCAGCTCGTTACCTGTATAAAAGACACCTGGGAGCCAGAAATCTTTCTGATTTAGACGGGGTCAAATACTTATTTCCCTCATTAAAATGCAAATCAATTTATAACATTTTTGACATGCGTTTTTCTGGATTTTTTTGTTGTTATTCTGTCTCTCACTGTTCAAATAAACCTACCATTAAAATTATAGACTGATCATTTCTTTGTCAGTGGGCAAACGTACAAAATCAGCAGGGGATCAAATACTTTTCCCTCACTGTATGTATATACTGCATTCTATTCAATAATATTCTACTGTATCTTAGTCCATGCCGCTCTGTCATTGCTTGTCCATATATGTATATATTCTTAAATTCCATTCCTTACTAGATTTGTGTGTATTGGGTATATGTTGTGAAATTGTTAGATATTACTTGTTAGATATTACTGCACTGTCGGAGCTAGAAGCACAAGCATTTCGATACACCCGCAATAACATCTGCTAAACACGTGTATGGGACAAATAACATTTGATTTGATTTGAGAAATACTAAGAAACATCTCAGAGATATTACAGAAGGACTCAACTACCTATTATTTAGGAAAACAACAGACATGGACATGAGGCTAGTTGTAGTAATGCATAGCCAGAGTGCCAGAGTCACAAGGCATGCTGGGATACTTACTGGGCGTACTCGGCATGACATAGTCATTCTCGTCAGCCACCTGGTCTGTGTCACTGTCGTCAAACTTGATGTCTTTGAACCAGGAAGGTTCTGAGTGTCCTTCCAGAGAGTTGACACTGTCACTGTCAGGAGACGGGGTCTCAGAGAAGTCTGTGTTCTGTGAGAAGAGAAGACACCTTCATCAACATCACCATAGTCATGAGCAACAGTATCACCACCATCATTATCATCATCAGAAAAAGCATAATCAACCATCATCATCTACACAATCATCATAATGTTCACAATCATCGTCATCATCAGGAGCAGCAACAGCATCATCATCATCAACACCACTATTGTCATGATCATCATCCTCACAATTATGACCACCATCATCACCAACACCACCCCCATCAGCATTGTTAAAAATATCAGTGTCCTCTTCCCCTTATTCCCACAAAACAGTATCTCACCTGGAGGGGGCGATAGAGAGCATACTCATCCCTGAACAGCTGGTCGTGGTGAGTGACACAGTCCAACCAACGACCATCTACCAGAGCCTGGCCAATGGCTATCGCCTGGGCCCTGCAAGAGTGTGAGTGAGCGATAGAGAGACACAGAGAGAGACAGAGACAGAGAGAGAGCGAGAAAGAGAATAGAGGATAGATGAGGGAGAAAGAACATTTAGTAACTAATGTAACCTCTGCTTAATACAATAGGATGCTTACTCAGACTTCCACAATGGTTTTCACTCAGCTAGCCATGATGTCTGTCTTTACCTGGTAGAGATGGTTCCATTCCTTAGCAGCCAGTTGACCAGCTCCTTCCCCACAATGCAGTTGGGGTATGTACGGAGCCAGTAGCGGTGGTCCTGGAACTCCATACCAGTACTGTTGTGACAAATCTTCTTCCACAGGTCTTTGAGCTGGGACGAGTCCTACATGTCATGACAGTCAGTCAGTCAAAAATGACTTTTGTGTTTGCTTTGTCAACAATGGATTGTAAATTGGAGAGAGAAAAGTATACAGACCAAGATAGAGGGAGAGATAGAGGATAGAGGGAAGCGAGAGAGCGAGAGAAAGCGAAAGAGAGTAACGGTGAGATGGAGAGAGAGGGCGAGCGAGAGATTCAGAGTGAGAAAGTGTGATTCAGAGTGAGATAGAATAAGGGGAAAAGAGGGAATGAAAGTAAGAGAGCATCATTACCAACAGTATCTTCCTCTCCTCTTCGCTGTGGTCAGGTTTGGGCATGGCCCTGCTGGTCTGTGGGCTCACTGAGCTGTCATAGGAGGGCACCATGGAGGAGCCAGACCGGTCCAGGGACAGGTTGGTCACACTGGCTGACCTGGATAAGACAGGGCTGGCATTACAGGACCATCACTCAATAGATGCAACAACACATTTTCATTCTGTACCTTACTTCTCATTCTATTTCTCTAACTACTTTGTATGTTGATTATTGTGTGTGTGTGTGTGTGTGTCTGTGGAAAAGGCATCGGTATTTGAAATTATTTCACTATTCGAATAAAATAAAAATAAAAATCTGGATAGTTTAAATACAAGGATTTTTTTATTTATTTTTTACTTGCTCGAGCGACTCGGGAGAAAACCGGTGCGCTGAGCTCCGCTTGTTTCAGCAGAAGGGTGGGGGAGGTGCGAGAGAGGAGCAGGGGCTGGTGTGTGGCAGTCTGTGTGTGGCACGGAGGGAGCAAGAGAGAGATAAAGTAGCCAAACCAACTCGCGCTAGTTAGACAAACTTGTTGCTGCCATTGGTTATATTTTATACCATCTGGTAGTGTCTGTCTTGGCTGCATCAAATCGTAGTAAAGAAGCTAGCTAGTTAAAGTAGCAAGGCTGGCTAATTGAGGCTATTTTGCTGCGCTCCCTGTCCTTGTCTACAACAACTCCATTCATATTAAACAACAGCCTACATGTTGGTGGATCATTGTAGCCTACTCCTTCAGCCAATTTAATTCTGTAATTATAATTCCATTTTGCATTGATTACAAATCTCCCAGTTCACTTGCTACACATTGAGCCTATGACTTCGATGACAATAACAACAAGCTACACGTGCGAAATGTGTGTATGATACCGTCTTTTTTTTAATGGGGCGCACTCATAAAGAATGTAATAAAACTGTAGTTTTATTAAAATTGGAATGTAATGTCTGTCCTTGTAGGCTATGTTTCGATGTCACATAGATAATTACATTTCATTTCAGACAAAGCCTTTCCATTGTTAAAGTGTTCTCTCTGAGAACCTGAGCCCTAGGACCATACGTCAGGACTACCGGGCATGATGACACCTTGCTGTCCCCAGTCCGCCTGGCCTTGCTGCTATTCCAGTTTCAACTGTTCTGCCTGCGGTTACGAAACCCCTACCTGTCCCAGACCTGCTGTTTTCAACTCTTAATGATCGGCTATGAAAAGCCAACTGAGAGACCTGAGCCCTAGGACCATACGTCGGGACTACCGGCCGTGGTGACTCCTTGCTGTCCCCAGTCCGCCTGGCCTTGCTGCTATTCCAGTTTCAACTGTTCTGCCTGCGGTTATGGAACCCCTACCTGTCCCAGACCTGCTGTTTTCAACTCTTAATGATCGGCTATGAAAAGCCAACTGAGATTTATTCCTGATTATTATTTGACCATGCTTGTCACTTATGAACATTTTTGAACATCTTGGCATGGTTCTGTTATAATCTTCACCCGGCACAGCCAGAAGAGGACTGGCCACCCCTCATAGCCTGGTTCCTCTCTAGGTTTCTTCCTAGGTTTTCGCCTTTCTAGGGAGTTTTTCCTAGCCACCGTGCTTCTACACCTGCATTACTAGCTGTTTGGGGTTTTAGGCTGGGTTTCTGTACAGCACTTCGAGATATTAGCTGATGTAAGAAGGGCTATATAAAATAAAATTGATTGATTGATTGATTGATTGGAAGGGGGGAGGGGGTAATACATGTCAAAAAGGGTGCAACAGAAATAGAATGAACACACTATTATAACTATTCTATATTTTATTTAACCTTTATTTTGACAGGGAAGACTAGGGTCTCTTTTACAGATGAGACCTGCATAAATACATCAAACATATACAATATACAAAATTACAAGACAGATAAACAGACACATTTATCAACATAGAGGTCTCTGATCATTACTCTAAACTGACCAATGGGGACCAGAACATCTCATTTCAGAGAGCTCTGTAAGTTGTTCCACATAAAGGGCGCAAAAAAACTAAAAGCAGCTTTACCCAACTGTGTGGAGACCAAAAGGGCCTCCAGTGTTATCCAAGCCTGAGACCGGGTTTGGTCATTTGGAAGTCTAAATTGAATTAATGATGATAGAAAGTTTCTGCATGAGTGCTTTGTAGATAAACACAAGAAAATGCTGCTCTCTCCTTACATACAATGAGGCCCAACCCACTTTTTGATACAAAACACAATGGTGAATTCTATAACCATCACCAGTAATAAACCTAAGGGCACAATGGAAAACAGCATCTAGTGGTTTAAGTGTAGATGCTGCTGCATGCATATAGATAATATCCCCAGAATCTAAAATAGACAAAAATGGCCTGGACAATTTTCTTCCTATTAACAAAAGTCAGACATGCTTTGTTTCTGTAAAAGAAACCAACCTTGAACTTCATATAAATCTCTCTCTGTGGGATGCACCATCAGGGAATAGGGCACCAAAATACAAGCCCTAAACCTAGCTGGAATAATGTAAAAGTAGCTGTAAAAGGGTTCTATAAAAAGCTGTTGGGCCAAAAGCAGACACTCACCGCTTCCTTATTGGTGACTTGCCTCCATCCTCTTGTAGCGTGGTCCGTCTAGAATTCATGCCACTGTTCTGAGACTCCTGGTGAATCAAACTGACACACACAGACATACAAACCAATTCATTCCTGAACTAAATAATTTTACATCCATCTTTGATGTCCATATAACACTCCCGTAACTTGCTATGGTAGACGCATGCAGAAGTCTCAATATGGTAGGGCTCGAATGGTAGCTCAACTCAAAAGTAAAAGAAAGACAAAACTGTTACAAGCTGTCAGAGAAGTTGGAAAGTTAATAAAAATAACAGCAGGACTCACTTCTTTCTCATCCCAATGGGAGTTTTTCTATGCCAGGAGAGAAGGGGGGAAATATTTTCTTTGAGCAAGAGCAGCACACTGATAATTGGATCAAAGCTGGTTATATAGTTCAAAGGAATGGCATTTTAGTAGAGCTAACCAACGATATAAAAGCATGCGTTCCCTGTCAAAATCAAACAAAGGGATGTCTGAAAAACACAATAGGAAAAAGTATTTTCAATTGAATAATATGGCATACCTCTTGGTAATCATTGTATCAAAAGTCAACAATTTATTAGAAATCCCTGTTTTTCAAAAGGGTCCCCTCTCAAAGGTAATACGAATGATTGGTTAGGAAGAAGTAGAGGGCCAATAAAACCGTGCCCGTGAAAGTGGACCAAGCAGGGATAAGGAACGCACCCAGTACACAAGTGATGAAAAGGAGGACAGGCGGAGGAGACAGGAGAAGGATGGAGTGGGCAGGGAGGGAGAGGACAGGACATGGAGAGGAGAGGATATGGGGGATGAAGAACGCTCAATGTTTCTCTCTCCTCTGTCTCTTCAACTCTGCATTTGGAGGAAAAGACAAAGATATGAGAGTAGGGATACAGAGAATCATGCAGGATATACACTGAGAGAAAGAAAACACTGATGACAAGAGAGGTGAAGAGAAGACAACCAAAGACTAGAGGTCAATGCGAAGGAGGAGTGCATGCATCGTTCGTAGGACAGGACGGGAGGGGAAGGGAACAAAGTGACTAGAGGAAGGATGCAAAAGACTGGAGAGTGCATGCATGGGGTTCCTCCCACAGAGTTAAATCTATGATTTAAATATTGATTTATCTCTATGGTTTCTCCTCTCCGTGCTGAGTGCCATTTGGGATGCAGCCGTAGTTTACCTCTGCCAGGCCAGGTCCTCCTCTAGGAAGATGTTGCGGCTGGCCTTCCGTCCACCGACTGGGGTGCGAGGCTCGCTGGGCTCCAGGACACAGGTGGAGCAGGGGGAGGAGTCAGACAGAGCAGACAGGTCCTCCCCTATGGAGCCAGAGTCTGCAGAGTGGGCGTAGCTCAGAGCGATCTTACGGCAGTAGGTGCAGGCCCGCAGGTCTCCTATACATTTAACATTTAAGTCATTTAGCAGACGCTCTTATCCAGAGCGACTTACAAATTGGAGAGTAACAGAGCGAGAGCGAGAGTAAGAGTAAGAGTGGGAGAGTGAGAGAGAGAGAGAGAGAGAGAGAGAGAGAGAGAGAGAGAGAGAGAGAGAGAGAGAGAGAGAGAGAGAGAGAGAGAGAGAGAGAGAGAGAGAGAGAGAGAGAGAGAGAGAGAGAGAGGTGACAATGGAGGGAGGGAGACAGAGAGAAAGGTAGGAGTCAGTGAGAGGAAGAGCAGGTCCTGCAATGAGCTAGGATGGAGGCAGTATTGTGGTTACTGTGATGTGGTCACTGCATGGCATGGTTAGGTCACATCACATCATCAAAGGACAAACATGCTATTGATTAGATCTCTTGGTCTCAGATTCTCACATCACAGCAATGTTAGCTCAAACGCTACTGGTCAACCAGTCAACTTACCCAAGTCCAACTTAAGTAACACACACAACCACAGCAGAAAAACACACACCATGCTATGAGAACCCATAGACCTCTGTACATACATATGATCCCAGCGGTGGCTCTCCTAGATCTCTTCCATTGGACCTCACTAACACATTGTGACCCTGCTTTGGGTTAATTCTTTAGGGGCTGTCTCCCCTCTCCTCAGGAGGTCTCTAGGGATAATGATGATGATGCAGGCAGGCAGAGGGTGGGCATGGTCTTGGGTTCATGCCCCCCCCCCCACCCCCTCCTGTGAGTCCCCAAAGCACTCACCCGTGTAGCCCATGAACTTGCCAGGGATTTCCTGGTTGCAGCAGCGGCTGCAAAAGATCTGGCCACAGAGCCGGCAGTGGTGGCGGCGGCGGAAGGTGGTGAACTTCTCATTGCAGTCGTAGCACTCCTTACACTGGCTGTCTGGCATCCAGTACTGCTTCAGGTCACTGTCCTGCAATATGCCTTCTTTATTTAGTGGACCAATTAGCACTGTGGTATAAAGTAATGCTGAAGCAATCTTTTCAAAGTATATGGAAACTATATTTCACTGAAATCAAACGGTTAGATGAAACAATAACAGCCTACTTTTAAAGAATAAGAGGTGTCCAATTTGTAAGTCGCTCTGGATAAGAGTGTCTGCTAAATGATGTAAATGTAAATGTGTCTTCACATGTTATCCTATATTTGGAACAGTTGCCTGTGTGTGACTGTGATAGTTAGCTAGGCTATATTACTCCAAGTAAAAACAAGCAGCATTAGAGTAACGGTGTGTAAAACAACAGCAGTGTAATGTGAAGTACAATAAACAGCAGCAGCAGTGTGATGGTGAAAAGGTATGGTAGATACCTGGCTCTTTCCCTCCATGATCTCCTTGAGTCTCTTTAGAGCGGTGCGGAGCTGAACAGCCGTACGGGGATCGTGAGTGCCCAGGGGGGTTTCCGATTTCCTACGGCCCTCTAGGAGCACCCACACACACGGTGCAAACATTTAGCATACACTTCATAGCAGATTTCATCTAACCATTCATGTCATGCAAATGCTCCCTTTTCATGCAAATAAAATGCAGAAAGGTAAAGGAGGGAGACTGGGAGAGCACATTTTTTATACCTCTCTTAGGTGACTGTAGGTTGTAGCCCAATACGGGCATGGAAATTGAATATGTCTACAAGGATTTGCTTTTGATAATGGCAGGTTAAGTTAAAAAAGGATTGCACAATAACACAACAGAAGCTTACCAGTATATCAGTTGCCATAAACTAGGCTCTAGTGAACAATTATAGTTATGAATAAAATTATACAGATAACGCAATTGGTACTTCAAGACAAATGCCATTGAGTAAGAAACCAAAAAGGTAGTATGATGTTAGTTCTTATATCATTATGCAAACACATACAACTTATCAAATATCAGTGTTGGCAACAAAATAACATCAGAAGGCACTTAATCGATACATGCCAAAAGGTAGCTAGCTCAACACTCACACCAAAACCACTCATGTGCTTGGGTTAGCCGCCCACTCTATGAAACCAGGTTGTTAAAAATCAAGCACAAAAACATTTTAGAATTCTTAGCACACACACGGTATAGAAGGCCCTCACCCTCACCAGGCCATAATGGCCAGTCCACTGCAAAAAGAAAAGACATACATCAGCTTTTTGAATGGATGTCATGTTACTCACACTGTGCATCCATTCTTCTCTGCACGTCGCTATCTTAAAACTATAAAATGTATAGCCCTCACAAAATGAGCAGTAGTCCAATACGCAGTCTAGCCCATGATAGAAAGACAGCACCTCTCCCTTAAGCTTGCTTAGGGGTTATAATGCCTCCAGTGTCTCTGATCTCTGACTGATGTCTAATCCCATCATAATGAAACTTTCATCATCATTATCAGGTCAAGCCAGAGAGACAGTTCATGTAATCACTCCAAATGTAAATGAAAGCACAAAGAATCACTCAAGTTTTATTTGTTACATGCATGAGTACAGTGAAACGCTTAACTTGCAAGCTCTACCCAACAGTGCAGTATTCAACCCCCCACTGTATAAGTATACAGTACCAGTCAATAGTTTGGACACACCTACTCATTCACGGGTTTTTCTTTATTTTTACTATTTTCTACATTGTAGAATAATAGTGAAGACATCAAAACTATGAAATAACACATATGGAATCATGTAGTAACCAAAAAAGTGTTAAACAAATCAAAATATATTTTATATTTGAGATTCCTCAAAGTTGCCACCCTTTGCCTTGATGACAGCTTTGCACACTCTTGGCATTCTCTCAACCAGCTTCATGAGGTACTCACCTAGAATGCATTTAAATTAACAGGTGTGCCTTGTTAAAAGTTAATTTGTGGAATTTCTTTCCTTCTTAATGCGTTTGAGCCAATCAGTTGTGTTGTGACAAGGTAAGGGTGGTATACAGAAGATAACCCTATTTGGTAAAAGACAAAGTCCATATTATGGCAAGAACAGCTCAAATAAGCAAAGAGAAACAACAGTCCATCATTACTTTAAGACATGAAGGTCAGTCAATCCGCAAAGTGCAGTCGCGAAAACCATGAAACGCTATGATGAAACTGTCTCTCATGAGGACCGCCACAGGAAAGGAAGACCCAGAGTTACCTCTGCTGCAGAGGATAAGTTAATTAGAGTTAACTGCACCTCAGATTGCAGCCCAAATAAATGCTTCAGAGTTCAAGTTACAGACACATCTCAACCTCAACTGTTCAGAGGAGACTGAATCAGGCCTTCATGGTCAAATTGCTGCAAAGAAACCACTACTAAAGGACACCAATAAGAAGAAGAGACTTGCTTGAGCCAAGAAACACAAGCAATGGACATTAGACCAGTGGAAATCTGTCCTTTGGTCTGATGAGTCCAGATTTGAGATTTTTGGTTCCCTGATGAGTCCAGATTTGAGATTTTTGGTTCCAACCGCTGTGTCTTTCTGAGACGCAGAGTAGGTAAATGGATGATCTCCGCATGTAGGGTTCCTACTGTGAAGCATGGAGGAGAAGGTGTGATGGTGCTTTGCTGGTGACACTGTCAGTGATTTATTTAGAATTCAAGGCACACTTAACCAGCATGGCTACCACAGCATTCTGCAGCGATACGCCATCCCATCTAGTTTGCGCTTAGTGGGACTATAATTTGTTTTTCAACAGGACAATGACCCAAAACACACCTCCAGGCTGTGTAAGGGCTATTTGACCAAGGAGAGTGATGGAGTGCTGCATCAGATGACCTGGCCTCCACAATCACCCGACCTCAACCCAATTGAGATGGTTTGGGATGAGTTGGACCGCAGAGTGAAGGAAAAGCAGTCAACAAGTGCTCAGCATATGTGGGTACTCCTTCAAGACTGTTGGAAAAGCATTCCTCATGAAGCTGGTTGAGAGAATGCCAAGAGTGTGCAAAGCTGTTATCAAGGCAAAGGGTGTCTACTTTGAAGAATCTCAAGTATAAAATATATTTTGATTTGTTTAACACTTTTTTGGTTACTACATGATTCCATATGTGTTATTTCATAGTTTTGATGTCTTCACTATTATTCTACAAAGTAGAAAATAGTAAAAATAAAGAAAAACCCTTGAATGAGTAGGTTTGTCCAAACTTTTGACTGGTACTGTACATCTGATGTATTAGAAGAAATGTGTGTGAGTGAGAATGTGTTTTTTGTGTGTGTGTGTGTGGTACCTGAGGCAGTAGAAGTCCTGCGTAGCAGATCGTGGTGTTGTTTGCTATGGGCCCCAGAGCCGTGGATGGAGTGTGCTGGGCTGGTCCAGTTCCTACGCTCCCCAGTGGGTGACGCCACAGCCACATCCGGTTTCTCTGTCACTGAGGGTGGCCGCCCCTCCTCTGTACACGCAGACCAATTAGAACAGGTCATTTAAAGTGGCACTCCACTCTCCTTTTTACCTCATTTAACACCTGATTTACTTAACAAAAGGCACATCTCAATAGATGGCCCAGGTATCCTCATGACATGGCACAACTGGGGGGGGTTTATGTAATTTTAAAATAAGCAGATAAAGGCTTCATAATTCAGAAAGGTTTATCTAATAGAAAAAAATGTATAAGATCTCCTAAGCCTGTGTTAACCTCAGACCTTATTTTCGGGGTTTATCCCAAAACCCTATTCTTTCCCCATAGGAATGGCTGAACGAATCAGAGGCAACTCATTTCTGTTTTTTAGGACTACAAGCTCTATTGTTCCAACAAGCAAGGGGGGAGGTTGATAACATCAGAGGGCACCATCAGACCAACTCCTTAAATGGCCTACTCCTTGAAGTTTGCATTTGTGTCTAAAACAAAACACTATTTTGCCCGTAAAGGTGCACTATGCAGAAATCGCGCCGCCATTTCCTGGTAGCTAAAATTCTAATACTTCACCTAATTTCAAGCAAGTATAATGTAGAGAACCATTGTACCATCTAAACCGCTGTGAAATATATTTTCCATAACCAAAAATATTGTATTTTCAGCTGGTGTACAAAACCAAAAGTAAAAGACGCAAAAATGAAACGGAAGAACGGAAGGCATAGAAATAGTGCACATAGAAGAGCTCTACCGCTTATTAGACTTGTTTTCAATGAGAATGACAGATCTACAACTCAGATTTCTATGTGAATTTGGTTGGGTCGCCCAAAAAGTTATATATTGCAGCTTTAAGTGTGTGTACATTATTGTATTTATATGTGGGACATAGTTTTTCAACAGGAAAAGTTCAAAAATACCTGGAATGCATCTTTAACATAAAAAAAGGTAATTGTTGACTCAGTTTATCCTACAGCCTTTATAAATGCCATACCAAAAACAGAAGGACGTTATTGCATGCCTCTGGTGTGTCGGGTGAGGGTCTGTGCTTTTTATGCAATACACAATGTATTGTGTCTAAATGTGTACTGTATGAATTGTTGTTGTCCATAAATATTCCCTTGCTCTCTCTAGATCTAATCTTATCAGCGTAAAGTGATTCACCATCCCTCTAATAATTCCATCAAAAAGTTATTTTAAAAATGTGAAATGGAATGTTAATGCTCCATGCTACAGTACAGTGGGGAGAACAAGTATTTGATACACTGCCGATTTTGCAGGTTTTCCTACTTACAAAGCATGTAGAGGTCTGTAATTTTTATCATAGGTACACTTCAACTGTGAGACGGAATCTAAAACAAAAATCCAGAAAATCACATTGTATGATTTTTAAGTAATTAATTTGCATTTTATTGCATGACATAAGTATTTGATCACCTACCAACCAGTAAGAATTCCGGCTCTCACAGACCTGTTAGTTTTTCTTTAAGAAGCCCTCCTGTTCTCCACTCATTACCTGTATTAACTGCACCTGTTTGAACTCGTTACCTGTATAAAAGACACCTGTCCACACACTCAATCAAACAGACTCCAACCTCTCCACAATGGCCAAGACCAGAGAGCTGTGTAAGGACATCAGGGATAAAATTGTAGACCTGCACAAGGCTGGGATGGGCTACAGGACAATAGGCAAGCAGCTTGGTGAGAAGGCAACAACTGTTGGCGCAATTATTTGAAAATGGAAGAAGTTCAAGATGACGGTCAATCACCCTCGGTCTGGGGCTCCATGCAAGATCTCACCTCGTGGGGCATCAACGATCATGAGGAAGGTGAGGGATCAGCCCAGAACTACACGGCAGGACCTGGTCAATGACCTGAAGAGAGCTGGGACCACAGTCTCAAAGAAAACCATTAGTAACACACTACGCCGTCGTGGATTAAAATCCTGCAGCACACGCAAGGTCCCCCTGCTCAAGCCAGCGCATGTTCAGGCCCGTCTGAAGTTTGCCAATGACCATCTGGATGATCCAGAGGAGGAATGGGAGAAGGTCATGTGGTCTGATGAGACAAAAATAGAGCTTTTTGGTCTAAACTCCACTCGCCGTGTTTGGAGGAAGAAGAAGGATGAGTACAACCCCAAGAACACCATCCCAACCGTGAAGCATGGAGGTGGAAACATCATTCTTTGGGGATGCTTTTCTGCAAAGGGGACAGGACGACTGCACCGTATTGAGGGGAGGATGGATGGGGCCATGTATAGCGAGATCTTGGCCAACAACCTCCTTCCCTCAGTAAGAGCATTGAAGATGGGTCGTTGCTGGGTCTTCCAGCATGACAATGACCCGAAACACACAGCCAGGGCAACTAAGGAGTGGCTCCGTAAGAAGCATCTCAAGGTCCTGGAGTGGCCTAGCCAGTCTCCAGACCTGAACCCAATAGAAAATCTTTGGAGGGAGCTGAAAGTCCGTATTGCCAAGCGACAGCCCCGAAACCTGAAGGATCTGGAGAAGGTCTGTATGGAGGAGTGGGTCAAAATCCCTGCTGCAGTGTGTGCAAACCTGGTCAAGACCTACAGGAAACGTATGATCTCTGTAATTGCAAACAAAGGTTTCTGTACCAAATATTAAGTTATGCTTTTCTGATGTATCAAATACTTATGTCATGCAATAAAATGCAAATTAATTACTTAAAAATCATACAATGTGATTTTCTGGATTTTTGTTTTAGATTCCGTCTCTCACAGTTGAAGTGTACCTATGATAAAAATTACAGACCTCTACATGCTTTGTAAGTAGGAAAACCTGCAAAATCGGCAGTGTATCAAATACTTATTCTCCCCACTGTATATGAGCAGAGCCCTGTTGCCTTGGTGAGGGGCCTGCCAGTAAGGGCGGGGCCTGGAGAGAGGGAGACACATGACAGACCATGTGGTTGGCCAGCCCCCAACCTTGCACCTAGCCAACAGGCAGCTTCACATCACATGACCTCATGGGACATGGGATCTGCTCCAAGTTGCATTCCGTTCCATTCCGCTTCCTGTTAATCTTAAACTAATTCTGACTGTAACCCCGGCTGGTGGTCAAGGCTACAGTACCTTTCCCTGCATCCTAGGGTACAGTACAGTAGTCTAGACTGTACAGTACTGCATAGTATAGGCTGCTATAGGGCACTCCACAGAATAAGGAATAACAGTGTGACAAAACAACATTAATAGAGAATGTGCTGCCCTCGGACTCAATTATTCAGCTTTTTTGACTTGTCTCGTTATCTTAATGTATAGGCTTACTAGATGACAAACATTTCTAATGACTGTCAACCATCTCAAAACAATTACAAAGAGTGTAATTTAAGTTTGAGTGACTGTCTGCAATCGCTTAAATCTTGTCTGCTTTTACCATGCGCATCATGTGTGTTATCTTGGTAATTACCTTTATTAAAGCGGAACAGGTTGACGAAGGAGCTGTAGGCTGATCGGAGCGGGGGCTCGTCCTGCTCTGGAGTCAGGGGTTTGAAGTGTGTCAGGTGGGATGGGCTGCCAGGGGAAATAGGAGGCTCCACACTCCAATCCAGTGTAGAGGACGAGGAGGAGGATTTGTCGTCAGCAGCCATGTCACTGCTCCTGTTGGAAAGACAAATTATCACTTTGTGAGACCGGAACATTGTGGTTACATGGTGATCCTCTGCTTAACCGTATGTAAACTCCGTTGTGTCCTCCTCCCAGAGTGCGAAGAGCCTTGGCGTGACCCTGGACAACACCCTGTCGTTCTCCGCTAACATCAAGGCGGTGACCCGCTCCTGCAGGTTCATGCTCTACAACATTCGGAGAGTACGACCCTGCCTTACACAGGAAGCGGCACAGGTCCTAATCCAGGCACTTGTCATCTCCCGTCTGGATTACTGCAACTCGCTGTTGGCTGGCCTCCCTGCCTGTGCCATTAAACCCCTACAACTCATCCAGAACGCCGCAGCCCGTCTGGTGTTCAACCTTCCCAAGTTCTCTCACGTCACCCCCCTCCTCCGCACACTCCACTGGCTTCCAGTTGAAGCTCGCATCCGTTACAAGACCATGGTGCTTGCCTATGGAGCAGTGAGGGGAACGGCACCTCTGTACCTTCGGGCTCTGATCAGTCCCTACACCCAAACGAGGGCATTGCGTTCATCCACCTCTGGCCTGCTGGCTCCCCTTCCTCTGCGGAAGCATAGTTCCCGCTCAGCCCAGTCAAAACTGTTCGCTGCTCTGGCACCCCAATGGTGGAACAAGCTCCCTCACGACGCCAGGACAGCGGAGTCACTCACCACCTTCCGGAGACATTTGAAACCCCACCTCTTTAAGGAATACCTGGGATAGGATAAAGTAATCCTTCTACCCCCCCCCCCCCCCCCCCCCCCCCCCCCAAAAAAAATTGTAAAGTGGTTATCCCACTGGCTATAGGGTGAATGCACCAATTTGTGAGTCGCTCTGGATAAGAGCGTCTGCTAAATGACGTAAATGTGCCCTTGAGCAAGGCACTTAACCCTAATTGCTCCTGTAAGTCGCTCTGGATAAGAGCGTCTGCTAAATGACTAAAATGTAAATGTAAATGTAAATGTAAACAGGTAGGCCTAAACAGAGCCATCGCCTCCTTAACATTTCAATGATCATGGTAAACAAGCTACACTTTCATTGCTATTCAAACCATTACTTTGGAACATTTTACCTGTGATTTGTTCCTCTAGTCTGAAATAAGTAAGTTCAATGATTCCTCAGTAGTCTAACTGAGCTGCAAGTGAGACATTTCAGCCTCTGACCTGAGTTCTTCTACTACTCATTTCAGCCACTCACCTTTCCACAATGCCCATTTAGTCATTTCTTGAGAACCAACAACAAAATAATCTGAACTACTCTTATTTCTACTAAAACTGAAAATATTTTTGGTGGCAGGTTTTTTAAAGTACCCAAAATAATTATGTGATTATTTGACCACGGAAAGCAGCAATTCTGGTTTGATAAAATTGAGCCCATAGCTTAGGTAGGACATCATTCTAAGAAACTCAATAACTGCAGAACAGCCAAGAGCTACTGTTGGTTGCAAACCACATGTTTTACAGGCTTACCCTCAAAGGAGGCACATGATTATTCTCACGCTCAGCGTATTTATAATAGAGGAAAGAGGTTCTCAGAGGTGTAAAGAAAAACTGTCACTGTGCAACATATCAGAAAAAACAGTAAGAAAGAAAAACCTGTCCTTTTTAAAGAGAATGTTGCCAATCTTGTTTTCCTACCACTACAGAGAGAGAGCGCGAGAGAGAGAAAGAAATAGAATTAGAGAGAGCGAGAGAGAATTAGAGAGAGAATACAGTCACTGAACTAAGGAAAGTTTAATGATTGCCTAAGTTTATAAAATGTAAATAAGACAAAACATAAGCTACTGTTTGATCAAAACAATGGGACCTGTAATACATGTAATATCTGACTCTTGCTCTTTTCTTCAAACGAAGATAAACTGTTGCTCTTGACAGCAGTAGTTACCACCGGTGGAGGGATGGACCAGAGGAAAATGACAACCTCACCAGCATAATTTCCACCCTGTAATGTGCCCATAGGCCTGGTGGCAGCTGAGTTAACCATCAACAACAGCCTTGAATGCCCACGACCTCACCTTCAGCTAAGGAGGCAATTATGTGAATGTGTGTACACTACATAGTTTATAGTAATATACACTAACAGTAAGTGACAGTATGCCTAGCTGACTATTGTTAACTTGCTAACTAGCATCAAAGCAGCAGTAGCTAGCTACAGTAACACCACATATAGGGTTAGTTATAAAAAATATTTGCTAACACAGCTAGATAGCTCGCTTGCTATCACTGCCATGCAAGAAGACAAACATAAATCAACCCAACTAACCTGCAAAGCAGTATAGTCAAATAAAAATAAATGATCTGAATAGCTGTCACATACTAGCTATAGTAGCAAACTGTGTCAGCTACCGTGCCTGGCGAGTCAGTGAGCAAACGTTAGCTAGTAGCTAACGTTAGCAGGCCCACTGTATTTAGCTAAATGAAGGAAGAGTGAAGTGAACACTCATATAATTGAATTTCCACTAAATAACACAAATTACCTGTGTGTTGGTCTCCTTGGACATCCCTGTATGAATAAATTGCATTAGGTAAATTCCTGCGAAGTCGCGTAGCCGCCCTATCTTCAGATATGTATTTCAAGCACAGTCAGACTAGTCCCGAGCAAGACAGGACGAATCGTGATCACAACAGTTCGATCAACTGTTGTGATCGCATTAGTGGAAACCAAGAGTGTTCTCAGGGCAGACCTGGTTGTAGCTAGATACAGTATGTTGGAATCGCGATGGGACAATTTTTGCATTTTAACTAACCGTAACCCTTTTCCTAAACTTGATCTAATTCTGCCACGAAAATTCACTTATGCTAGTCAAAACCGGCAGACCCGCCCTGAGAACAGTCTTGATTTCCACTACAGCGTTGTGATCACAAAACAAGGCAGCGCCCATCTATTACCTATTTAATCGATTGACATGAATCGTTCCCTGCATCCACCATAGCGTGTTTTACTTAGTTTCTTGTGAACAGACACTTTCAGAGAACAACAATTGCCATGTCATTTAGCTATAAGTGAAAACTTTAGTATACCTATAATAATAAGCCACTTAGCAGACAGCCATACATTTTTGTTTATGGCTGGTCCCGGGGATCGAACCCACTACCCTACCGTTACAAGCGCCGTGCTCTACCAGCTGAGCTACAGAGGACGACCTGAGTTGTGTTACTTGTGGACGTTTTTGTCCCCATTTATTGTCAAATAAATATATTCTCTGTCCTTAGTGCCCCATGCACTAATATGTATCAATAAATGATTGCTTATCTCCACAATTACTTTATTCAGAGTATTGCTTGAGGTATGCCAAAGATAACCTACCTGAGCCTGGCTATTCTGCTGTTCTAGGCCAGTAGCCATGAGCGCACAGAGTCCATCCCTGCTTTACTTTGAAGCAGCCTAAGATCACCATGCACAATGCCAAGCTTCGGCTGGAGTGGTGGGAAGCTCGCCACCACTGGACTCTGGAGCAGTGGAAACGCCTTCTCTAGAGTGATGAATCACACTTCACCATTTGGCAGTCCAATGGACAAATCTGGGTTTGGCAGATGCCAGGAGAACGTTACCTGCCCGAATGCATAGTGCCAACTGTAAAGTTTGGTGGAGGAGGAATAATGGTCTGGGGCTGTTTTTCATGGTTCTTAATGCTATTGCATACAATCACATTCTACACGACGCTAGGGTTGTGGGTTCGATTCCCACGGGGGGCCGTATGAAAAAAAAAAAAAAAAAAAAAAAATATGCACTCACTAACTGTAAATCGCTCTGGATAAGAGCGTCTGCTAAATGACGTAAATGTAAAATGTTTCCATCCAACCTTTTTATGCAAGGAAAGTACATGTTGGATAAAAAATGTAATGGCAGGCCTGATGGAAACAGCACATTTTTCGGTAAACTTTCCAAATGTTGACAAAACAAGATATGCTAGGCAAGGTGGGATCTTTTTGTGTCGGTAAAGTAAATTATGGGAGAAATGCCGGTGGAAACCCTTTTATGCGCAAATATTGATATAAAAATAACCATCATATCGAAGTAAACTTGGAGTTAAGCGATGACGTGATCCTCCCACTACTACAACTCGTCGGGAAAGCATGCAGTTTATTAGGCTATGATGAATTTCACAGGGTGCTGAAAGTGCACGGTGATAAGGTTGATGTTCCTTTCCAATAAATATCGAGGGTCTTATTCTGGTTACATGACGATCGAGGCTTGGCTGCCGTTTGACAAGTAAGGGATAATCAACGAGGGGCTATGCTTTTAAGAATTATATGGAAAATAATGAATGATGTGGAAGGTGTGTTCCACAACGCGCTAGAGGAGTGGAACTGATCTTCCACGGAGTTGCGTTATTTTCCAGAGAACGCATAGAGCCCCGAGTTGATTATCCTTTTCATACCATGGCTATAATTTAACACATTTGCCACTAGAAATGTGTTCATTTGCTGGTAGAATAACACGTTTACTAGATAGCCACAGTAGTTGCCGTGGTAACCAAACAAACAGACTTGCTATATATGTTTAGCAAACCAAACCATCAGACCTAGCTTGCTATTATGAAAATCGAATTCAACAATACCAATACTGTTTTTTGGTTAGCTAAACATATATAGCAAGTCTGTTTGTTTTGTTACAACGGAAACTACTGTAGCTATCTAGTAAACTTGCTAGCTACTTCAGTGGATGTTGAACACATTTCTAGTGGCAAATGTGTTAAATTATAGCCATGGTATGAAAGGGTTATATAATCAACTCGGGGCTCTATGCGTTCTCTGGAAAATAATGCATCTCTGTGGAAGGTCAGTTGCACTTCGCTAGCGCTTCGTGGAACACCTGCCAAGTCATTCATTATTTTCCATAGAACTCATAGCCTTGGACCAAGGCGTGGTTGATTATCCCTTACTCAGTGTTGCCAACTCCTCAGTAAGGAAAGTAGCTATTGGCTGTCGTAAAAGTCGCTAGAAGTCGCTCAATGACGTCATCGCCTAATTTGCATAATTTGCCATGTGCATGTAATTGTGATGGAAGATCCTGTGCAAGCTTATGTGCCGAGTACATTATGATGTTACAGGTGTCAAATTTATGGGCATGTGGCAGCAGTATGTAGGAGGGAGATTCCAAGGTGTGAGAAGTGTGCAGAAGGGCATGAGACAAAGGAGTGTGAAGCAGTGGGGAAAGTGGTGGTATGTGCTAATTGTAGGGGTGGCCATGGGGCTGGGGATCAGACATGTCCAGTGCGAGAGAAGCAGGTTGAGGTTTCCAGGGTAAGAGTAGAGAATAAAGTAGAGGAAGATGGGTCAAGGGGGGAGAGTGGTGAGAGTAGGAGACATGTAACAGTACAGTGGGATAGGCAAGCAAGTGATATATGTTTCAGTAAGATTTGATTTTTAGCGTTTATAGCAATGGTTATTAATTGTACTGCAAGTCGAAGAAAATTGAGGTTGTGGTGGCAGCTGCAGAGAGATATTTGGGTGTGCAAGTGTAACAGGGTTATATTGGTGATTCCCCTTGCCAATTTATTGTTAAGCCAATGGGTTTTTGGTTTTGTCTTGCCTTCACCTACTCAACATGGCATCTTATTGGTTGGTTGGCGTAGCTTGCTTACGAGGGAGGATGTTTCAATTAGTATCGTCCCAGTGAACAAGCACCAAACCAGCGGTAAGTTGTTGGTTGCAAAGCACTGTACGTCAAAAGTGATTTTTATACTCCCAAGTGATTATGTAAATGTATAATTTATATCAATTTGTTTGTAAATGTTATTCGAACATCACACATAAGATGCAGTGTTTTTTTGGTGAATATTTGTTGTGCATTTTGTTGTAGAGAATTCCAGCTAATACTAGCTAGCAACTTACTGTGTCTGGTGGGGGGTTTGTATATTTTGTACAGTGCGTGAGTGCAGAGTGCGTGAGTGCGTGAGTGCAGAGTGGATGGTGAGCCGTGCATTGCATGACGTGCAATTTTGTGCTGTTCCTATCAGGTACATTGTTAAAGATATTATATTGTAATTGTATTATTTTGGTAACTACAAGCCCAGTGAACAAGCACCAAACCAGCGTGCGTGAGTGCAGAGTTGGATGGTGAGCCGTGCAATGCATGACGTGCAATTTTGTGCTGTTCCTATCAGAATAAAGCTCCATGACTGGTGTTACAAGATGGAGTTGGTGTTGATGATTGATTGTACACAACGCAAGAAGAGTAGTGTTACACGAGACTTGACAGCAGAAGAGTTACAGGGAGTGTTAAGTGGTGATGTCCCATCATTTCAGGTTGAGGGCATGAGGTAGGAGTGAGTATATTTAAATAGTGGAGAAGGGTGGGGTTAATTTTTAGTAATAGTTTTGAATTTGTGAGTGTAGTGTTAGATGGTAGGGTATTTCTTTGCTTTGTTTTATTTTATTTTTCAAGGAAAAGAAAAGGGAGTTGTACTCCAGTCTAGTAGGTGGCGGTAATGCAACAAATTGGATGCTAACCGCTGTTAAACCTCATTGAAGAAGAAGAAGAATTGTGATGGACGCTGTAGGAGAGAGGAATAACGTTGTGGGAGAGACAAAAAGTGAGTAAAAAACAGCCTAAATATGTTTAGAACTACAAATGAACTTTCTTCTGTCGATTCTTGTTTTTTTTAAATGTCACAATTCCAACCCTCCTCCTTTATCCGGGCTTGGGACCGGCAAAAGTGACCCAAAAGAGACACTCTGGCGGAGTTACTTAGTTTTTGATTTGATTAGTTTTCTTAAGTTTGGTTTGGTTTTCAACCTTATGGTCCACTTAGGAGCCACAGTAAAACATGAACATTTTTAACCATAACATTTTGGACATATTTTTTTGTATACAATCTACATTAACAATCTAAATGGTCCAAAAAGAGACAATAGAAAAAAATGTCAATGGCAATGTGAGAAAATGATGGTAACTAGTCTTGCCCTAATTCAGGTTAATTTTATTTTTTTCTTCCAGACCCCCATCCACACACACAGGCTGTGCTGGCTCACAGAAAGAGTTGGTCATCGTCATTTTGGTCAAGGCTCTCTATGGCAGGTTCAGCAACTGAGGGAGCTGACTTAAATGAGTAAGCAGCTGATGTGCCAAAAAGCTGCAAAACATTATCAGGCAGGTGGTGCTCATAGCAAGCCTCACCAGACAGCTTCAGTCCATATCGAATGGACAGGATGGAGTTAAGGGTCTGCAAGGATTCAAGATTCAAGATCGATTCAAGATAGCGTAGCAGTGCGGTCGTGTTCTCTTGTGTGTCCATGTAAATAGCCTGTTTTTTAAATTTATTTTTGTATTTTACGTATATATTTCCCTATCACACTTTTCATCCTTCTACTAAATATACTTTCCTGCAACCCGCCTCACTCAATGTGGAACGGATTCTATTATTTACTCACCTTTATCTAGAATCTCCAGTTGAAACTAGCCAGCCAGCTAACTAGCTAACTAGCTACTTGCTATTAGCCACCGTTAGCAGGTTTTCACCCAGAACATCGGATTTTCTGCCGGAATCACTGAATCACTGGACCTTTAACACTGGATAATCGCAACTAGCTAGCTGCAACCAAATGAACGTTGTTGTTGGCTTATCAGCCTTGAGCTAGCCTTGAGTCAGGCACATCTCCCGGCTATCTACCTCTCTCTCAACTGGACGGGACCTCCTAGAGTCGACACGGAGCCCTGCCGATCCATCATGACTGGTCTGCCGACGTAATCGTCTGTGGTTTCAACAGGCTTCCCGTTGCGACGACCACGAAGATCCATCTGCTAGCCCCGGCCCGCTAGCACACGCAAACTACAACCATGCTTCCTGCTCGCTGTGCTGAAACACCAATTTGCTCTCGGACTCACATTGCTGTTCACTGGACCTTATGATCACTCAGCTGCACAGCTGATGCCTGTTGGACTGTTCCTTTTTACGGTACCCTGTCCTGTTTATTCTGTTTAGCCTCAGCCCAAACTTTATCGCCATTACCAGTTGTTGTCTTAGCTCTCTCTAATAACACCTGTGATTGCTTTATGCCTCTCTCCCATGTCAATATGCCTTGCCTATTGCTGTTCCAGTTAGTTCTTATTATACAATTTCACTGTAGAACCCCAAGTCCCTCTCAAACTGCCTCAAATAGTTCCTTTGTTCCACCCCCCATACACGCCGAGACTGGCTCAATCGGTGCCTCCAGTGATGCTATCTCTTTCATTGTTACCCAATGCTTAGGTTTACCTCCACTGTACTCATATCCTTCCATATCCTTGTCTGTACATAATGCCCTGAATCTTTTCTACAACGCCCAGAAATCTGCCCCCTTTATTCTCTGTACCCAACGCACTAGAAGACCAGTTCTTAAAGCCTTTAGCCGTATCCTTATTCTAGTCCTCCTCTGTTCCTCTGGTGATGTAGAGGCTAACCCAGGCCCTGCAGCCCCCAGTATCACTCCTACTCCCCAGGAGCTATCATTTGTTGACTTCTGTAACCGTAAAAGCCTTGGTTTTCTGCAGGTTAATGTAGTGTATGTTATTCGTAGGTGTTACCATCAATTAAAGAGTCTGCTCATACTGAACTTCGATCATAAGGTTTATTCAGATCACAAGCTTCAGCATGAGTAACAGGTGACATGACACCCGGAGAGAGACGCCTCAGAATGGCTGCTTGCTCTAACCTCTCCGTCATTTTCCCCCCTATTTATAAACAAGGATGCCCCCTCTTCTGGCCAATCACCAGTCTCCCCTGTCTACAACCCACCTCCTGTCTGTGGTATGTGGTATTACACCTAAAATATTCCCTCTTGATACTAACCTAAACAACATTCCTTGTTCCTCCAAAATAGTCATAATCTCAATACACGACATATTCCCCCCTTCGAGACGAACTAAACGTCTCGAAACCAAACAGAATAGGATTATGACTAGTAACAACTTATCTTATTGAGTATCTTTAACCTTAAACCAAACCATTCTCCTCTAGAGTGTAAATACCTTCCTATGAATACCTGTTTATGAAGTGTGAATCCATTACTATGACCTATGAAGAAATCTCTATGGAGTGTGAACACATTACTATGAATTATGAATAAATCTCTATGGAGTGTGAACACATTACTATGAATTATGAATAAATCTCTATGGAGTGTGAGAGCGAAAAACTGTCCAGCAGCCATCCATCCATATCAATCAAGACAGTAAAATTCTCTCACGGTCCCTCTGCCCCAGGCAACCACCGTCGGTACTCCAGATAACCTCATTAACCATGTAAATGCATTTGAAACTATGATGTAATTAAATACACATGTAAACAAAATCCTATCCATAAATATTCATTGTACGGCTGGTCAACCCATAGGACCGGACAATGAAACTCTCCCTTCCTAGACCTTCTGTCCCTAACCCCATCGAAATAAACAAAAGCATCTAAGATCCTCATCTGCATTCAATAACATCAAACATCATTCTACTAAAATCAATACCTAAGAATATGACACAATTATGTATTACATATGTCTATATTTCATTGCAGACACTGGAATGTAGTCCACTACACTTCCTCTCCCGGTAGTGTCCTCTTCCAATGGACTTGTTGATGATGGAATCAGCCACACCCTCCTTGTTTCATCTCCTCCAGTCATATTGTCCCTTCATATTGTCTTTGTTTGAGTATTCCAATCTCCACATGTTCTCCCAAATGCTTCTGGAATGACAAGAAAATAAACGACCAAACAGTATCCTTTGCAAAACAACCACTTTCAAATTAAACCTCCATTTCACCTAAGAATTTAAAAAATGATACATAAATGATGCATGAATCACATTATCCATTCCCCCCTTTGATTCATAAATCATACCAAAAAATCATACTAATATTGAAAAAACAATTTGAAAAATCATCAAATAATCCAAAATGATATTTATCCCTCAGTTCCACTTGTCCATCTTTATCCAGATCAGGAACAGTCCACACCGGCATCTGAGTGTTGTCTCCAGGCACCACTTCTCCAACCTATCTCAATCTCATAACTTTCTCAAAAGTCAGTACAAACATCACACAGTGTTATCAAAGCTTAAACTAGAATCTGACCCATCACTGCCCCTACTGGCCTAATTGATCTTGCAACCAAATCCTTTCCAATGCATCCCTTATAATGCATCTATAACCCCAGTGATATTATCTGAACTATCTGGACTCAAAGTATAACTAATATTTATCAATATTATCTTCCCAAATGTTCCACCATACCATGAATGAAGTCCCCCCTTCTCCATTAGACTTACCCTTCAATGATAGGCTTGAAGACTATGACATGTCGCCATGTGTCTGACTAAAATGTAAATGTAATGTCACCCTTTTAACCCTAGATTTAGCTGTGTCCAATGCTATCCCTCTTATAATGGTAAAACCTCATATGGAAGCTTCAACGTTGACATGTAACCAAATCCTGTCCCCCATAGGGTAAGAATATACTCTATCATCACAAACCCACCAAATATCTCTAAAATTCCCATAGTCACATTGTCAGTCAAAAGCTAATCTTTTAACCATCAAAGTCCTGCTCTTCTTACTACCTGATATATAAAAAGTAACCTATTATTTGTCATTACTACCCTTAAGGTCATACTTATCCCAGTTATCATCTAACATCCCAATCTGATCTTCCCATAAACACACCCTTTACCTCATATGTTTTATTAGAACAAAAACAACTTTTAGCCCTCAATATTTCACCTGAATACTTCAGAGTTTGCAATTACCTGATTTTACATCTAACAATTCCCATAGGGTAATCCATTTACCCAAGAACACTTAAACCCTACTGTTCTGACAACGACATTATTTTATATGTCAATGACTGTTGCCAATTCCACAGTCATGACAAAGCTCAAGACTGACCCACACCCGACAGAGGCTGCGCAACCGTCTAACAGGTTCGGGATGGAATTCTCAACAGACATGGACCCTCAAGATTCCTCACTGACCTTACAGAATGAGTTAATCTATCTCTAATTTCCACAACAGAGGAACGAGCAGCACTGATCAGATGCCCCCCCCCTCTGTCATCAAAATCAAAAGACCTCATCCTGCAGCTTCCATGACGAATCTCTCTTCTCCATTTCAGATTAATCTATATTGCTCTCTACTACTATCTGCTCTACTTTTTTAACCCTATTCGTAGTAACCTAAACCCCTGAGTCTCTCTTGCTGCCTCCTTTAATTTCAGAAAAGTTGTTGTCATCCTTCCTACATTTGCTATTACCATCGTATCATTAATCCCTTCCAAAGTTACCATTAACGTTGTTGATTTAGTTGATGAATTAAAACCCTTAATTCCCTCTAGTGGGAAACTACCAACATCCTATTCGATTATTCCCTGTTGGAGTGACTACTGTAATAAACTTATCCTTAACTCCCTCTGTGACTGTGGAAAGTTTTACAGACTTCAAATCTTCCATTATAAGCATCACCTTACAAATTACATAGCCCTTTAACCAATCATTCTTAACCGGAACAAATTTCTATGCTTTCACTAGATAAGTACACATATTCTCCCTGATCTTTATCTGTAACCTTACGCAAAATAATCCCTTATTTGAGTAGGTGCAACAGCTCCTACTTCTGATCCTGCTAACAATACTTATCCTCCCTAATTATCTCTCTCTCTCTCTCTCTGTCTCTGTGAAAGAAACGTCATCATCCTAAATGGCATATTATAATTATTATTCTCCTACCCCTCATAACAGTATTTTCCCCCTATAATTGATGCT
Organism: Coregonus lavaretus; assembly: GCF_964263955.1. Taxonomy (NCBI): domain Eukaryota; kingdom Metazoa; phylum Chordata; class Actinopteri; order Salmoniformes; family Salmonidae; genus Coregonus; species Coregonus lavaretus. The sequence continues at coordinate 22,639,457 of NC_140003.1, forward strand.
GGACCCTTAATCAAATGCGCTATATTTATGGCTTTAATAACTATCAATGTTGAAAGAGTTAAATTACTTCTACCTGTTATTTTAATAGACTCACGTGTTGATGTCATTATTGTTACTACCTCATCCCTAGTTTTCCCCTAAGCTCTGAACTCTTTCCTTGTACTTCCATCCATCACCCCTAGTGTCACTCTTTCCCCCTTTCAGTTCTACCTCTAAACTTTAAACTTTCTGATTATACAAAATACACCTATAATGACCTTGATCTCCCTACTGTACAGTGTAAATATAGATACTCAATCACCCTCAATCTTCTCTTATCATTCAGCAACACATACTTTCTCAATGCATCTGCTCCTAACCGATTTAAACTCCTACCATATCTTCCCACTAAACTTTAAAATGTCCTTCCTCACTGTTCTCTCTCTGTCTTACTACTAACTTTGAAACTTAGCTTACTGTCTCAGAGTCCCTTCAACCTAGCCTACCCCTAACTTATTTTAATCTAATCTTTTCTCTCATAACATTTAAAACCTTTTCCCCTGATCTATTGACAAAATCTCTTACCACCAAATTTTTGGAATATGTGATTGGGAAAGTTCCCCACCTGCTTCTGACTCATTACACACAGACTTGGCAAAACCGACTAAACACCTTTTAGCCTAACCTCAAATCTCTTAGTGTAAGAATGTAACCCAAAATAACAGTCACCCCTATTAAGTTTTTTCCCAGACAGATTGTCTAACAGGTAATCTAATACATTATCATCCTTCCTAGGATATTATCTTTTAAGCAAATGATTCCCAAAAACCCTACTTTTTAAAATATTCTACCAGACAGTCAGTCGTCTAGTGTACATCTTTATTGTACGCTTTAATTTACACCATGCATCTCTTTCCCAACAATGCCATAGGTATATTGTCCTAATATTAGTATGTCTCTTTTACTTCCTCTTTGACTTCTATAGCAGAGCTCAATTGATTCCTTAAGAGTAATTAAACTGTTTTACTACTTCCAATCCCTATCCTAACCTAATTAGTTTATTTTACAGAGTGATATGTTTAACCTCTTTAGACTGAACCCAGATAAGTTTTCCCCTATTCACTATCCCTTCTAATTGTCGGTTGTTTCAACTGTTAACTATTTTCTCTTCTTCTCTAATCGATGCTCTCAGCAATGCACCCCTTCCGGATATTCTCGGCACTCTAGAATATTTAGTGTTCACCTGAAGCACAGGTGATCTTCACTTGCTCGTTGATCTTCCTCTGTTTCTTCTTCTCCAATTCTGTGTCTGTCCAGAAACTGACAGTCGATATGGAACATCTGGTCCCCCCTTGACTGGTACAATTGCCTTTGATATTGTTCAGTTAAAGCTGTAACAGTGATTGTTGATTTGATTCACTCTGATTCTTCATAACCAACACTTCTTTTCTTCTTCTCCACCACCAGTTATAAGTTGTATTTGATAGAGTTTTCTTCGTCCGGTTCTTCTCGTTGTGGACCTATCAGTATTCTTCAAAAGGTTATCTTCTAAGTTCTGTCCTCGAAATATCATCTTCATCATCCTCTTCACGTTCCAGACATCTCCTATTGTTGGGATCCTTTTCTTCATCAGTTTTTCTTCTCTTCATCTTCATCTTCATCTTTCTGAACCTCCTTCTCTTCGTTTCCAGACATGTCGGTTCTTCTTCCGTCTTCTTGATTCATCTTCATCGTTGTTTCTGCTGGTACCCTATCTATTATTACTCTATATTTCTGATGCAATAATCACTCCTGGATAATCATTGTAAGCTGAGAATAAACATCCCTAAGCTCTACTTTCTAAACCTATTTTATCAATTTCTGTTTGAGAATGAAGGGCAACTTTTGTTTCACTTGCCGGATACCCTAGCAACACTTTAGTTAAAGGATTACCACTATGCACTATATCAACCCGTGTAATGACTTTCATAGTCCTGATATCTTTTTCCCCATTGTAACACCCTTTTATATTCCTTTATTGTGAACTATCTTATTCTAGACTGTATAAGTTATATAGACTTCCCCCCTGTAATTATTAATATAACCCTAACAACTCCAAATAAATCTTGAATAATTAAACCCAATTTTTATTCCTATATCCTATGTCACCAACTTATCCATTAGTGTTGAGTATATTACCACAACCCATCAAATGCAAGTAAATGCAAGTTAGTCATCTTCAGACTAAAATACCCATAAACAAAGCCTTCTAACCTTCAATACTACAATACTCCAATTCCCATAACCCCTTGCTCCATTAGCTCTAATTATCATAATTGCAAAATAATGTCAGTACCTGATTTCCAATCGAACTGAATCCAGCCCAGTGATGCACATAGCCTCCAAAATGTAACTTTTATTGAAATAGAATTTGCCAAGCCCATGTAAACTCGTCATAACATCACATATTCTGTTAGGGAAAGATTTTGTAACCATAATCAGTACCAAAACCTTTTTGACTTGATCCTCTGCCACGTGACGTGATCACTTCCTGTATCTCCTCGCTCCCCCTCTCTCTCCTGTCTCTCATGACAAGGGACAAAGACACAAGAACAGCTTTTAGTAGTTCATGCCATCACTGAGTATTTCCAACCATTCAATATTCATTCGTTCTACATTATTCACTCTAAGACTTTAACTCAGGACGAATTATAGATTGCTCAAAAACATTTAAATTTTATTTTCATCCGTCATTTAATTTAATTCAATTCAATCTATTATAATCCGTTATTCAATTCAATGCATTATACTTCGTCAACATATATTTAATTTATAAATTTAATAGGTCCCAAAACAAGTTTCATCTTAACCCACCGCCGTTTATAAACTTATAAGATTCGTGTTAAACTCTCCCTGTGCCTATTTGTTCCGTCGTCTGTGTTCCTCTGTCTCCCCCTGCAGTTTAACCAATGTGTTGTTTTGCAGAATCCCACGCATGCGCAAATATCATTTTAAAATTAAACGCATCCCCATACATTTACTAAATAGATCGCTCCAAACCATTTCATTTAATTTTAATCGTCTTATTTTAATTAATTATACTCCATCAACATATATTTGATCTATAAATGTACTACATCTCGCCAAATAGTTTAACGTTCACATAACAGTTACTTTAACGATTTTAAAAGAGTCGTGTTCACCTTTAATTTCCGGTAGCCCTTAAACCCCTGAAGAGGAAACCCCAAACAAACATATGACCTTACGCCACCATTTTGTTTCGTCGACCGCATGTCGTAGATTTAGTGCCGTAAAACAAAACGTTCCCTAACCTCGTGCCATAAACTCCCCTTTATGTAGTGTAGTGTCGCAAAATTAAACGCATGCGCACAACCATTCAAAAACCCCTTTTCACCGTGGAAGAAAGATTCTCTCTTCTCTCTCCCCAAACAGAATAATACCAGTCCAGCTGTAATTCCCATTTCCCCCTTATAGTCAAACAACATTTAACAGCGCTCACAAAACATACAACCTGACTTACAGACAGTGACAAGTTTAAGAGACTTTAAATCCATCGCAATGGAATCTCTAAGGATATCCGTTAGCATGTAGCACGCAACACAATTAGCCTGTAGCATTAGCCTTTAGCTTAGCCTAAGGTACACCGTGGCACAAAACACAATTAGCCGTTAGCCTTAAGCATTAACATCAGCATTTAGCCACGATGTACCACGTGGCCTGAAACAATCAAGAATGAGCTTTAGCCTCTAGCTAACTGCGGCCTACTAGCTATACAAATGAACACCCCGCACCGCGGCCCAATCATTGTCCATGATTATCAATAATATCTCCATCTAACTTTTTGTTGCCTTGAAAGATGAATCCCATATCAAGCGGTTAACCCCAAACAATTTCCCGTCGGCCAGAGGAGAAGTATAACATCAATACACCAATTCACTTCATAATTCCCGCTTAAGGAATCAACCTGACCCAATACTAACTAAGCCCAGGATTTGTGGCCCATCCATAATGAATCGCCTCAATAAAGAGGTCTTTTCCAGATTCACGGTGCTCTAAAAATGCAGATATCTTCCCGCCTTTATTGTCTATCAATCCATTTGCACAATCCATTGTTGTAAACAGCGTTTACACATCAACCAAATTTAAAATATTTTCGTTCAGACTCCCAGTTAACAGCAACACCATACCTCAATAACGACCCAAGTACTTTTAACTGTACACCATCAAAACCCTCTCCCCAATCAACGAAATGACTAGTGTCCAAAGTTTGTGAATAATCTCACCTTTAGCCGGCTTGAACAGTAGTCAACTCGCGAATCCAGGAAAGGGACCAATAACGATGCAATCAATATCTCAGCGGAGCCTCCATTTGTAGTGTATGTTATTCGTAGGTGTTACCATCAATTAAAGAGTCTGCTCATACTGAACTTCGATCATAAGGTTTATTCAGATCACAAGCTTCAGCATGAGTAACAGGTGACATGACACCCGGAGAGAGACGCCTCAGAATGGCTGCTTGCTCTAACCTCTCCGTCATTTTCCCCCCTATTTATAAACAAGGATGCCCCCTCTTCTGGCCAATCACCAGTCTCCCCTGTCTACAACCCACCTCCTGTCTGTGGTATGTGGTATTACACCTAAAATATTCCCTCTTGATACTAACCTAAACAACATTCCTTGTTCCTCCAAAATAGTCATAATCTCAATACACGACATTAACATCAGAAGCCTCCTTCCTAAGTTTGAGTTATTCACTGCGTTAGCACACTCCGCCAACCCTGATGTTCTAGCAGTGTCTGAATCTTAGCTTAGGAAGGCCACCAAAAATTCTGAAATTTCCATCCCCAACTACAACATTTTCCGTCTAGATAGAACTGCCAAAGGGGGTGGAGTTGCAATCTACTGTAGAGATAGCCTGCAGAGCTCTATCATACTATCCAGGTCTGTGCCCAAACAGTTTAAGCTTCTACTTCTAAAAATCCACCTTTCCAGAAATAAGTCTCTCACTGTTGCTGCTTGCTACAGACCCCCCTCAGCCCCCAGCTGTGCCCTGGACACCATATGTGAATTGATTGCCCCCCATTTATCCTCAGAGTTCGTACTGCTTGGTGACCTAAATTGGGATATGCTTAACACCCCGGCCATCCTACAATCCAAACTAAATGCCCTCAATCTCACACAAATTATCAATAAACCTACCAGGTACAACCCTAAATCCGTAAACATGGGTACTCTCATAGATATCATCCTGACTAAATTACCCTCTAAATACACCTCCGCTGTCTTCAACCAGGAGCTCAGCGATCACTGCCTTATTGCCTGCGTCCGTAACGGGTCCGCGGTCAAACGACCACCCCTCATCACTGTCAAACGCTCCCTAAAACACTTTAGCGAGCAGGCCTTCCTAATTGACCTGGCCCAGGTATCCTGGATGGATATAGATCTCATTCCGTCAGTAGAGGATGCCTGGTTGTTCTTTAAAAGTAATTTCCTCTCAATCTTAAATAAACATGCCCCATTCAAAAAATACAGAACTAAGAACAGATATAGCCCCTGGTTCTCCTCAGACTTGACTGCCCTTGACCAGCACAAAAACATCCTGTGGCGTACTGCATTAGCATCAAATAGCCCCCGCGATATGCAACTTTTCAGGGAAGTTAGGAACCAATATACACAAGCAGTGAGGAAAGCAAAGGCTAACTTTTTCAAACAGAAATTTGCATCCTGTAGCACTAACTCCAAAAAGTTTTGGGACACTGTAATGTCCATGGAGAATAAGAGCACCTCCTCCCAACTGCCCACTGCACTGAGGCTAGGAAACACTATCACCACCGATAAATCTACAATAATCGAGAATTTCAACAAGCATTTTGCTACGGCTGGCCATGCTTTCCACCTGGCTACCACTACCCCGGCCACCAGCTCTGCACCCTCCGCTGCAACTTGCCCATGCCCCCCCCCCGCTTCTCCTTCACACAAATTCAGACAGCTGATGTTCTGAAAGAGCTGCAAAATCTGGACCCCTACAAATCATCTGGGCTAGACAATCTGGACCCTCTCTTTCTAAAACTAGCCGCCGAAATTGTCGCAACCCCTATTACTAGCCTGTTCAACCTCTCTTTCGTAATGTCTGAGATCCCCAGAGATTGGAAAGCTGCCGCGGTCAACCCCCTCTTCAAAGGGGGTGACACTCTAGATCCAAACTGTTACAGACCTATATCCATCCTGCCCTGCCTTTCGAAAGCCAAGTTAACAAACAGATCACCGACCATTTCGAATCCCACCGTACCTTCTCCGCTATGCAATCCGGTTTCCGAGCTGGTCATGGGTGCACCTCAGCCATGCTCAAGGTCCTAAACGATATTATAACCGCGATCGATAATAGACAGTACTGTGAAGCCGTCTTCATTGACCTGGCTAAGGCTTTCGACTCTGTCAACCACCGCATTCTTATTGGCAGACTAAATAACCTTGGATTCTCAAATGACTGCCTTGCCTGGTTCACCAACTACTTCTCAGATAGAGTTCAATGTGTCAAATCGGAGGGCCTGTTGTCTGGACCTATGGCAGTCTCTATGGGGGTGCCACAGGGTTCAAATCTTGGGCCGACTCTTTTCTCCGTGTATATCAATGATGTCGCTCTTGCTGCTGGTGACTCTCAGATCCACCTCTACACAGACGACACCATTTTGTATACATCTGGCCCTTCATTGGACACTGTGTTAACAAACCTCCAAACGAGCTTCAATGTCATACAACACTCCTTCAGTAGCCTCCAACTGCTCTTAAACACTAGTAAAACTAAATGCATGCTCTTCAATCGAACGCTGCTGGCACCCGCCCACTCGACTAGAATCACTACTCTCGACGGGTCTGACCTAGAGTATGTGGACAACTTCAAATACCTAGGTGTCTGGTTAGACTGTAAACTCTCCTTCCAGACTCACATTAAGAATCTCCAATCCAAAGTTAAATCTAGAATCGACTTCCTATTTCGCAACAAAGCCTCCTCCACTCATGCTGCCAAACATGCCCTCGTAAAACTGACTATCCTACCGATCCTTGACTTCGGCGATGTCATTTACAAAATAGCCTCCAACACTCTACTCAGCAAATTGGATGTAGTCTATCACAGTGTCATCCGTTTTGTCACCAAAGCCCCATATACTACCCACCACTGTGACCTGTACGCTCTTGTTGGCTGGTCCTCACTACATATTCGTCGCCAAACCCACTGGCTCCAGGCCATCTATAAATCACTGCTAGGCAAATCCCCGCCTTATCTTAGCTCATTGATCACCATAGCAACACCCACCCGTAGTATGTGCTCCAGCAGGTATATCTCACTGGTCATCCCAAAGCCAACACCTCCTTTGGCCGCCATTCCTTCCAGTTCTCTGCTGCCAATGACTGGAACGAATTGCAAAAATCTCTGAAGCTGGAGACTCTTATCTCCCTCACTAACTTTAAGCATCAGTTGTCAGAGCACCTTACCGATCACTGCACCTGTACACAGCCCATCTGAAATTAGCCCACCCAACTACCTCATCCCCATATTGTTATTATTTTGCTCATTTGCACCCCAGTATCTCTATTTGCACATCATCTCATTCCAGTGTTAATACTAATTGTAATTATTTTGCACTATAGCCTATTTACCTCCATAACTTGCTACATTTGCACACACTGTATATATATTTTCTGTTGTATTTTATGACCTTATGTTTTTTTTACCCCATATGTAACTCTGTGTTGTTGTTTTTATCGCATTGCTTTATCTTGGCCAGGTCGCAGTTGTAAATGAGAACTTGTTCTCAACTGGCTTACCTGGTTAAATAAAGGTTAAATAAAAATACAATAAAAATAAAAAGGACATCCGATTTCTAAGTTTGCTTTTTACCACACTCATCTGGCTGAATACTCTCTCGACTTCAGCATTCGAGTGTGGTAAGGACAACACAGACACAGCAGCCATGGCAAGTTCTTGAAACGGGTTGATATCAGCTGGATCCCTGAACTTCCAAATCTCACTCCAGAAGCCCAGTGTGTTTTTTGTCTCATTCCATTTACTAAGATGGATGGCACACCATTGCTGGACAATCTTGTCTATCTCTGCAGGGGAGTAGCCAAGGAGCTTGGCTATTTTTTCTATTTCTCCAGGGCTCCTATTGTGCTTTAGTTTCCTCCACATTGAAAACTGACATGTACTGCAATGCTTCGATGTTGTCCGGCAGTCTCACCCTCAACTCATTAGTGAGGGAGATGGTGAAGGCTACACACCGCTTTCGGACATTGTTTTCATCCTCAGGCGCAAAGTGGAGCTCAGCTGCTTTTGAGTCAAAAAAATCTATTGGCCCTTTGAGTACATCAACATTTGCCAGTGGATTCAGCACCCTGCTGCTCACAGACTTCATCAGGCTAACCAAGCTGTCAAGTAGTTTAAGAGGATCTACTTGCTCTCCCTCAAAAGCCTTGATGGCCAACTGTACCTCACCCAGCACTTCAGAAAAGTCAAATACAATATGTTTTGAGGATCACTGTACATGGAGTATAAAACATCAGCCCTGTAGCAATGTTCACTGGACTTGGTGACTGCGAAATGCAGCCTAAGCTCCTCCCACTGGTCCAAAATGCGTGAAACCGCGGGTTCAACGGAGAGCCAACGTGTGGCACACACCTTGGTTATCTGTAAAGGTTTCTCCCCACAGTTGATGGTCTCATATATGGCCTTGTAGGCCTCCCTGCCCTTTGGAAACACTGAAAACCAGTTAGAAGTCTCTCGTACCAAGTACTCCACACTACGGGGGATGGTGTCATTGGAAGCATGACTTACAGCAAGCTGCAGAGAGTGGCACACACAGCGAATAAGAACCAGATCTTTGAGGCCATACTCCTCCTTCAGCAATTTATGGACCCCATTGTTAATCCCCGTCATAACAGAGGCATTGTCAGTCCATATCCCCAGGAGTTTCTATTTTTTAAGACAACACTTCTCGAGGAAAGCCACAACAGCACGGGCTATAGATTAGGCATCTCCTCCCTCCAACTCAACAAGCCCCAGAAATGTTGATACAATTGTCTGCTTGGTGTCACTAAAGTACCTTATCACAACCCCCAGGTACAGGAAACACTTACATCCGTGGACTCATCGAGGAGGAGGCTGAAACGCTAGTCACCCACATCTGCAACCAACTTTTTCAGAAAGTATGGTGCTAGAACACCATTAATCATTTCTGTGCACTTTGTCCTGTGCATTTTGAAGTGGGTAGCAGCAGTGGAGTCTGAGAAAGCAGCTCTACATGCTTCTCCAATGTGATCACATGCCAGCATGGAACAGTGTTCAGCGATAGCTAATGCCATGGTGGCCTCAGCCTTTTTGCAGTCAATTTTTTTAACCATAAATGGCAGCTTGTTTTGGGTGGAACTGTTATAAGGCTTTGCCTTTTGAGTATGTTTTTGAGTTGTCATGTGTTTTTTTACATCACTAAGTTTGGCGTAGAAATCAGCCTTACAATAAAGGCAGTATGCCTGTGTATCATCTCCAATAAACGGCTTCAACCAGCCTTTGAATTCAGGGTTTGATTCCCACTCCTTTCTGTATTTTTGAGTGTACAGTTTAGACTGAGACATGATGAGCTAGCCAGCTAGATGTTTAGCTTATGTCACAGAGAGGCGCACACACACAGTGGACGAGGTGAGTAAGTGACTGAGGCTGAGTCAAATGCAGTGATTTATTTTAGACAAAGAACATTTTACATTTACAGCCAGGGTGGGATCAGCCAGTGGCGGCTTCCCGCATGCGCGATTCATTTGCAGTCTGGACGCAGAGGGGTGAACATCTCCTGCTCTGACTGCAGCTGGGAGGGACTGTTGCGCGAGGACTGGGCCGCCTGTGAGTGCTTTGAGACGGGGGTGGGGCCCACGGCAGCACCCGCTGCTCGTTGAGAAGAGTAAGAACGATACGTGCTTTCACGTAAGAGTCTCCAAAAGTCTCCAATAACACCAGAAAAAGTCGCTAGATTTGTCACTAGTCGATTTTTTGAAAATGTGTCGCTAGAGGGGTCTGAATACTCGCTAAATATAGCGACAAAGTCGCTAAGTTGGCAACACTGCATAGGGTGTGTTCGTAAATTCACTCTGGCTATCTACGTCATCACGCACAGCCTTTTATCCGCAACAAGTTAATTTGATGGAAACACATAGGAGGTTGGTGGCACCTTAATTGGGGAGGACGGGCTCGTGGTAATGGCTGGAACCCGAGCGAATGGAATGTGTTAGAAATTGCGTAATTCAAATCTGGTATTGGAATAAGAATCAAGAGATCTTCAATCCAAGCTAAATTTATTATATGCAAAATGTATGTATGATAAGTATGAAGGTTCGTATACGGGCTCACTGAAAAACCACGCAGGGCAGACAGAGAACTAAACCATTGTTTACAGGTTCTTTCTCAAATACTCTGACAGAGAGTTCCCACCTCTTCTGTTGGCCAATCAGAGTAAAGGACTGAGTGTGGTTTAGACTTTACTCAGCCAATCCGTTGGCGCACGGGTTAGTCCCAACCCCTCGGCGCTCCATTTGTTGCACACTGTTGCCAGGCATAAGTTTATCATAACAACCTGTGGAGTCAGCACCCAAAAGACACCATTCCACTGTACTACGTTCAAGGACGGTTTACAGACAACAAAGAGGCAGTGTTCGTATCTGTGAGAAATACAAGTCTTATCTATAAGAAATGCAAGTTTTATCTCATCCTAGCCCCTAACGTTCCTCACATGAATCACAGCCTGTTATGTGAAACAATTTATATCAGTATAGTTCAAACCTATGCTCCTCATTAATGCATTCCTTCTAAGCTATTCATCACATACAGATCCAATTATGAGAAAAATAGAACCCAACAATCCCCCTTTTCACACCCACTAGGGTGTGAACCCAAAATAAGAAAACACAGGATGTCAGTCATTAAAATACAATACAAAACAAAAAGAATCACACTTTTATTAATAGGCAATAATGATACTGAAAAATAAAAACTCTCAGTCCTTCCATCTACACCCAACTTGCAAACGGTTGGCTACAAGTCACCCAGGCACGTTAAACCTTCACATAAGGAAAGACAAACATTCACAATGGTTAGCTTGATTAATAAAGCATAAAACACAAAAAAGTACATTTTGGCCCCCTTTAGACACCCTCTAGGGTGTCACTCCACCAAGCCTGGTTTCATTCCTTAGGTCGGAGTCCGGGATTGGGCCGTATCTCACCATCTGTTGGGAAACCGTCTTCTCCATCTCCTTTTCTCACCAACACTCAGACACAGGAAATAAGACAACATCCACAAAGAACAAGTATACCCATAGAAGCTATAACTTCACCCAGAATTTACCAAATATGTTATCAAACCAACCGTTTATGGAGCTATCAATACCAGAGTTCTCAGCCAGTTCGTTCGCCAGCGTGGTCACTCCCTGAAGCGCTTTGGTCACGGACCCGTCCGGTGCTGTGTTGTTGGAGATGAAAGTACAGCACAGAGATCCAAACAGAACACAAACCCCGTCCCGCTCAGCCAAAAGCATATCTAAAGCTATTATATTCTGCCATGTCATTAAGCTAGTTGCCGCTGTCTGCTCAGCTAATCCCTTTATTGCATCACAAGTGTGGTTTATAAATCTTTTGCTGGTTATATTAAATATAATTTATCCAATCTACATTTTTATTAATTGTTGACCACCAGAAAATACTTGATTCAAACCCAGCTGCGATCTGATTCCTAGCTTTGAATTGTTCTGGAACCCCTCGAGGTACTCCTATCCCATCAATATATATATCCTTTCATCAAAGGATCCCGGGAGGAGGTCCTACTTTCTATGTGACAACTCACCAGTCTCTGACACGTTTGATTGTTTGCGTATGTAGGTGAGTTCACAATCAGTTATCACCACACAACCATCAGATGTCAGCACGGGCCTGGTTTTGGTTCCTAAAATCCTCTGGCTGCAACAAAGAGGAGAGATTAGTCATGGTCTCTTTTGTTGTGATATTCTCTGTGTGGGAGCAGGAGCTAAGATGCCCTACCCTGTATCCTATCTTATTAGTCCTAGAAAAACAATAAGAATCCCCTGTGACTTCAAACTGAGGCAACCCAGGTCGGGATGACTTTGTTATCGGGGGAAACAGATAGTGCAAGTTACTACAAGACTCTTTCACCACATTCCCAGGTGGCTTGCATGGAGGATAAACCTGACAGAGAGTTAAAGCCTGTCAAGGGGAACGGAGTAGTTGTTAACCTTGGTTTGGCTGTCCTACAGGCATAACAGTCCTCTTTAGACCGTATACTGAATCCATTCCAACCACAGGTTAAAATCTATTTACTCCGTCTCCATCTGTACTACTTCCTTCAGGTCTATAGTTTGCACTGTCTCACTACCTCCCCCAGAGAGGTTTACTCTATAGGGTGCCCCAGTTGAAGAGGATATCTCACTTGTCAGGTCTGTAATCTGTTTTAGCATAATTCAGACTTTCAGACAGTACCTACCCTTATATGGGTCGCACTGCCTTTTCTGATAATTCCCTACTTTCACAATACTACACCTGTCCCTAAACTGTGTATGGAGATTGACATATCCCCCCCCCGCTTGGTATAAGCAACTACATAGTCCCAGGATGTACATGGTGACATAATATGGTGATGTCCTTCCCTAAAGTCCCTAGTACTTCCCCTTTCCCTACGTCTAGCTGTCTCCTATGCCTTATCAACTTGTGTTAGGTTAACTACTACTTCTGGCTGATCAGGAGGGTCTGTGTGTGTTAGGAATATGGCCCCCACAATCAGACAGCTACCTACCGTCGGGAGACCTGTGAATCCCCACCCTCGCCCTGAGAACATGTCAGACGCCAGAGGCCAACCCATTGCTTCACCTTCTATCGAACTCACACAGGGATGATCAGACAGGGTAAGGGAATCTTCGTTAAGGAGCCAACCCCCGAGCCCTAGTGGTGATCGGTTCTTTCTCCTAACTCTGTGTTTGTTCGTCAGGTGTAGCTGGGTTTACCTTTTTGCAGTGAGTGACATGCACCCAGATGGATCTCTCAGCTATTCTGCTGGCAAAGGCAGTACTTGGTAGGGCCCTTCCCGCCAGGCCTGCTTCAGTCTCCTGGTTAGATAGAGTGGGTCACCTTCTCCTTTAGTTCACCTGTGGGACACAAAACCTCTGACATACGGGTGTGGTTAATAAACTATCTTTACACATACAGTGGGGGAAAAAAGTATTTAGTCAGCCACCAATTGTGCAAGTTCTCCCACTTAAAAAGATGAGAGAGGCCTGTAATTTTCATCATAGGTACACGTCAACTATGACAGACAAAATGAGAAAAGAAAATCCAGAAAATCACATTGTAGGATTTTTAATGAATTTATTTGCAAATTATGGTGGAAAATAAGTATTTGGTCAATAACAAAAGTTTCTCAATACTTTGTTATATACCCTTTGTTGGCAATGACACAGGTCAAACGTTTTCTGTAAGTCTTCACAAGGTTTTCACACACTGTTGCTGGTATTTTGGCCCATTCCTCCATGCAGATCTCCTCTAGAGCAGTGATGTTTTGGGGCTGTCGCTGGGCAACACGGACTTTCAACTCCCTCCAAAGATTTTCTATGGGGTTGAGATCTGGAGACTGGCTAGGCCACTCCAGGACCTTGAAATGCTTCTTACGAAGCCACTCCTTCGTTGCCCGGTGTGTTTGGGATCATTGTCATGCTGAAAGACCCAGCCACGTTTCATCTTCAATGCCCTTGCTGATGGAAGGAGGTTTTCACTCAAAATCTCACGATACATGGCCCCGTTCATTCTTTCCTTTACACGGATCAGTCGTCCTGGTCCCTTTGCAGAAAAACAGCCCCAAAGCATGATGTTTCCACCCCCATGCTTCACAGTAGGTATGGTGTTCTTTGGATGCAACTCAGCATTCTTTGTCCTCCAAACACGACGAGTTGAGTTTTTACCAAAAAGTTCTATTTTGGTTTCATCTGACCATATGACATTCTCCCAATCCTCTTCTGGATCATCCAAATGCACTCTAGCAAACTTCAGATGGGCCTGGACATGTACTGGCTTAAGCAGGGGGACACGTCTGGCACTGCAGGATTTGAGTCCCTGGCGGCGTAGTGTGTTACTGATGGTAGGCTTTGTTACTTTGGTCCCAGCTCTCTGCAGGTCATTCACTAGGTCCCCCGTGTGGTTCTGGGATTTTTGCTCACCGTTCTTGTGATCATTTTGACCCCACGGGGTGAGATCTTGCGTGGCGCCCCAGATCGAGGGAGATTATCAGTGGTCTTGTATGTCTTCCATTTCCTAATAATTGCTCCCACAGTTGATTTCTTCAAACCAAGCTGCTTACCTATTGCAGATTCAGTCTTCCCAGCCTGGTGCAGGTCTACAATTTTGTTTCTGGTGTCCTTTGACAGCTCTTTGGTCTTGGCCATAGTGGAGTTTGCAGTGTGACTGTTTGAGGTTGTGGACAGGTGTCTTTTATACTGATAACAAGTTCAAACAGGTGCCATTAATACAGGTAACGAGTGGAGGACAGAGGAGCCTCTTAAAGAAGAAGTTACAAGTCTGTGAGAGACAGAAATCTTGCTTGTTTGTAGGTGACCAAATACTTATTTTCCACCATAATTTGCAAATAAATTCATAAAAAATCCTACAATGTGATTTTCTGGATTTCTTTTCTCAATTTGTCTGTCATAGTTGACGTGTACCTATGATGAAAATTACAGGCCTCTCTCATCTTTTTAAGTGGGAGAACTTGCACAATTGGTGGCTGACTAAATACTTTTTTTCCCCACTGTACATGTTCAGCTCTCAATTTCTAATGTTTTTTTTTTTTTAAGTATTTTGTCCTCTCCTTCGTATATATTTATTATTTAATCCTACCATCTCCTACCATACCATCCATCCCCCATTTGACACATGATTTGCCCATGTGTCTATTACCACCTACCTAAACAATCACTTAGGTAATATTGGTAATTCATTATCCAATTGCCATCCCTCCACTCTCTCTTCTGTTATTTAATGGTTCAAATCAAATATATTATTACCAAATTATAATCTTCTTCACAATTTTCACAGTACTATAAATTACCCTCAACTTAGTAAAATAAACTATCTTAAAGTCCTCCTCTCATGCCTTTAGAATTTACTAGTGTGGATGATTAATTAACACCAGAAGGTTAAAACAGAGTTCAGAGGCAATTGAAATTATTCAATGAACTGTTCCATCCCATAGTATACCCAACATTACCATTATTCTAAATATTAATTCTAAATATTTCATAAATGTTAGTTATCCCAAGTGTTCATTAAGTCCTACAGTTATTATCAATTCATTCTCATAAGAAATCATATATACCCCAAACTCAGCCAAAACCTAAAAAACTCCATAAAATTCACTGTGTGTGCTCCTCTAAAACCCATCACCCTTGACCTGCTGAAAACCCCCCAAAATTGAAACAACTAGGCTTTATAAACATCATACTAGGTGTGTTGTTTTTTGTTTGAAAAACCCAATTTGAAAAATAACAACCACAAATAGCCAGGCCTCACTTAATTTGGTAACTCACTTTTATGACCTAAATACTGCCTAACTTCACTACTGCTCCCCTAGCCCTTGGCAACATTCCAACGAGATGAGCTAATCTCTTTCTCCTGGTTATAATCTAAAGATGGGAGTACACACAAAACATGATACAGATATCCCCAGTCTTAACCCATCACTAATTGTTTGTATCAATCTAATTCCTCATAACTAATCTATAAAACCACTCAAAATTCCTCGAGTATACAATGATTATTTAATTGATTACCCTAACTCTGCTACATGTGATCTCATCTCAAATGATCCATTATCAATTATTTGTTCAACCCCCTAGGAAAATCTGTCTCCCCTTCTATTGTTCCTGTCCCCCCTGTAAATGTCATATTTGAGTTTTTAGCCAATACAATCACGGTTACATCAAATGTTCCCTCATTTAATGGTATTTTCTTCCTAATATAACTTCCCTAAATGAGATTAAATCCCCTGCCTTCCTCTACTATCCTTATATCATTACTGGATCAATGATAATAATTATAATAACTATTTCACATTAAATTGTGCCTTTTTTCTGATAATGTTATAATTGTAGCCTACTCCATCACTTTAGTTTAAAATATACGTTTGTTTTATGTAACAATTCCAGAACCCACCACAGGCTGGCGCTATTCCCCCATCACAACAGCCAATGTCACTTGCATCCACGTAACCAAAATACATTATCGTTCTAAAATGTACCAAAAATTTATATTTTCCCGCTAACCCATTTCAGTTCGCTATTCAATTTATTTAACTGTTCTCTCTGATTATGCCCTAATTAATAAAACAAATACTTGCTATCGTTGATAAGCGTACATTTAATGATGTTCCTACCATCTGAACTGTACTGTCTCTCACCCTCCCCTTGCTCCTTCGGGGAAAGCGCATGGTAACCTTATAACATATTTTCATAGACCTTTCTAGAATACTTCTATTTAAGCTATCTAATTCAACCTTTCACATTTCTCAATCCACATAGTAATCTAGGTATATAGCCCCACTGCGAAAGCTTTGTCTACTGTCCCTACCTGTGTTCGAACCAGGAACCCTTTACATACATCGCCAGGCACTCCACACCATCTGCGATGCTCTCAAAGTAACTACTCCCAGTTGATAGAGCAAGTGACGTCACCAAATGAAAATCGCAGTAGCTTTCACCTCAGCAAAAAACTCTCTCTCCCTTCACCCATTCCCTATTGAATAAGTTAGTTTTTCTATTTAACCCCAAAACACGCTACAAATAGTCCATTCAACATTACCAAACTAAATACTCAGTAGCATCCGGTCACCACCCACACCAGCCGTTGACTTCGCCTCATGCCACCGAAATACCAAATAAACCATAATAGTTCAATGGAGCCCCCTATTGGTTCTCCACTATTGATACATTACTTCCATAACCACATTAGTTATGGTCCGATTAGCCATTAAACCTTATCACATGATCAAACAACGCCACAACCTTAAACTCATATGGGGCGGCAGGCAGCTTAGTGATCAATAGCGCCGCTCCAACAACCGAGAGGTCGCCGGTTCCAATCCCCGAGCCGACCAGGCGAAAAATCTGCCGATGTGCCCTCGAGCAAGGCACTCAACCCCAATCGCTCCTGCAAGTCGCTCTGGACAAGAGCGTCTGCCAAATTACCAAAAATGCAAATGTAAATATTCTCTACTTTCCCACCCATGACGTACGTCTATGTTCGGGTGAGCAAGTTTAGAATATCCCTCGTCAAAAACCCACAGGCACCTCTCAAATAATCACCCTGTGGTGTTCCCAGCCAACTCCCAGTCTTTCCTGGCTCCAAAAGCCACACTTTCGCTCTCTCCAGCCCCTCCCCTCGCAACTCTCTCTCTTTCCGTGTCCAGTGGGAGTAGGCTCTTAAGGAGCTGTTTCTCGTTTTAGTGTTTCCAATATTCTGTCATTATTTAAAGTACTTTAATCTATTTATTTAAATCAAATTATTCCCACCTAATTAGTTAAAGTTGGTGCATATTTATATTTCAACGATAAACCGAATTATTTCAGTCTAATTGTTTAACCAGTATTTTGCAGGGTCAAACATCAATAACGGGTTATACGGTTTTAAGCAACCACAAACCCAACAGTTATCCCCAAATTATACAGTTTTGACAGGCACAGACGTCTTTGATTCCCAATTAGTTTTCTATCAAGGTATACAGGTTTATCATTCACACGTCACCCCTGTCTTAAAGAATTTTAAGTGTCTCCTTTGAACCTAGTCATATCTAGTCTGAACTTATATGTGCCATAGCGTCGCACTGCCTATTTATTTAAAGTACCTCCTATGGGTGTCTTTTGTTAACGTTTGCACAATTTAAACTTTATTTCCTAATTGTAATTCTCATTATTTACCGTTTTAAAATATTGTTTTGTATTCTCAGCCAAAATGGTACACAGTTATTACACAGTTAAACGTAGTATACAGTTATCACACAGCAAAAATAGTACACAGTTATCACACTCACTCACAATACACAGTCATAATCCTATCACACAGTCAAATATGTCACACAGTCATAAATGACACACTTACAATCGACACACAATCTATTTGGGCACACAGCCTCCTCTGTTTGGGCACACAGCCTCCTCTATTTGGGCACACAGCCTCCTCTATTTGGGCACACAGCCTCCTCTATTTGGGCACACAGCCTCCTCTATTTGGGCACACAGCCTCCTCTATTTGGGCACACAGCCTCCTCTATTTGGGCACACAGCCTCCTCTATTTGGGCACACAGCCTCCTCTATTTGGGCACACAGCCTCCTCTATTTGGGCACACAGCCTCTTCTATGGGCACACAGCCGCTTCTATGGGCACACAGCCGCTTCTATTTCCCATGGGTTTAACCATCACAATTATCAAACATTTGCATAGTACATTATGAAATCGAAGTAGTATACTGTAATTGTTATTTATAGTAGAATAGGGTTCACTTACATCAAACAGGTGTTTCACAAAATTAATTTGGATAAAGCCAATATGCAGAACTTTAGTTATATAAACAATAGGTGTCTGCTTACCTGTGTTTTTAGAAGCCCGGGCACTTTGTGAAACACACAGTTCGACGACAGCGATGTCCAATAGGCTGGATGAATCCCAGCGAAGTTCCGCTACCAGATCACAGTCGGAGGTCACCAATTGTTAGAAATTGCGTAATTCAAATCTGGTATTGGAATAAGAATCAAGAGATCTTCAATCCAAGCTAAATTTATTATATGCAAAATGTATGTATGATAAGTATGAAGGTTCGTATACGGGCTCACTGAAAAACCACGCAGGGCAGACAGAGAACTAAACCATTGTTTACAGGTTCTTTCTCAAATACTCTGACAGAGAGTTCCCACCTCTTCTGTTGGCCAATCAGAGTAAAGGACTGAGTGTGGTTTAGACTTTACTCAGCCAATCCGTTGGCGCACGGGTTAGT
This sequence comes from Coregonus lavaretus, assembly GCF_964263955.1. Taxonomy (NCBI): domain Eukaryota; kingdom Metazoa; phylum Chordata; class Actinopteri; order Salmoniformes; family Salmonidae; genus Coregonus; species Coregonus lavaretus. The sequence goes on from NC_140003.1 coordinate 22,658,521, forward strand.
CCCAACCCCTCGGCGCTCCATTTGTTGCACACTGTTGCCAGGCATAAGTTTATCATAACAACCTGTGGAGTCAGCACCCAAAAGACACCATTCCACTGTACTACGTTCAAGGACGGTTTACAGACAACAAAGAGGCAGTGTTCGTATCTGTGAGAAATACAAGTCTTATCTATAAGAAATGCAAGTTTTATCTCATCCTAGCCCCTAACGTTCCTCACATGAATCACAGCCTGTTATGTGAAACAATTTATATCAGTATAGTTCAAACCTATGCTCCTCATTAATGCATTCCTTCTAAGCTATTCATCACATACAGATCCAATTATGAGAAAAATAGAACCCAACAAATGGCATCAAACACATCCATGTGTTTGATGCCATTCCATTCGCTCCGTTCCAGACATTATTATGATCTGTCCTCCCCTCAGCAGCCTCCACTGATGGGAAAATGCATATTGTTTTTATGTGGATTTTTGAATAGTCGCATGAAAATCTGTCGCCAATTGGATGGAAACCTAGCAACTGTGGCAGTAAGCTTTTCTGTAAGCTCGCCATTACCTTGTAAATAATGATGATGTAATAATGAATAAAAAGTTGCCAAAGTTAAGATTTTAATTGTCAGCTATACGTTACTCTGGTCATTATTTGAGCTGGCTAGCTAGCAACGAACCAAATTATTGTTTAGAAAATTGCTTTTAGTTGCCTGACTTGCTAGGTTGACATTTACTTAATTCATTTTTAAACGGATGAGTTTATTGGTGTTAAAATAGAAAAAGTATGCTATCTGGAGCATTGGGCTGCTGATGTCATGCAGAGGATGTCATTTTGTGTTTATGTGTTTTCATAATGACAATGATAAGTTAGATTTCGGACGACAATAGAATGTTCATTATGTCGCTACGACAATTGTCTACAGACATGTCGTTAGACGGACTGTAAACCAGCCTTAGGTTCTCATAATAACTTTGCTTTACAGAGAGAGTAGGCTACTGAGACAGACAGTGATGTGGCGCTCAGTGGTGAGGCTGAGGCAGGCTGCAATGCATGCAGGAGGAAACTTAGGAGACAGAAAGAGAGAGGAAGCAAGCAGAGTGAGAGGTTAGTACAGTGCTTCCCAAACTTGGGGTCTGGGCTCCATGTGGGGTCCCCTGAGAAAATCTTCCGGACCTCACTAAAACACAAACCCTGGTTACGGCCCTGGGAGCACCCGTACAGAGTCGATGTGCAGGGGTACGAGGTAATTGAGGTAGTATAAATATAAGCGCAACATGCAACAATTTTACAGTTACAGTTCATATAAGGAAATCAGTCAATTTAAATTAATTAATTAGGCCCTAATCTATGGATTTCACATGACTGGGAATACAGATATGCATCTGTTGGTCACAGATACCTTTAAAAAAAGGTAGGGGTGTGGATCAGAAAAGCAGTCAGTATCTGGTGTAACCACCATTTGCCTCATGCAGTGCGACATATATCCTTCGCATAGAGTTGATCAGGCTGTTGATTGTGGCCTGTGGAATGTTGTCCCACTCCTCTTCAATGGCTGTGCGAAGTTGCTGGATGTTGGCGGGAACTGGTACACGCTGTCGTACACGTTGATCCAGAGCATCCCAAACATGCTCAATTGGTGACATGTCTGGTGAGTACGCAGGCCATGGAAGAACTGGGACCTTTTCAGCTTCTAGGAATTGTGTTCAGATCCTAACAAAATGGGCCCGTGCAATATCATGCTGAAACATGAGGCGATGGCGGCGGATGAATGGCAAGACAATGGGCCTCAGGATCTCGTCACGGTATCTTTGTGTATTCAAATTGCCATCGATAAAATGCAATTGTGTTCGTTGTCCGTAGCGTATGCCTTCCCATACTATAACCCCACCGCCACCATGGGGCACTCTTCACAACGTTGACTTCAGCAAGCCGCTCGCCCACACGAGGCCGTACACTCTGTCTGCCATCTGCCCGGTACAGTTGAAATCATTATACATCCGTGAAGAGCACACATCTCCAGCGTGCCAGTGGCCATCGAAGTCGGTTATGATTCCGAACTGCAGTCAGGTTAAGACCCTGGTGAAGACGACGAGCATGCAGATGAGCTTCCCTGAGACTGTTTCTGACAGTTTGTGCAGAAATTCTTCAGTTGTGCAAACCCAGTTTCATTAGCTGTTTGGATGGCTGGTCTCAGACGAACGCGTGTGGAGGTCCTGGTCTGGTGTGGTTACACTTGGTCTGCGGTTGTGAGGCCGGTTGGACGTACTGCCAAATTCTCTAAAATGACGTTGGAAGCGGCTTATGGTAGAGAAATGAACATTAAATTATCTGGCAACAACTCTGGTGGACATTCCTTCGGTCAGCATGCCAAATGCATGCTCCCTCAAAACTTGAGACATCTGTGGCATTGTGTTGTGTGACAAAACTGCACATTCTTGAGTGGCCTTTTATTGTCCCCAGCACAAGGTGCACCTGTGTACTGATTATGCTGTTTAATCAGCTTCTTGACATGCCACACCTGGCAGGTGGATGGATTATCTTGGCAAAAGATAAATACTCACTAACAGGGTGTAAACAAAATCTGACAGAAATAAGCTTTTTGTGCATATGGAAAATTTCTGGGATCTTTTATTTCAGCTCATGAAACATGGGACCAACACCTTACATGTTTTGTTTATATTTTTGTTCAGTATACATATACAGTAGATAGGGGTAAAGTGACTAGGTAACAGGATAGATAATAGACAGTAGTAGTAGCAGCAGTGTATGTGGTAAGAGTGAAAGTGTGTGTGGCGTCAGTATGCATGTGTGCGCATGTTATGTGTGTGTGTGTGTGTATGTGTGTGTTTCGGGGTGTCAGTGTGTGGGTAGAGTCCATTTTGTGTGCATAGAGTCAGTGCAAGAGAGTTAGTGCAAAAAGGGTCAATACAGGTAGTCCAAGTAGCCATTTGATTAGTTATTTAGCAGTCTTGTTTAGCAGTCATGGCTTGGGGGTAAATGCTGTTCAGGGTCCTGTTGCTTCCAGACTTGGTGCACTTGTACCACTAGCCATGCGGTAGCAGAGATAGCAGTCTATGGCTTGGGTGACTGGAGTCTTTGAAACATTTTTGGCCCTTCCTCTGACACCACCTGCTATAGAGGTCCTGGATGGCAGGGAGCTCGGACCCAGTGATGTACTGGGCCGTACTTATCACCCTCTGTAGCGCTTTGCGGTCGGGTGCCTTGCAGTTGCTGTACCAAGTGGTGATACAGCCAGTCAAGATGCTATCAATGGTGCAGCTGTATAACTTTTTGAGGATCTGAGGGCCCATGCCAAATCTTTTCAGCCTCCGGAGGGGGAAGAGGCACTGTCGTGCCCTCTTCACAACTGTGTGGTGTATGTGTGGACCATGTTAATTCCTTAGTGATGTGGACAACCGAGGAACATGAAGCTCTCGACCCACTCCACTACAGTCCTCTCGATGTGGATGGGGGCATGCATGCCCCTCCGTTTCCTGTAGTCCACGATCAGCTCCTTTGTCTTCCTGACGTTGAGGGAAAGGTTGTTGTCCTGGCACCACACTGCCAGGTCTCTGACCTCATCCCTATAGGCTGCCTCATCATCGTCAGTGATCAGTCCTACCACCGTCATGTCGTCAGAAAACTTGATGATGGTGTTGGAGTCGTGCGCAGTCATGGGTGAACAGGGAGTACAGGAGGGGACTAAGCACATACTCCTGAGGGGCCGTCGTGTTGATGGTCAGCGTTGCGGATGTGTTGTTGCCTACCCTCACAGCCTGGGGGAAGCCCATTAGGATCCAGTTGCAGAGGGAGGTGTTCAGTCCCAGGATCCTTAGTTTAGTGATGAGCTTTGAGGGGAATATGGTGTTGAACGCTGAGCTGTAGTCAATGAACAGCATTCTCACGTAGGTGTTCCTTTAGTCCAGGTGGGAAAGGGCAGTGTGGAGTGCAATGGAGATTGCATCATCTGTGGATCTGTTGGGGAGGTGTGCAAATTTGAGTGGGTCCAAAGTGTCTGGGATGATGGTGTTGATGTGAGCCATAACCAGCCTTTAAAAGCCTTTCATGGCTACAGATGTGAGTGCTACGGGGCGATAGTCATTTAGACGGGTTACCTTGGCGTTCTTGGGCACAGGGACTATGGTGGTCTGCTTGAAACATGTAGATATTAAAGACTGGGTCAGGGAGCGGTTGAAAATGTCAGTGAAGACACTGGCCAGCTGGTCGGCGCATGCTCTGAGTACGCATCCTGGTAATCCGTCTGGCTCTGCGTGCTTGTGAATGTTAACCTGTTTAAAGGTCTTACTTATATGGATAATTTAGCTGGTTTTTCTATGCATTAGACCGCTGCGCCACTCGGGAGGCCGACCTGAACGATTACTTATTGACTTTAATTGTTTTGCAACATCATGGATAAGCTTGTCTTTCAGCTGATATTTTTTTATTTTCTTTAGCTTTTGTGGGCGTTTAAAACTGCTAAAATATCTCTCCATCCCATTGCAATTGGTAGAATTGCAGGAAATAAGCAGCATTTTTTATCTCTGCCCCATGGCAAAATTGTGTTACATTTGTTATAAAATTGCTAAATGTTTCTCTCTGCCTCATGGAAAAATGTGTACAATTGCAGGAAATGTACTTAAAACACATAAATGTTTCTCTCTGCTGTCAAGAGAGGGGCCACAAAAATGATTTGCTGCCTCCCCAACCAATTCTTGCTTAGGGCCCCAAAAGGCTAGAGCTGGCCCTGTTACCACTCTTCTTGGTTGCACCCCCTCTATCAATTGGATCCAACAATTATAGCAACCATTTCTGTCGAATACACATTAATAATTTGCTAGTCTCTTGCAATCATTTGTTAGTCTCTTGCATAGATTAACACTGAACTCAGGAATAAATACACCTGAACCATCTGTGTATACTGCAAGGCTTATTATTAATATATTGATCCACTATTGTTACTTTCTACATTATCTTCTTCACACCCCTGTTTATTTTTTTTCGATCAGGCCCCACGGACGTTCGATTCTTCTCCGCAAATTTGTAACGAACGACAGAGCAGCGGAATAATTTAGTTTGAGTTTGTCTGGCTAGTCTAGACCAATGACGTATATAAACACTGTATTGCCGACAGTATGTATTCGCCATTGCGAATCTTTGAAATCATCGGTCGGCCATATTGGCACTCCCACCTAGCAGCAGTCCTTCATAGGAATGAATGGAATTCTACAGTATTTCAATTAAATGTTTCAAGGACAAAATTAAATGTATTTAAGTATTTTTTGTTGTTGTAGTGGGGACAGTAACATTAGTACTCTCTAAAGAATATTACTTTAAGGAAAATGTTTTAATATATTTTTTCATTTTTTATTTGTATGTTTAGCTCACATAATATAATTTAAAAGTATGCATTAAAGTGTCTGTAATAGAATAAACGTGTAAAAACGAATGTAGACATTAATAATTGCATTTCTATAGCTTCCAAAACCTTTTTACACTTGAGGAGGAGTACCAAGATGGCTGCGCTGTGGCTTCAATACAGCGCCCCCTGGAAGTTATTCAGAGTTTATAGACATGATTGGTCTAGACCCAGACAGGGCTAGCATTTAGAATTAGCTATCTCAGCTGTGATTAGCTCGTTGCAGTCCAAAGGGCACGCCTATTTTTGACTTGAAACAGCGGCGCCGGTTGGTTGCTAGAATGTTTATATTTGAGCTGAGCCACTGGTAATCTAGCTAGCACGCAAATAAAACTAGGTAACGTTTTTACCGGCTATATTAACGTTTCAATTACATTGCTATAGCAAATTCGTCTACTTTAAATAAGAAAGAAGACATAACGCCCGGTAAGTAATGTTAGCAAGTTAACGTAAGCTAGCTATGCTAACTAACGTTAACTTCTTAATTGTGGCTATCTAGTTAGCTAGCTTACGTAAGCTAGGCAAGTTGTAGTCAACAATTATGATAACATATAAAATGGCAATAAGTATCATTGCTGTAACTAACTAGGTTACGTTAGTTCAGCCAGCAAGCCATAGTTATTTTTAGTAGCTAAACTGTGCAGTTGTGATTTGCATATTAATTTTGATAGTTTGGAGGCGCATGCACCTTCTACTAGTAGATTGATTGTCGACCAAAGGCTAGTAATGTGATCAACTCTCCTTTTTATGCTTCCAGGATCAGGATGAACGCGTCAGCTGAGGGAAGGACCCTCCTCTCAACTATGTTACCAGGGAAAAAACCTATGCCCTCGAAGGCTGCTAAACATAACTCACTAACAGTGGCATCGAAGATAAAGACCAAGATTCTCAGTAAGTAGCATACAGCTGTCATCACTAAATTGATGTAAAAGGTGGATTCCCTTTTAATTTGTAATAGCCTGTTGTTGGTTAATGACAGGTCACTTGGTAAGTCATACTGCATTATCATATGTTTATTTAGATTTTCTGCTTGATGTATTTTCTAGACACATCCTCGTTCTTCAAGGTCTCCCTGAAGACTAACAACAAGGCTCTGGCACTGGCCTTGGTGGCTCAGAGGGAGAGAAGCAGACAACTTGAAGTGGAAACTGTGCGCCTACGGAAACAAGTGGAGTCTCTGAATTTTGACCTGGCTATTCGCAGATTCAAGCACAACCAACTGGTGGGTTAGAGAGGGATAAGACATAGTGTGATCTAAATTTGGCACCTAACCGGGTCATATTTAGAGATGCTATTTGTAACAATAATGATCTATTTTCTCACAGACTTCAGTGTTAGTTTATGACATAAAAGCATGGGAGTTGTTGACAGGTGATAATGCAAATAATAATTTATTCAACTTCTATAGTGCTATTCATTACATAAATGAATCTCTAAGCGCTTTAAAGCAAAAACAAAAAACAAGCAATTTAAAAACAACATCCTTTTACAGATTCTCATCTTGAAAGACCTTCAACGCAACACTTTGGATAACTTGGAAAGGGCTGTGGGCCTCTTCTCTGATGAAAATGTAAGTCCCCTTCCAGTATGTCCTCTGATTCTATGGTATCAGATAAGTATAAGTAGCCTATGTCACGGTTTACAATGCTAAACAGGGCTCTATGCTGTGCGACCATTTTACTCGCATATGCGCCTAAAAGTAGAAGAAAAGTCAAGTATGAGCACGTGCGAGTTGTGATTTATAGCTAAAGAAATTGCTGCCGTAGCTATTTTCAAAAGTATTTCTGCCGTTTTTGTTTGATAACTGGTAGCTAATCACACAAATAACTATGTAGAGTCCTATCTCACCTCGTGCGACAGCAACAGTTTCTGCTCATACAGTAATATCTGGGAAGCAGCAACAGTGCCTGGGACTCTGTGAGTGTAGTGCTGAAATATTATTTTTTTGAAGCACACAGGCATAAAGTTGGTTGAATTTACCCAAAAGTCTACTAAAGTGTGACTTTGTTCCCGTGTTTCTTGGCTATTTACATCGTTTTGTTCAGACGCTAGCTTGTTTTTCAATGTTAGTTTGAGCTTTCTCAACTGTTAGTGAAGGGACATTGGAGAATCTCATTTTGAGTGGGAGTCCCACCATTATCAGGTAATGGCTCACGCCCCTTAAAGGGGCAGCTGATGGTTTTTGTCTCACAAGTGAGTCAAATATGTGAGGGTACATTGTACTTGATTGAACATGGAACCTTTTATTCATGCACTTTTAGTTATTTCTTATGATAAAAACACATTTCTTATTCCTCAAATACTTTCATTGTGCTCCTAATTTTCTTTGTGTGCTTCAACATTTTTCAACTTAGGAGCACGTGCTCCTAGTGTCATCGTAGAGCCCTGCTAAATTGTTTTTCTTTCTGAAGAAGGATGCCCCTGAAGTACCTGAAGACCGTAATAAGCGACCCCCCGATAAAGAAGATGAAAATAATCAGATTGAGAGGTAATAATGAGACTCCTATTAATATTTACAGTTACAGCAATACTGTCTTATGGTCAATTATTTCTGTTCACACATTTCCCCCCCTTATTTATTTTCATTCTAGGGTAGCGGTTCAGATACCTCTTGTCATAGCAGAGCAGTCCAGGGATTTGGTGTGTCCCTCAAAACAGACCAGCACGAGCCAGGAGGTTGTAGTAAATGACAGAAGAACCACATCCACAAATCCCTCTGGGACCCAAAGTAGATCATCAGAGTCCAGTGCCAGTAAAGGTAAGGGGGCTGGAACATGGAGAATTCAGAACTACCCCACATTTTGGTATGCATGACCTTTTCAGCATTAGGTTGGTTATTGATTAGGTCAGTAACTCACATGTATTCTTATCTTACAGACAGCATGAATAAGATGGAGCTACAGGTGGACAATACATTGAAATCGACCCAAAAGAGAACATCCCGACAATCCAGCAGCCTAAAAAATGAGGTGGAAAAGTGGTCAAAGATTTATTCTGACACTGGACTCGACCCTATCCCAGCAGTCTTGCCCGCTGTTGTCTCCATAACTAATACTATACAGCCCTCTGGTACTGATAAAGTTGTGCTTAATCCAAACAGCTTAAAGATGGAGACCACATTGGCGCTTGCAATGACGACAACTGTCGGAGAAGGAGAGAAGACCACCATCAATGACACAGAGATGGAGATAACTATTGGGGACAGCGCTGCTGAAATCGTTACAGTGGAGACCAAGCCCAAGAAAGCTGGTGGACTGAAGAAACTGAAGGTGCCAAAGACAAAGATCCCTTGTCTATTAGTGAAGGTTGGAAATAAGAACAGTGGCCCAACACGTGTTGTTGAAAATCTAGAGGTGAAGAGCTCTGCTTTAAACGTGGAGCTGCCGACAGAGATACAAAAGGCATTTTCTGCAACGCCACTACAAACAGACAACCCTACAGCGGAGGGTGTGTATGTAGAACATAGAGAAGAGGACTTCATAGAGAACTCAGCCAGAGAGATAGAATCCCTTGCTGCCCGCAGGAAGACTCATGTCACCTCTCGCATCACCAAACACAGAAAACCTACCCGAGAATCCCATAAAACAACACAAGATGTTCCAAAACAGTTTGACCCAAGAACAACTTTTGTAGTCCCTCTCCAATCCAAATCCCATCGAAATGTCTCACCTGACCCATTTGAAGATGACTTTTTTGATGACCCTGAAGCTCAGAACTCTGTATTTAAACTAGACGGGGCAAACCCATTGGTCATAGATGCCACAGAGGACAAAGGCTCTAAAACTAAAGGTCGCAAGACTTTTGTGATTTCTAATTTTGTGATTTCTAATGAACCTACATCTAGAAAGAGCCAGAAGAAATCCAAAGCAAGCAGGAAGACTAAAGCACAGCCTGTCATGGTGGACCATGAATTAGACATTGAAGCAGAAAATGATATATTCCTTCTGCCTCAATCTCTCATTGAAGAGGAATGTCATTCTTCTGAATGGTGCCCAGCCTATGTAGACATGGATGCCACCCTGCATGAATACAGGGAATCACACAGCTCTTCCAGTGCTTCCGGACCTCGGTCCACTGCACGGAGCAGTAAGAGACCTACCAGAGTGAAAGGCAGAGGGACGTTTGTGGTCTCGGTGAACAGGGACAGCTCCTCAGGGAACAGTACAATATTAGACGATGCTTGGGCAGAAAAGCTGGTGTGCACTCCTACTACAGTGTATGACTTTGTTGCCGAAGAAGAGTCAGAAACGGTCAGGGATGAAAGCATAGAGGAGCACCTGACTGGACCACACCCAGATCACTGTCTAGCTGCTAGGCGCAAGACTACAGACTCTGTGGTTGAAGAGACTCATGCCTCCTCTAAACGTCCATGGCTGGCTACCCAGGAACCTGCAGGGAATTCAGAGGGCCTAGAAAGCTTATGTGTTGAGGAAGAAATGCCCCCATGGGAGATCAGTGACCCCATTTCAGTTGCTGTGGAGCAAAAGCCCAAGAAAGCCAGGAGAGTGGAGACTGCAAAATCAAGGATGAAGAAGGATGCACAGAAGGGTGACTGTCTTGCCCCTGTGAAGGAAAGGAAAAAAAAAAAAAGTAGCAGCAGTAAAGGAGTAGCGCCTGGGGGTGCAGGTTATCTTTTGTCTAGTGAGACTCTGGATAGCCAGAGTAGTATAGGTATAAGCACTGCAGCACAAAATGCAGAAGTACAGCCTGTGGCGGATCCCGAAGTGTTGCAAGTCATCACACGCTCTGCCACTGAGGAGAGCTGTGAAACTCATGAACTTTTGTCTTCACTTGAGGTCCTGAGTCCAGACTTCAAAGTCAGCAGCTTCAAGCCCCGGTCCAACCAGGGCCCTAAACCGAGATGTAGAGGCACTTTTGTCATACCCAATAGTTTTAGTGATTCCACCAGAAACAGGAAGACCTACGTTGTTCCTGACTCCTTGTCTGAGGATGATGACACAAACAGCAGGACATCTAATGTATTATTATCAACTGTTGAGACCCACACAGAAATTCCTGACAGTGGTGAGGCAGTATGTCAGAGCCTGAGGGAGCTGCTCATGGACGAGAGGCCTCCATGGGAGTCCTTCATGGATGTCAGCTGTTCAATTGAGACTGGATTTGACACTCCAGCCTCAAGCCCTAAAAGGGTTGCTTCTTCTGCTCACAAGGTTGCTGTATATAAAGAGCCGGTTGAGGTTATGGCTGAAAGATCTCCAGGAACAGGTACAAAGCTTTTTATTGTTGACAGTATTTTTATTTTTATTTGTGTGAGATGTAGATATTCTAATTGTTATTTTATGTATTACCCACAGTAGCAGAGAGAGCCCTGAAGTCACTAACCAATACCAACTGGACGGATAATGAAGACACAGGACGGACCAGACGACGGGGGGCTGCTGTGAGCTACAAGTTGCCACCCATCAACTGGTGAGGACTGCCCTGGAAATGAAACTAAATCTTTATTATATCAGTAGCTTGCACAGTGATCAGGTAGGTTTTACTAGTGGTCAGGTTCGTTCTACTAGGCTGTGATACCAGCACTTGATTATTCAATTGTTGTGTCTTTCTTTTAACAGCAAAATGAGACGTGGAGATAAGTTCTCAGACACCAAGTACCTGAGTTCTCCCATTTTTAAAGAGAAGAAGAAGAAAAAGCAACAACAGAAGAAAACACACAAACCTGACAGTTTGGAGAACCTACATTCAGTTAATTGACTTTATTCGGTGTAATTTCATTCTTACACATATTTCCAATGCCTTTATTGTTTTGCCCTTTGTTTTAATATTATACGTTTACAAATAAAATGTCAATACATTTTATGTTGAAAAGGTTTTTGTTAATTTAGCACCCACTTTATTAGTCATGAAGAAATAAATAATTTAATAAGCCTGTAAGAAATAGCACATTTTCTGTTTTGTGACAGTAACAGATATGTGATACAGCCATATATTATCTGGATGGTGCAGTCAGTCACCTAAGGATAAATTGAACACCCTTATGCAATAGCTAGTTGCCTCCAAGGGTATAATTAAAGTTGTTGCAACATGATTAGACGGAGAATGTTGCAACACAACTTTAATTATACCCTTGGGGGCAACTAGCAATTGCGTAAGGGTGTTCAACTCATCCTTAGGTGGCTGACTGCACCATCCAGCTAATCTATGGCTGTATCTCATCATGGTTAAGTGCCGACCAACGCACCTCCTTATGTTTCTAAAATAATCTGGACCCGTATTGTTGGAGTGATTGACTAGAGGCCCTGTGTGAATTATTCAGAGTAGGCTGTTCACCTAGGAGGCTGTGGTTGGCTTTCTGCTCCCCTCGGTCTCTACTGTATACAGCCTTCCCGCAGGCAGGTGTCACCTGAAACGGCTACCGTTTGCAGTGTGTTTTTGGGGGGGTTTATTTACATGAAACATATTCGTGATTGTGATACGCTGTCATTTAGAGTAGTACTGCAGTTTTTGGGTGTAACCATTGCTGATAATTCTGCATTGTGTGGTAAGTACAGATTGCTTTACACCATGAATGTGTCTTTCTTTATTCAAAATACGACCAACTGTAATGTTATATGGATTTAGATAGAATGCATTGCTGAGAATGCCAGTTTGATCATGTAACTCAGATTTGAATAAGCACATATTTTACCAGGCACATGCTACATAAAATATTATGTAAATCAACAATGACATATTTAGGTCAACATCTCATTTTGGAGACTAGTGGGAAAAGGTTGTGAGGCCAAATCATTGGCAGAAAATGTCTCTGCCTACTTCTAATCACCTTGCTTTTGCCTTGCTGTAGCACTTCAGGCTGCGTAAAAATCTTCAGTGATTAGGTTGCTTTAGTTAAAAACATATTTGTGTTCTGCTGGATGTGAGTTGAATGGCTTGTATCACATTTCCTGGACCCTGTGTAGGGCCAGAGAGGTGCCAGGTTCAAGACTACCCTGTCTTACTGTAGTAGATCAACCCCAGTGGAAGTTAGTGCAGGTCTGTTTGCATAACCACTGCTATCATACTATATAATCACCTGAAGATTTCTTTCCATCTCCATCCTTTATCTACCATGTAACTTCCCTTCCTCCTATTTCTTACCCTGGTCCCAGATCTGTTTGTGCTGCCGTGCAAACTCCTATGGTCATTGTCAAGTACTTTGACATCATATTTGCAAACTTCGTTTTGTGTAGGCTACAGGACCACCAAGGACTTAACCCTCTGCATGAGTAACGCTACCTCAGAGAAATGGAGACAAGGCGACTGAGAAGAGACATAGAAGCCCTTCTGTGAGTTGCTTTCTGTGGATGATAAATTATAAATTTAGAGCAATGATGTGGTGTGGGAAGAGGAAATCGAGATGAAATGGCATTTATTATATTTCTTCAGGCACTTGAGAGAGTTTTGTGTTTTGAACAGGGGAGATTATATTGGTCAGAAACTGAGAGAGAATGGCTTCGACCCCAAGGGGAAAGGATCCACTAGCATGCTGGATGACCTGGTAGGAATCTCAACACAAATTGTTCTGGAGTGCACCATCCTCCACCAGGGGTTAATGTGGGATGTTGTATACAGTTAAACGGTCGACTGTGTTTATGATTATTTCAACATTTTTACGAACCCTTTACTTAATGTGTCTGTGCTTCCATCCAGGCCCATTATGACTTGGCCATAAGTGTTGCCCTTTGGTGGCTGGAGAAAGAGGAGCGACATGATGTGATGGACAGAGACATCGTGTAAGAACATTGATGAAACATTGACTTCCAAACACAATAACACTTGATTGTGTCATGTCCTGAGTAACCTTGTCTGAGAGCTGAAGACTTCTGCTCTTCCTTACCTAATACCTTGGTTTTAGCTCTAAGCTACCCTGGTAAATCCCTTTATGACAACTGATGATATAAAAAGGGTTTTATAAATAACATTTGATTTATTGACTTTGTTGTTCCCTGTAGTGGAGTGGGCAGCCCAGGGTATAATGACCAGTACCCCAACCACCTGGAGAGAGAAGCCATGATCCTCTCTTCCTTCGCTGGGATGATCCTGGTGAGTAGTCCGGGTACTGAGGCATACAGTATGCCAGGGGTTGTGAGTCTAGCACGGCTCAGTCTGTAGTCTTACTGACCCTTAGTCGTCCTTGTAATCTAGAGGCGTTTGGTGGAGTTGGGAGTCTAGTACCACAGCTCAGTCCAAAGTGTCAATGACCCTTAGGCTAACCTCCCTTGTTACTACACAATGAATCACCAGTCTCCAAAGCCATGCTCCTCTGTTGCTAAACTTTGACTTAAGATACGTTATAAAGGTTTTGTATAATTTCAACCAGTAGTTTTGAAAGTAGTGCTCACGAGCCAAAACAGGTCTCTGAAAATTGTGCACAATTGTGTACTACGTAATCTATTTCGTATGATACAGTATGTTACGCTTACAATTCGTACAATATGTTACAAATTTGTTGTGCTTAAGATCCCGTTCCCGTTCAGTCTCTAAGTCAGGTGCAACAGTATATTTCAAACTGGGCAGCATTACCTAGTCCATGATCTTTCACTGGGTTGACCATGTAACTGGTCCTTTTATGATTATTGTGGTTTAAGTGTTACTAACTATATATTCCCCTCTGCTCTAACCTCTGTTCTGCTGTCCTCTCTGCTCCAGAATAGCTTGCCTGTAAAAGACATTCTAGCCCTCTACACCACCAAACCGTCTGCCGCTTACCCTCACCAGCACTACAAGGTAGACTGAGTTTAGAATACTGCACATTTCTCTCTCCCCAGTGTTAGTATAGCCTAATCCTACAGCCTAGCCTTGTCTGTGTGGGAAGGCAGTATAAGGGGATATAATATATAACATACACTGAGTGTACAAAACATTAAAAACACCTTCAGAATATTTAGTTGCCCCCCCCCCCCCCCTTTGTCCTCAAAACAGACTCAATTAATCGCAGCATGGACTCTACAAGGTGTCGAAAGAATTCCACAGTGATGCTGGCCCATGTTGACTCCAATGCTTCCCACTGTTGAGCATGAAAAACCCAGCAGTGTTGCAATTCTTGACACAAACCGGTGCGCCTGGCACCTACTACCATACCCTGTTCAAAGGCACTTAAATATTTTGTCTTGCCTATTCACTCTCTGAATGGCACACATAAAACAATCTATGTCTCAATTTTTTCAAGGCCTAAAAATCATTTTTAACCTGTCTCCTCCCCTTCATCTACACTGATTGAAGTGGATTTAACAAGTGACATCAATAAGGGATTATAGCTTTCACCTGGATTCACTTGGTCAGTCTGTCATGGAAAGAGCAGGTGTTCTTAATGTTTTGTACACTCAGTGTATAGTAAGTAAGTAAGTAGGCCATCAGCCTCAGTGTAGTGCTATCTGGTCTATAATGATCATGTGCAGTGGTATAATGCAGTGCTGCTCTGTATACATATTATGTAGGCCTATATGTACCACTGCATTGTAAGACATTAATGAGAAGGTCTTAAAATTAAAATAGAAAAATAGATCTGATGACTGTCTCTACAGAGCGCCATTGTTCATCCCTTCACCTTGTCCTACCACCCGTTTGCCATGCTGGGCTCATTCAAGGCCGTGGACCACTCCAGAAAGCACAGTATGTCAGTGTGTGTGTGTGTTCATCCTACACTACCATTCGTTAACACATCAACTATGCCAGTCTCCCTCTACCTCGCTCACATGTGACTTGCCCTTCCTCACTTGTGTTTACAGTAGTCTATAGAACAAGTTATGTAAGAACCCTGACCAGTATTGGCTCCTCTCTGATTATTTTCCTTCAGCCCAGAAATTGAAGCGGTGGCTGTCTGTGCAGGGTAAAGGAGGTGCTGCCCCTGCTGGACGGAGGGCCTTGGTGCAGTCCTCCTCATCCACATCTAACTCCTTCCTCAGTGTGAGTGGCAATCATAGACATACACTCCCCTATGTATTTGGACAGTGAAGCTACGTTTTTTTATTTGGTTCTATACTCCAGCATTTTGGATTTGAGATCAAATTATTTACATGAGGCGACAGTAAAGAATGTCACCTTTTATTTGAGGGTGTTTTCATACATATCTGTTTTACTGTTTAGAAATGAATGCACTTTATGTATTTAGTCCCCACATTTGAAGGTGTCATAAGTATTTGGACAAATTCACTTATAGTGTATTACATTTAGTCAAACGTTTAGTATTTGGTCCCATATTCCTAGCAGGGTCGTTCCACGAAGAGTGCCTTTGATATTTTAAGTAGAAATTGTGCACCAATATTGAATTTTAAAAGCCTGTTATATTAAATGAAGTTCCCTTTAATATAGACCACATGGAAAATCCAATAAATCATGTTAACCTCTCACCATTACCAATAACAGGGGAGTTTTTTCTTGGGGGTATGATATTTATGCATCTGTAACTTTCTCACTCATCATTATTCATGATTAATTCATGATTATCCATAATCATGGTAGCATCCACATTAATGTAGAAGTGTTCAGAAACATATTCTATTGTTATTTATAATAAAAGTGACTCCAAAATGACACAATACATTATAACATTCATTTCTATTGAGCACAACAACCAAAACAAACTGCAAATGCATCCAACAAGTTTGTAGAGTCACAAGCTTGATGTAGTCATTGCGTGCTAGGAATATGGGACCAAACACTAAACCTTTGACTAAATGTAATACACTATAAGCGAATTTGTCCAAATACTTATGACACCTTCAAATGCGGGGACTAGATACATAAAGTCCTTTCATTTCTAAACTGTAAAACAGTATGAAAATACTGTCGCCTCATATGAAACATTTCATCTCAAATCCAAAATGGTGGAGTATAGAGCCAAATTAAAAGTTTTAGCTTCACTTTCCAAATAAATATGTTTGGGGAGTGTATATATTCACATATTGTTTATATAAATCATTAGTGACAATAGCATGTACCCATGCATGCCATTTCAGCCCACAAAGGTTAAGTTTAACTCTCTGACTCTAAGAATACTTTACATTTAAAGCGGTTGTGAATTTGATCATTTCAACAAACATCCCAACCTTGTTATAAAGTTGAAGAATACTGTTGGAAGGGACTCTACTGCCATCTTGTGTTTTTAACTGGAAGTTCTCTTTACTGTCCATGTTTTCTGTCCCCTACACAGGACAGTGGTGAGTCCTTGAAGGAACAAACAGAGCATTATGAAGGATCACTAGAATCTCTGCAGGATTAAGAAAAGTCCTCTCATCCTCTGCCTTACTTCACCGTTATTACAGGGTTATTCCTGGGTTAAAAATGTTATTACACTGTGGGTGAAAATGCTGATGTCCCTGTTATAAGCTGGTACTACTGGGCCTTCACATTCAAGGAACCCTGGCCAATAGTAGTATCAATCCTCCAGTGTGTAATCATATCACTAGGGGTTTCCTCTATATTTGGTTGTAGGTCAGGCCATGTCCATCTATAAGCAATACAAATGTTTGACTACATCATAGACATTACTGTACATACTTTACTGTACAATAAACCATTCACTGTCTGTAACAAATACATATGTATATCAGTTATGTGGAAATCAGGCATGTATTGTTTAATCGCGCCTAAAAGGAACGTAATTCCCTTTTTATGCACATTTTTCTCTATTCTGACCTTGAGAATAGCATGCTTTTCACCCACTATTCGTTTGGGGTGGAGATCAAAGAAAGGAAGGTGTGGCGGAGGTGTGTCAACAGATACGCTGCATTCTGACATTGACTTAATTCCCTCATAATTCCACTACCTGTACACGTGAGCAACCTGTTGGTTCCAAGTGGAACAACATCTACATTTCCCGATAGAAATAACATAATTCTCCATGCACTGTAATTTACAAATTGGTAAGAGCTATTGATAAAAACTAGGTAAATTAGTAAACAGTTTGGATAAGGGGATTGCAAATATAAATAACAATTGTTTTAGATCTACTATATTTTACTTTGTGATCGCTGGAGACAAATGTGAAACCAGTCATATGGCAGCAAACTGAAGCATTTCAACATATCACCTTTTCCACAGTGAAAAGGTGGCCTAATAACTTGCAGGGATGACATTTGGAGACCCAATCAAATGACAGTATAGCGCCAAACCTACCGAGTTGATTTATGATTTCTAGAATGTTTTAATTATATGCCCGGACCTTACACAGTATTTCTTACAATTTATATTGTGTCAAATATTAGCCACTATCTGGTAGCCACCACCAATTATACCCACATACATTTATAACTGTCACTTTAGTGTTGTTTTCCTTATATTTTGCATCGTTCCATTGCATCATTGGTTTACCTTTCTTTCCTCTGTCATGTTTGTGTGGTTGTTCATGAGGATCGCTAGCAATAGTGGATCATATTAGGCTAATGTATTGCAAGTTGTGCAATAATTTGGGACATGTAACCTTATGGAACACAGATCATCAGTAGCAGTTTAAACCTGGTGCCTGGAGCACGGTTCACGACGACTGGACTGTTGTCATCACAGTTCCATGATTAGTGAGGATCATTAGGGTAGATTTATAGACTACTATATAGATTACTGTTCAACACCTATTGTACACTTTTCTCTCCTTTCAATATTTCATGGGTTGAAAATGTAATATGGCAACTTTCAGGATTAATCAAACCGCTGTATATATTTAGTGCGTGAAGGTTCTCCAAACCAGTTTTTAGTATTATTCATAAATACTTTCCTAACCCTAAGTACTATGCAAGATCAGAGTATTTACCAGTTGGTGCTGAAAAGGAGACAAATATGCATGTATTTACATGGCTTTCTTTAATTGATCCCTAATATTCTGATATTCTAGTGAGTCTGTCGAGAGAATTCTAATTAAAGGTACACCAAATTAAATTTAAAGGGATGACTTTAGATAAATGTACTGAAAAATCTGTTGGCCAGCAGGTGGGAGGGTTTTCAGCAGTTGAATACAATTCATGCCGCGTTCACGTCATGTCGGAAACTCAGACATTACTGACTTGCTAACCTAGGCGGAGAGTTGGATCTCGAATTTCCCACTTGGGAGGTACCAGAATCAACCAATGGGAAGCTCTACGCAAATAACTAACGTTCATTTTAACTCTGATGTCCCGAGTTTCCGACATGACGTGAACGAGGCATTATTAAGCGCGCACAAGGGAACCATGCCTGCAAAGCCCTACGCACCTGCATAAGGTAAGTCTGAATACCAGTGCCTAGGAAAGGCGTACATTTTCCTAATTCTGAATATGGTAGTATGGGATGCTGGAACAGGAGCCGGGATGTGGACATTAAATAAGGGTTAGGATTTAAATTATGGCTAGGGTTAGGGTTGAGCGGAGGTGTGGTCATTATGCTAGTGTTAGGGTTGAGTTTATGGCATTGGCTAGGATTAAGGTTGAAATGGGGTGAGGACTAGGTTAGGTTGAGCCGGGGTCTGGACATGGAAGTTAGGGTTAGGGTTGAGCCGGAGGGTTGAGCCCTCCCCCCAAATAGGGCACCCCAGTTTAACCCCTGACTACATGTACCCATCTCTCACCCTCTCTGTCACCAGATGGTTAGACAGACACCTGGTTGCTTTGCCTTTGTGATGACTTCGAACATTCTGTGTGGTAAACATTAATCACGTTTTGGTGGATCAGTGGATAAACATGTACAGTCGCTCTGATTGGACATATAAAAAAAAAAGTGAGGGTCAGATCTGGTCAGTAATGTGCCTGCTAGGACTTTTAGCACTGATGAATCAGGGCTTTTAACTCTACTGTATGCCCAGGATCAAGACTTTTGGCAGCGCAGCCAGGTCACCAAATCCCTGGTCATTAAAATAACAAATAAAGTGGGATCAGCCTATCCGTCGATTGAGGTTTATATAGTGGTCCCTGGGCCTGGTGAGCCAGACCATCACTCCTGTAGAGGACGGGCTCCAGAGAGATTTATCAGGATGAGTAAGGTAAGACCTTGGGAGGAGGGGACACTTTCACTGTCTGTCTCTATTGCATTTTAAGATAGTGGGCCGGACCAGTGTAGACTTCCTCCCAGCCCTCTGCTAACCAATGCAACTTAACCCACAGCCTAAACATGCATCAATGCAGAACTACATTAGGTAAAAGTGAGGCGTCATGCCCATAGGGGGCACATGCCCCCTCAGATTTGTCCTGTTAAAAACAATTAGGCCTACACTTTGTTTGTTTTTTCTCTGTAATAGGCTACTACTAGCCGCATAGCAATTGTATGAAGTTGGCTTTAGCTAGCCCAGATAGGTTCCCAACCTCATAACTAGCTACCAAGAAGCCATTTCAGGCTATCAATCAAGTTAGAGTAGCTAGCTTGTCTAACTATCTTAATATAATATAATATGCCACTTAGCAGACGCTTTTATCCAAAGCGACTTACAGTCATGCGTGCATACATTTTTGTGTATGGGTGGTCCCGGGGATCGAACCCACTACCCTGGCGTTTCAAGCGCCGTGCTCTACCAGCTGAGCTACAGAGGACCACAGGAGCTGGCATGCCTGCTGGCAAGGTTGGTAGACTTTAGAAAAGCAACCAATAACTAAATGCACTGAATAAGACACACATTCCTTTCAATCTTTTACCCAGATTTGAGCAGAGAAGCATATTTAGTTTATTTAAACAAAATAACCACCAGTCAGGAGGATGCAGACAGCTCAAGAGGTATGCTTAGATATGCATAAAAATATATTATTATTATTATTATTTTTTACATATAATGAATCATAATGATTATGGCTCTAGATTGCAGGAAAAAGCTGTTTCAGGTGTTTGAAAAATGCAAAATTCTCCGGACTTACGGCATGGCGCCCCTGGGTCAAACTGTCTCTGAACAGGACAGTAAGGCCACACATTTATTGTCGTTACCTAGACTTTGATTACATGAGGAAACATTGGCTTTGTGTTGAAATTGGTGCAGTTGATTAGACAGAGGAAATTACACAAATCATGTGCATGCATTTAACAACATATGGCAGTTGAGTCCATTGTGGTGTTCAGGACCATGATGTATATAAACCCTGGATTGCTGATTCTATGTATTGGCCATTGAGAGGCTTTGAAGCCACCGGTCGGCCATATTGGCACTCCCCAGTAGAAGCATTCCTCCATATGAATGAATGGAATTCTACAGTATTTCAATTAAATGTTGCAAGGACAAAATAACATGTATTTATTTGTTGTAGTGTGGACAGTAACATTAGTAATCTAAGAAAATTATACTTTAAGAAAAATGTTTACATTTTTATACTTTTTATTTTTATGTTTAGCTCACATAATATAATTTAAAAGTATGCATTAAGGTGTCTGTAATGGAATAAATGTAGCAAAAACAAATGTAGACATTAACAAATGCATTCTATAGCTTCCATAGCTTTTTTACAATTGTGGGGGACTGCCAAGATGGAGGCACTGTGGCTTCAACACAGTGCCCCCTATCAGTGATCTAGTGTATATATAAATCACTGGTTCAGGAATATTCTATGGTCTTAAATTGTGTGCTCTCCTGCCTCCCATTCCGACTACAGATAACTTTCTACGAGGACAACAACTTCCAGGGGCGCTCTTATGAGTGCGATGCGGACTGCGCTGACATGCACCCCCATTTCAGCCGCTGTAACTCCATCAAGGTAGATAGCGGCTGTTGGGTGCTGTACGAGCGTCCCAACTACACAGGCTATCAGTACGTGCTGACCAGGGGAGAGTACCCAGAGTACAAGCACTGGATGGGATACAATGACAGCATCCGCTCCTGCCGTACCTTCTCCTATGTGAGCAACCTAATTGTCTTTGAGGCCTTGCCGTGTTACCTGGATACCCTGCCAGGCTGCTACTCCATTCAGTAATACTTCGGACATCAATCAAACGATGACAATGTTTTGAACATAGAATATTTTACCTATGGAGTGAATGGGTTTACCTTCTGATTGATGTTCTAGGATAGGTGGGCATGTTGTGTCACTAGTTACATTATGTGTGGTTATGAATGTTCAAATCCCTTCTGAGGGCAGGTTGATAATGCAACAAATGTGGGTTTCTTCTTTACAAAAAAACAGCAAAGTCCTAGGTTCTGTGATGAGAACCTGATTGAGTGGGTGAATCTCCTTGGTAGGACATGACGGTTATTATAGTGAATGACATGGAGCAACACAGTATCACAATACAGCAATAATCTAGAATGCCCTGAACACCCTGATTCCTATCTCCCTTCCTGCAGACTAGCGGAGGCCCATACCGCATGCGCATCTATGAACGCCCCAACTTCCAGGGCCAGACGATGGAGTTCGCTGAGGACTGTGAGTCTGTCCAGGAACGCTTCCGCAGCCGTGACGTCTACTCCTGTAACGTCCTGGAGGGCTACTGGACCCTCTACGAACACCCCAACTACCGCGGCCGCCAGTACTTCATGAGGCCTGGAGAGTACAGGAAGTTTAGTGACTGGGGAGCCACCTGCGCCACCACTGGCTCCTTCCGTAGGATCACCGAATTTTAGATAAGAACACCTTCTCTGCCTCCCTAAACACAGCTTGTCTCTAGTTGGCACTGGCTTGTCAATAGAAGAGTATGGCTATTCTAACACACAGGACTGTGTCGAAATATTTCATGAATTTGAAATAGATCATTATTAAGTTACAAAGGTAACTCTGAATGACTCTGAATAAATGAATCTATTGTGAATGTTTCTTGTCATAATTCTTTTGAATAGGCTAGCTAAACAATTTGGGTAAAGTCGAAACCAATTTACTGCCACACATACTGTAAATGCAGTTTGGTGATAAACCAGTTGGAAGGGAACCAGTTTGTTATGGACCCGGTTGATATGGAAATAGTGTACTTACAATGTTGGGGGAGTGCGAAGATGGAAGCGCTGTGGCTTCAACACAGCGCCTCCTATCAGTGATCTAGTGTATATATAAATCATTTGTTCAGGAGTATACTATGGTCTTAAGTTGTGCGCTCTCTCAGATCAAAGTAAGAGGAAAAATATGATTTGCTAATGGCATATACAGTATATGGAAATCTGACATGTACAATAGAGTACAGCTTATACAAACATATCCCATCCCATCCCATTCTGATATCAAGTCTGCTTACTCCTCTGAAGACAGTGACACAACACTCTTCTGCACAACTTTAGAGAGAAGGGTGGATGGACGGATGGTGGGCGGGGTCTGGGTGCTATTGGCTGCCTCTCTCCTATAGATGAGTTCACCCAGGGTTCTATGCCATAGATAGGACCACACATGTAAAGCTCAAAAGTGCCACATAGGGTGACACAGGATCACACTGTAAAAACATACCACGTTGGCAAAGCTCCCAATCAGAAAAATGGGCCACACACAAAGCATGACATTTCATCCTACTATGTATATATAACACATAACATCGCAACACATGTTTGGTAACTTCCTGTAAAGAGAACTATATACTCATCATATACAGTAAATGGCTTTCAGATCTATCAATCAACATACCAACCCAACTAAACATGTACAATCACGGATCAAATTGTTTTATAAGATGACTATACAACTTTAGATGGCTATGAAGTATTTTGACTATACCAACAAAGTATAGCTATATTACATAAAAAACTTAGTCCATCAACCTTAAGTGATTGACATGCATACATTTGTGATGATTTGAGTACACAATATCAAATTCAATATGACAGCAAATTACTTCATTTAATTCAATTGCTTGCTAACATTGGTCTGGTTTAGCAATTGTGGCATCAGACCATTGATCTTTCCAGTGCCTGCCTGTCAATGATGTGTGTGGCTTTTTCTGGACGCTAGGATGTGAACACATCCATCACCATGATTGGATATGACAACAAGAGTAGCAAAACTCCTGTATGTCGTGTTTGTGCTGACATGCTGCCATGACTGATTTGAATAACAACACCTTTGCTACCTTTCCCCCTACGGGAATGTATATAAAGATAAGCCACCTCATTGGCCAACAGCACAGCAAGCAGAACGAGCAGCTCACCAACCAGCCGCAAATATGATGGGAAAGGTTAGTGTTTTAGGCCATTTTACATTTACAGAAACTAAATATACAAACACATTGTATATTTAAACATACAACCACATATAAGTTGTTATTTAGAGTAATTTAATCATACAGTATATCTGTTGGCTGCCTAATATCACATCTTTACTTTGTTGTTTTTCCATTGATTTTCTTATTAATGCTACTTGAAAATGATTCCTGTTCTTCCATCAGATAATCTTCTACGAGGACAAGAACTTCGGTGGCCGTCACCATGAGTGCATGAGTGACTGCGCTGATCTTCACTCCATGTTCAACCGCTGCCAATCCATCAGGGTGGTGAGCGGTATGTTCATGATCTACGAGCGCCCCAACTTCATGGGACACCAGCACTTTCTGAGGAAGGGAGAGTACTCCGACTACATGCGCATGCTGGGAATGAATGACTGTGTCAAGTCCTGCCGCATGATCCCCATGGTACTGTCCAAGATTATTCTAAAGGATATTGATATCCTCATATTATTTCTCAAACACATATGATCTACTTACTGTATCATTGTTTATTTACACATAATCTAGATTTTGATCATAGTATATCACCAAGCCATCTATGAGGGGTGTATCATGTTATCCTTAGTGGATAATCATCAATATCAAACAATTACATAATCAATCTTCAATTCCTTAAATCGTTAAGATTTACATTTTGCATCTTACTAGCCTTTCTGTGAGCATCTAAATAGTCATTTTTGTATTGACGATTCATAAAGCTTGTTAACAATGAAGAAAAGTTATATATAGAACACAGATTATCATGGAATATAACCTGTTCTCTTTTCTGTCCCCTCCAGCACCGTGGTAACTTCAGGATGAGGCTGTACGACCGTTCTGACATGGGAGGCCAGATGATGGAGCTGGATGATGACTGCCCCAACTGCATGGACCGTTTCCGTATGTCCGACTTCAACTCCTGCAACGTGATGGACGGCCACTGGCTAATGTACGACCAGGCCAACTATAGAGGACGCCACTACTACCTGAGGCCCGGCCAGTACCATAGATACAGCGACTGGGGAGGCATGAGCTCCAAGATTGGCTCCATCAGGCGCATTATGGACCTCTAAGGAAGGAAGGGTCCTTGTAAAATGTTTACTTTATGCCTTGTTTCACACACTGAATAAAATGGTGTCAGTGCTCAAGTGTTTTCAGTTTTGTTCTTGCTCTCTGAGCATTGCAGGCCTGCTCTCCAGTGTGGATGTTAGCAGCAGGGGTGGCACCACGATGCCCGACATCCTCGCTCTGCTTAGAGGGTTCAATAAAGCAATTGCAGTATTGGCATTGATCAGACAGGAGTCAAGGCGTGATCTCTATTATACAGTATTGGATCATTCATGCTCTACCCTCATGTAATTGACTGTTTAGTGTTAACCAAACAAACAAGTTCCAAAGTTCAAAGCGGTCTAAAAGCCAGTGATTTATAAGAAAATGATACTCTGAGATGGCTTAAAAACACAAAGGCCATTCAAGTGAAAAGTTTATCCTCCTTTATGGAATTAACATACTTTACCCCATATTGTGCATCTATGGCTGCTGCACAGAGTAACACATCCACAATAAATGCATTCATAAAGCACTTTCTAATGTAACAAGGTACTATGTGGCTATCTCTTCTAGGCCTCAAAGGCATCAGGACCTCCCTGCTTCCACTGGAGGCCAAGGGTGTAGATATGTGAAGCCTATAGAGCTAAATATTTGAAGGGCCAGAACTATCTTGTCTATGCATAAACTATCATAGTTAGTCAATTTTGTATGCTCATATGTCTGATTACATACTAACTAGTAGCGAGTAGTGTTCTAATGCTATTGGAGAACATGTTCTGTTTGGAGAATAGTAAATATAAGAACAATTTCTTACAAATAACTGAATCGAACAAAGAAATCAGAGGTTTGTATAGATATTAAGGATAGGGTGAAGGGTTTGATTGTAAGCATACTATCCTATATAACTGAAACAATAATTCAAATACTTTTCAAGTAATATACAAATGTCACTCACATTAAGTTTAACATTTTGAGAGATGCATTTGTAAACATACATCACACTTGTATTTCAATTCCACCATCACTCTTTAGTCTTAATATTTAATATTTAATGAATAAAATATTAAATAATAACATTTAATTTAAGAAAATACAACATTAATTCATATATTTTAAGTGCCAAGCTACATAGACAGGCAATTTGGGATTTCTGTAACTGCTTTTGAAATAGGATCTCCCACTGTAGTCCTATTTCTATACTGAGGGTTGCAAAATAATAGTACAGATAATAACATACTTATTACAAATCTAAACAAAAAACATAATTTTAGATAACCTATACTGAAAAAAAACCTATACTGTCATATACTTTATACTGAAAAAAACCTAAACTGTCCTATACTATATACTGAAGAAAAAAAACTGTGTGATAGATTCCCCCCATCCCAAATAGTTCAGTTCAACCCAATCATGAAAGTATAGTTATGTAGAGGAGACATTGGAAAGAACATCACATTTCAATTAGAAGAGAAGCAGAATCATAAAAAAGGTGAAAAAGACAAAACAGGCCAAATCTTTCCTTGTGTGAATCCTACTTATTATATTACTGGCTCATTATATCATGGTAAGATGTATGGGATATTCACTATAGGATGAACCTTTCTAGTCTATCATTAAAATATTTTACTATGGGTTTACTTAGTGTAATGGTTGTGATTACAGAATGTGAACATGTAGAATGTAGAATCCATGAAATATAATTATTTCACAAAAATACATTAAATAACATAATATATTTAATAGAGAAATCTATATTTCATAAAGAGTGAATAACTTCAAATAATTATAACTAATGACACATAAATAATTGGCTGGCACAGATCTAAAAGAAAGAAACCAAACCAACCAATGGATACCTTGTCATTCATGGTCATGTTTGAGTACATACAAAATAAAGCTACATGATCTCCTGGTCATAGCCAAATGTCACCATAACCTGTCCATTTGGGAACAAAGTGTTCCCAACATTTTCTCCTCCCCTTTGACCTCTTCAGGACAACACAATGACACTAAGTGCAAAAGACCACTGGGTATTACAATATGAATGGCACATGCGGAGTCTGCAATTCACGTTCACTATATATGTGACAGGTGGAGTCTTCAAAGGGCTGGGCAGACCACACCGACAAGGCACAACCAGCCCAGCTACCATGGGGAAGGTAAGCCTTCAAAACAGCTATGTACACCAAGTCAACATAGACTAGGATAGTAAAAAGGGTGTTGATGGCAATATCAATTTCAGGCATTCCCATTGAATTCATGTGGGTGTTTTTGTGTTCTGGTATTCTTGTACCACCATTTATTAGAATTGAAAGGATGAATCTTATCCTTGATCATCTATTCTTTGTATCAATCCTTGATTAATGTTCTGTCTTTATGAATATTAACAACATGATATCAACTTTATGCCTAGATCATCTTCTACGAAGACAAGAACTATGGTGGCCGTCACTTTGAGTGCAGTGGTGACTGCACAGACATGCTTGGCCTTCTCAGCCGGTGTAACTCCATCAAGGTGACATGTGGATGCTTCATGATCTTTGAGAAGCCCAACTACACCGGCCACCAGTACTACCTGTGTCGAGGAGAGTATCCTGACTACCATCGTTGGATGGGCATCAATGACAACATCAACTCGTGCCACATCATCTCCTTGGTGAGCTCTCTGTTTGTATGACTGCCCTTATGAAAATTAAGTTAATAAATGTGTATTTATCAACAGTTTATCAAAAGTTCATAAATGTATATTGCACCAGTTAACTTTTTCCTGAACTAAAAGCAAAACATTTACTTGTATTATATGTTTATTTCACTTTCATATAGTACAAATAGTACATTTGCTATAAAAGTATGTTCAGATATAAGTATAGTGTACTCTGTATATATTTCACTCTCAAAAAGTAAACTTGGAGCATTCTAATTTGGGGTGGAAATTATGCAAATTATAACGTGTGTGGAATTCTGGGTAAACATGCTCCTGAGAGATCATTGCTAAATTGTCTTGTGATTAAATGTCACTTATTACACGTGTAACAAGTTGGTGTAGGTGTGTGTGTGCAGGGGTGGGGGTGTGTAACCATAATGATTTGTAATGCTCCTCTGATTATCACATAAAGATAGAAGTTCTAAGATTGCACAATTATAATAGTTTTTTCACCTTCTCAAATCAATAACAGGTGCCTGGATCCTACAACATACGTCTCTTTGAGAGAATAGAGTATGGTGGGCAGATAATGGATCTGGTGGACGACTGTCCCAGCGTCATGGATCGTTTCCACATCAATGACATTTTCTCTTGCAATGTGAAAGGAGGAAACTGGCTGTTCTACGAGCACCCAAACTACAGGGGAAGGATGTACCTTATAAAGCCTGGGCATTACAGGAGATTCAGCGAATGGGGCGGCAGGAGTGCCAGAGTGGGTTCCATTCGACGAATCATGGACTACTAAACATACCCTCCTCTCAATTCATTGGACGTTGTGGCTACCTCCTCTGCGGATAGCTAGGAATCATGGTGCGACAATAACTCTTTGAATATCAATATTCAACCCAACATCAACCTGATATCAAGCCATCTTGCTATCATTTGAGTTATACAATCACTGAAGTCAAGAGATCGTATACCCCACCGTCACTGGACATTAATGGATAATCTAATTTCCTGTTCTTGGGATAAAATGCAAACATAAAAGTATAGAGAAGGTGAAAATGAAATCAGAGAAGATGTCGAACAAACCTCAACGACATGATGGGATATAAGTTGTTCCAAGGAGAGACAACTGATAACAAAGCCTATGGGCAAAAATGATACTTTGGAATATCTTCAGACAAAAACAAAGAGGACCAATGCAATGCAATCTTCACCATTTTAAATTGCCTGTATTTTTATGGCATGTTCAGCTGATCAGATTCAAAAAAATATTTTCACTTTGATGTAATATTGACAATTGTATCTGATGGACCAATACTTATCAATGATGATCACTGACTATATCATTTGATCACATTCAGTCTGCAAATGGTAGCAAGTCTCTGGCTCTGTTCTTGACCAATGACTCAATGCTACAATAAACAAATGGAAACATGGAACTCGGATATTCTAGTAATTAACTATTCAATAATCCCACCACAATTACCAGATGGCATATCACACAATTAAAATGTCTTCCAGATATGGGTTTATTATAGAGATGCATATTCTGATCTCTCTATTGATTGGCTATTTATCTTATTGGTATATTTGTCAGGGACCATGCACAACAAATGTTTCACCAGATTTGAGCTACCTAGTTTATTTTCATCTGCAGTCCCTATGCGTTGTAACCTTGACTTTATGAAACAGTGACTTATAAAGCAAAGGTGTCCATGGATGGCTTCTCAATATCGAGGACAGGTAAGACCATGTTGGTAAAGGTAGATCTATGTCTTGTGTGGGCCATGTTCATCGCTCTGATTAGATGCAGTATATAATACATATGCTACTTTAAATTGATAATTACCATGTATTTATTCTACAAAGATTGAATTAGATGAATAAACTAGGCTAAGTGGATTCTCATTTCATGGCCTGTGTATTGGCTGTCTAACATGTAGCTGGCTACCACTGTATAATTCATATGGTGGTGATAGGTTTTGCTGATGCTGTGCAGTGTACTGTATCAGTCTGGTATACTGTAGTGTTTTCTGAGAATTGTGATGAACATGGGGGATAGAACAATAACTGGTTACGCATGGCCACCTATACATAAACAGATTTTTTTCACCCACCCTCACCATTGAAACATCATCACTATGACTAAGGGATATATTTGAATGACAATACTTTGTGCTGTGCAATCACACAGCTGCCCTGTTTGTGTTTTTTAAAATAAAAGACAGTGCTGGACTGAGGGACATTGAGCATTGAGCCGTCACCCCCATCCACCGCCAACATGACTATGGGAAAGGTAAGAAAGAAGGCCATGGTTTTACAACTTTCCAGATTTGTATGCATTAAAACGAAACAATTTTACAGTAATATTTTATAGTATTTAATAAATGTTACATGCACAGTTTCTACAAATACATAAAATAATGCAACTAGTTTAGCAGACATATCTCATGCAGTTTAGCAACAGTAGTCCTGTAGTTCTAGGGATAATGATATTCTGTGATGTTGTGGTTGGTTGCAGATCATCTTTTACGAAGACAGGAACTTCCAGGGTCGCTCTCATGAGTGCAGCAGCGACTGTGCCGACCTGCACTCCTACTTCAACCGCTGCAACTCCATCAAGGTTGAGAGTGGATGCTTCATGGTCTACGAGCGCCCCAACTACATGGGAAACCAGTACTTCGTGAGGAGGGGCGAGTACCCCGATAACCAGCAAATGATTGGCATCAACGACTGCATCAGGTCCTGCCGTATGATCCCCATGGTGAGTGAGGTTCAAAATACAAGTAATGCAAATGCAAGTACTACAAATACAAGTAACACGAATACAAGTAACACAAGTACAAGTACTACAAATACAAGTAACATAAATACAAGTACTACATATACAAGTAACACAAATACAAGTAAAACAAATACAAGTAATACATGTAATACATCTAGGGCCAACATGTTGTAAAGTGGTTTGAAGGAAAGTAACAGTTGATCAATGAATTATGCAAATATATGGCATACATTTAGTTTTATAGTAGAGCCAAAGTCATAACCAGATACATTTCAATTCTGCAATTATATTACATGTATTTTATTGATTAATTATGAGAGAGTGGTGGTGCATAAATAAGCTACCTACATATAACATGAAGCTGCCATCAGATTAATCAGTCACAAATTTGTTGAATATAACATACATCTAAATCACAACTAAAGCCTTTAGCAACATTTATCTCTAAAATCACCATTATATTTAATGAAATGTAAGAAATATATAAATTACACTGCATTTCAGTATACAGTAACCATGTAAAAACGATGTAACTATGTAATAACTATGCAGTAACTATGTAATAACTATACAGTTACTGTCTAATAACTATGCAACACCTGTTTGATCCATTTACAGCACCGTGGCCAGTACAGAATGAGAATGTACGATCGTCCTGACATGGGAGGCCAGATGAACGAGCTAAGCGACGACTGCCCCAACATCCAGGACCGTTTCCGTATGTCTGACATCAACTCCTGCAACGTCATGGATGGCCACTGGCTGATGTACGACCAGCCCAACTACAAGGGCAGGCAGTACTATGTGAAGCCCGGCGAGTACAGGAGGTTCAGCGACTGGGGAGGCTTGAGCCCCAAGATCGGCTCCCTCAGAAGGATCACCGACTTCAACTAAACTAGAGCTCCATTTTGAACTATCAACTGTCACTGTCCACAATAAACTTTGATTCGTAATAAAAAAAAACTCTGTTTTATGTCTTTTACTTCTCTTTGAGAAGGCCATTGGTATCTTCTCAGAACTCAACCCCGTTGCTAGAAACCCTCACTGATAACTCATACAAAGTTTGCTGATTTCAATAAACCTCATTATGCAGTCCAAATGCGTTTCTTGATAGAGCATTTGAGATATATTATTTATTGTTCTACAGTAGGCTCTATATATCTAAATCCCACACAAATCAGTACAGCACCACAACCATGTACGTTCCTTGTTACATATAAAAACACCTAATTACTAGAATATTTTTTTGTTCTGGTAACTCATGTCAAAAAGTAGAGATTGATCACTAAACACCACATTATAAGTGGGAAAATACATTTATTGGCAAAATAATGTAGGTCTAGCTACAGCTATCGCTCTTGTACTTTGGCCTAGTGTGTTTTGGTCTGTTAAACAGACAAAGCATGAATCCACTCTCTCCCTGTTTGGTGCCCCATAAGGGATTAGCCAGCTGTACATGTATTGTGGCTGAATTGATCCACACCATGATCCTAAAAGAAGTAGACTGTATACAATAGTGCTGACTGGAGAACGTAGTGAATTTGAGGCATCCCATCAATAATGATGAGTCACATTGGCCTCCTGGAATTGGAACTTTAACTGTGCCTAAATCATATACAATTATTATCATGTATCATAAAAATGTATTGATAAACCATAATTCAGATACCTGTTAATCACTTCCTTTGCTTTCTCTGTACCTGCTATAGTTAAAAGATAAGAATCCGATTTTTATAAGGTCGTTTTGATCTTATTTATTCATTTGATCTTATGTATATGGCATATTTAATTATATATGAATGCAGCTTGTTTACAAGAATGCTCCTATCAAATAATAGAAATATAAAAATATATAACATAATCGATAATATAGATATAACAAAACCAAGGAAAGGAAAATAATATAAGGAAACTAGATCATTCTCTGGTTAGATGCTGAGTTTAATGAGCTATGTACTATAACCAACAATATTTCTAAAAGACAATTATTTTTATTTCAATATTTCTAAGGGCAATATTTCTTAAGCTGCATTTTGTCTTGGTATATCGACTACATAGTGTGCGTTAAACGTCTTGAGAATTCTTTAACATACCAATAAACCTAACTGACTCTCTGCTCCACTTACCACAGTCTTCGTAGTGGTACCACATGTTGTCACAGCTTGACACACTTTACTCCCCCCAACATAAAGTAATCTTGTGTTTAACAGCCAAGTAATAAAGCAATAAGATGTGGAGTAAGATAAGACAGATTCAGATAACAGATAACATTCACAATGTTCATGTAAAAGTTCCAAAAGTAAAGTAAAGTAATGGATAAGACATGTATAGGTCACATGATCATTTATGTCCAACAGGCACCACGAATGTCCTGGGATCCTTCATGAAGTGAGATGGAAAAGTTTCCTACTTCTTTGTTCAGTGCATGAACCCAGTCTCTGAATGATACAGCAGTTCTGCATGGGCACATGAAGTAACTATAGACGACAACAAAGCATGGCCAATAACTAGACACTCTTCTAGTCTCTGGGGCTTGTGAGGTACAACTGGACCCTTCCTAGTGGGCAAAACAGGTTGAAATGACATTACAACTAGATTACAACTAGTCCAATGGCTGCATTTCAACCAGCTTTGACCACTGGGTTTACACTAAAGCCAGACATTTTTTGTATCCTACTGTCACATCCCCATTCACATTACAAGACAGTTCTTATACAAAGTTGTGAAATACGAGGCTCTAACATTCACAGATTTCATGGTAGAACCTTCAGGCCTTTCATGGAACAACCATGAGTATTTAGGGACAATTAAATGTTTTGATCTGGATGTCACAAGTACTGTTTGTGATTAAAGTGTTTCTTAAACGTATTATGGGGTAAATGTGGCTTTTCAGTTAGCTTTCTATCAGCCTGCCAAAATAATAAGTAGTTTTGTACATGGCCTGTCATAAAAAACCAAACGATATTATATCAACCTTCGCTTCATTACTTGGCTGTTATTGACATAGGCCTACAGCATAGCCAACTACCATTGACTAGATACCTATGTAATGTTCATGAAATTACATTTAGCTTTCCAGCACAGTGTCATTGTTTACTTTCATGCTAAAATTGAAACACAGAGGTGATTGGTATTTCTAGGGATAAAGGAATGACACAAACAAATGGCTTGTTTACTGCATAAAAGCAAGCTGCAATTAGTCAAGGATGGTCATGGGAAGAGCGTAGCTAAGCAGGGCCAGTAAGGAAGAGGTTTTGGACTGTCCTTGGCAGTGGATATGGTAAGTTATGCTATGGTTTGAGAAGAATTGCTAGAATGTGGGAAAAATTAGTTAAATCTCACTTTTGAATTGTTTTAACTACAGGGAGGAGAGGTGTACTAGTAATGGTAAAGGTGGTGGTAGTGGTTGGTAATAATGTAGTTATAGTAATATTCTGTTTCTAATCATGTTGGTGTTGTGATTCATGTACAGTAAGTAACCCATGACACATTGAATATTCACACATCATGTACTGTAAATAGTCCATGTGTTACACGCAGGATGCAATCTTTCTAAATGTACTAATTTGCATAAAATGGGTTGCAAATGCAGATGAGAAGAGAGAGTGAATGGCTACCTCTAGTGTTGCGCAACATATTTAATGCTAAAGGGCTGTTCCATATTGTTCTGTACCTATTGTCCATTGGACGTGTGGATACCATACTAGTCTTTTCCTTTGTCTATGCATGTCAAAACACCAAACCAGTAATTATTTATCCTTTTTTTCCCCAAATACAAATCCATATTTCTCACCCAATGTTGTGCTACAACAAAAAGGTAAACATGTGCCAGTACCCTGAATTATAACTATGTGAGCATTTGAATAACAATACTTTGTTTGTCAAGAGGTAGTATAAAAAGCTCTGAAAACATGTGGAATCTCTCCAACGGAGACCATGGGCAAGGTAGGACTTTTCCCCTGTGCTAATGAACTGTAAACTCTGACCATTTTACTATTCTCTGCTCTATAATGTGTTCAGTATATTTTCCCACCCCACCATGTCAGCCCAAAGTGAAACTTATCATTGGATTTTCTTGATTTGCAGATTACTTTTTACGAGGACAGGAACTTCCAAGGTCGTAGTTATGAGTGCAGCAATGACTGCACAGACCTGCACTCCTACTTCAGCCGCTGTAACTCCATCAGGGTGGAGAGCGGCTGTTTTATGATCTATGAGCGCCCCAACTACATGGGCCACCAGTATTACATGAGAAGGGGAGAATATCCTGATTATCAGCGTTGGATGGGCTTCAGTAGCTGTATCCGATCATGCCGTATGATTCCAATGGTAAGTTCTGACCGGATATGTGGAAGCTTTACTGAGGCAACAAAAGGAACCTGAAGATTATTATCAAGACAAGAGAGTTGGAGCAAGGATAAGAACATAATTTATCACTCTCAAATTATCTCTGTTTATGCTTTAGATTTATGAACTTCCTGGAATTATCCAGGAAATGGATTTTGATATTTAACGGCGTCTTGAAATTATAATGTCCATCTACTCTCTGTTCGGTATCCACTGGATGCCATTTTGATTGTTCTTCCTGTTGTTCCACAGTACCGGGGTTCTTATAGGATGCGAATCTACGAGAAGGCCGACTTCAGTGGCCACATGATGGAGTTCATGGACGACTGTCCCTGTGTGTCTGATCGTTTCCACCACCGCCACGTCTACTCCTGTAATATCATGAACGGCTTCTGGATCTTCTACGAGTATCCCAACTACCGGGGCCGACAGTACTTCCTAAGAGCCGGAGAGTACAGGAGATACCGCGAATGGTGCGCCACCTGCGCCATTGTAGGCTCCTTTAGACGGGTCACTGACTTTTAGCCATTCTGCTCATGGACTTGCTGTAAATACATGCTTAGTTATTAAAATGGTTCCATTTTTAATCCCTTTGTGTATGAATGATTTTTGATTTGTTTAAATATTCATTATTCAAATAATTATTATTCATTAAATGTTCACTGTGTTTTTGTGGTTTCTCATAAGTTAGTATAAAATGGCACTACCATATTCAGTAATTATTCAATCAAGGTCAGGTCATTACTTGTGCAAACAATAATCAAATACCACTTAATTATGGCCTAGAATCCAGTATCTCATTTATTGACCAACTAGAGTACTTGAAAACCTGAAAACATACCCCACTAATTCTGGAGGTCACTGTTTTCAGACTACTAGACTTTTGGACACTAAAATCAAATGGCCTTAGCTACCATAAATGACTATCTAAGGAGGCAGGCATGACAACATCATGTTTAGAAGGAAACACCATTAAGAATAAAGAACGAAAGTATAACTCAGAAAATATTGAATCTAAAGTTTAACACCATAGCATTAAGAAAATATTAATAAATAAGTATTTCATTACTCATTACAAGGAGTACAATTCCTAAGCATTTATAATAATTTGTAAAGCATTTATACATATTTAGAATTTATAATGGCTTCTTTATGAAAGTTAATATAAATTGTTACAAAAAGTGGTTTGTACCTAGGGACTGCCTTAGAAATACAGACTTCCAGTATAGTATAAAAATAATAAGGCTTTTCACATACAAAAAAGACCACACTTATAAATAATCTTAAAATAATCTTAAACAATGGTAAAGATTTGATGTCCTGCAAAGGACTTTGTGACACAGCTATGTATAAAAAGGCCTCATAAAAAGTAAAGACCATCATTATCATTAACACGAGTTGAGTTATTACTTGATATCAGTTGAGTAATCACTTCAATCAGAACTAAATCATATTATGTGAATCCTCAACCATTATTGATCCTGTCACTGGTGGACTAAAATGTTTGATGTAAATGTAAAAGGGTTTGACAAATGTTAGAACATTTATATGAGGTAATTGTAAGATAAATAACTTTCATTGCACCCCTCTCCAGCTTGACCACATGGTGAGTAGTAGTCTGCAAACATTTTGGAGAAAATTAGTGAGCAAGTTGGTAAATCTTCATGTATTTTGTCACTACCGAACATCTAAAATATAAGAAATATGTAAACGTACGGTTTTAGGACAAAAACATGTTTGCTGGAAGAACATCTGTCCAAATGAAAGATAGCCAGCTAATATGTCAGCAATGGGGATTCTTTAAAGTCCAAAATAAGCCAAAATTGTCCAAACCGAAACGGTCACAACCGAAACAATTGACACCATAGAGATATATAGAGGTCTCATCTTTGTATCTGTGCCGTTATGGCGTCTGTGAAAAAGTGTAGACTATTAAGATGCTTAGCCAGCAGGGGGGCTCCAACCCTCCGAGAACCCAAAAATGTACATCTACAGTATTTGGCCAAAACATAGACGTCTATAATGTGCTCTACTGTACTGTACCCTACTGTACTCTACTCTACTGTACTCTACTGTACTGTACTCTGCTGTACTATGCTCTACTGTATTGTACTGTACTGTACCCTACTCTACTGAATATGAATATGTACAGTATATATGAATAGTGTGTAAATAATATTTTTGTTGTCTCTTGGTGTCTTTCCTATATATAACTCTTATTTTATTTCTATTTATTTAATGTAATGTTATGTTGTTGTTGTCTATTATAGTTCAGTACTTTTGTCATGTATTTGTATGTTTTATGTGGACCCCAGGAAGAGTGCTGCATGTGCAGTAGCTAATGGGGATCCTAATAAATGAATAAACAAATAAACTACTGTACTCTACTGTACAGTACTGTACTGTACTGTACTGTGCTCTACTCTACTCTACTCTACTCTACTCTACTCTACTGTACTGTACTGTACTGTACTGTACTGTACTGTACCCTACTCTACTCTACTGTACCCTACTCTACTGAACTCTACTGTGCTGTGCTCTACTACTATACTGTACTGTACTCGAGTTTACTCTACTAGAGTTTCTTACAATTGAAGAAAGGGCCCATGGACTCTTGAGCTAGTGGTCTTGGTCTTGAGAACACTCAAGACCACATAAATTCAGTCTTTAAATTGTCATGGTCTCAACTCACTGGGTCTGGCTCTTGAGACCAATGTCCGGGTATAAATCTTGGTCTTGGCTGGATATTACCATTTTCTTTGGTTTACAAACAATAGGCAAATCAATTTGAAAACGACAATCTCTGATCATTGGCTGGTAGCCTAGCAGTTAAGAGAGTTGGGCCAATAACTGAAAAGTCACTGGTTAAAATCCCAGAGCCGACTAAGTTAGAAATCTGTTGATGTGCCCTTGAGCAAGGCACTTAACCCTAACTGCTCCTGTAAATTGTTCTGGATAAGAGCGTCTGCTAAATGACTAAAATGTAAATATTTAATCTCACCCAGTTCATTACTTTCAAATATTGGAAGCCCTCAATGGTAATGTCTATACTAAAGCGCGTTATATCCATCTAGAGTCCTCTATGATTGACACGACACAGAAACACGTTATTTTGCCAAATAAAGATAGGTAAAGTGATAATTGAAACATCTAACAACTTAATTGATTAGACGCATAAGTAATTCAATCAATCAACAAGTTTCAGATTCATACAATCAACATTGAACATTTTACAGAGAACAATATAGATTATATTTATCTAAATTCAATTTAAAGCTTTTGAAAATCTAAATGATCACACTGTGCATGGTTCTCCCTTTATTGCAACTTTTGCCACTATGTTTCGGTAGTAAGAAATTGAGTGGGGTGGATTAGGAATTCAGGTAAATATTTCAAATATGCAATACAAACAAAGTGTGTGAGTAGTATATACACTGAGTATAGAAAACTTCAAGAACACCTGCTCTTTCCATGACATTGACTGACCAAGTGAATCTAGGTAAAAGCTATGATCCCTTATTGATGTCACTTGTTAAATCCACTTCAATCAGTGTAGATGAAGGGGAGGAGACAGGTTAAAGAAGGATTTTGAAGCCTTGAAACAATTGAGACATGGATTGTGTTTGTGCGCCATTCAGAGGGTAAATGGGCAAGACAAAATATTTGAGTGCCTTTGAACAGGGTATGACAGTAGGTGCCAGGCTCACCGGTTTCTGTCAAGAACTGCAACACTGCTGGGTTTTTCACACTCAACAGTTTTCCGTTTCTATCAAGAATGGTCCACACCCAAAGGACATCCAGCCAACTTGACACAACTGTGGGAAGCATTGGAGTCAACATGGGCCAGCGTCCCTGTGAAACGCTTTCGACACCTTGTACTCTATGCCCTGAAGAATTCAGTGTACATACAGTACCAGTAAAACGTTTGGACACACCTACTCATTCCAGGGTTTTTCTTATTTTTACTATTTTCTACATTGTAGAATAATAGTGAAGACCTCAAAACTATGAAATAACACATATGGAATCCTGGAGGTGTGTTGGGTCATTGTCCTGTTGAAAAACAAATGATAGTCCCACTAAGCGCAAACCAGATGGGATGGCGTATCACTGCAGAATGTTGTGGTAGCCATTCTGGTTAAATGTGCCTTGAATTCTAAATAAATCACCAACAGTGTCACCAGCAAAGCACCCCCACACCATCACACCTCTTCCTCCATGCTTCACGGTGGGAACCACACATGCAGAGATCATCCGTTCTACTCTGCGGCTCACAAAGACACGGTGGTTGGAACCAAAAATCTCACATTTGGACTCATCAGACCAAAGGACAGATTTCCACCAGTCTAATGTCCATTGCTTGTGTTTCTTGGCCCAAGCAAGTCTCTTCTTATTGGTGTCCTTTAGTAGTGGTTTCTTTGCAGCAATTCAACCATGAAGGCCTGATTCACGCAGTCTCCTCTGAACAGTTGATGTTGAGATGTGTCTGTTAATTGAACTCCATGAAGCATTTATTTAGGCTGCAATTTCTGAGGCTGGTAACTCTAATGAACTTATCCTCTTCAGCAGAGGTAACTCTGGGTCTTCCTTTCCTGTGGCGGTCCTCATGATAGCCAGTTTCATCATAGCGCTTCATGGTTTTTGCTACTGCACTTGAAGAAACTTTCAAAGTTCTTGAAATTTTTCGGATTGACTGACCTTCATGTCTTAAAGTAACGATGGACTGTCGTTTCTCTTTCCTTATTTGAGCTGTTCTTGCCATAATATGGACTTGGTCTTTTACCAAATAGGGCTATCTTCTGTATACCACCCCTACTTTGTCACAACACAAATTATTGGCTCAAACGCATTAAGAAGGAAATCAATTCCACAACTTAACTTTTAACAAGGCACACCTATTAACTGAAATGCATTCCAGGTGACTACCTCATGAAGCTGGTTGAGAGAATGCCAAGAGTGTGCAAAGCTGTCATCAAGGCAAAGGGTGGCTACTTTGAAGAATCTCAAATATAAAATGTATTTTGATTTTTTAACACTTTTTTGGTTACTAAATGATTCCATATGTGTTATTTCATAGTTTTGATGTCTTGAAAAATAAAGAAAAACCCTGGAATGTGTAGGTGTGTCCAAACCTTTGACTGGTAACTCATTATTATAATACAAAAAGCTATGTTAAATAACATTAAAATGTGGCACTTAATTCATTGGTCGTATGGCGAATACAGCCATTAACCGTGACCATAGAGTTGGAAGACGTGTGATGTAAGTTCCCCAATTTGCACCAATTCTGTAGAATTACACATATTGCATAAAATGAAAGTGACATGAGAGAAATAACAAGTTACTAGCTAGGTTTCCAACCAACTGGTGAAATACTTTCATGTGAATATTCAAAAATTTGCATAAAAGTAATATACGCATTTCCCCACCAAATCTTCCCACCAAAGACGTGTTTTCATCAAATTGACTGTTAAAAGTCTGTGTGTGATGATGTAGTGCACATAAAAATAACTTTTGTGGTTAAATTCTCATGAACCCAATAAAAAATACGAGTTAAATGGGTTTCCATCACAGGAGGTTGGTGACACCTTAATTAGGGAGGACGGGCTTGTGGTATTGGCTGGAGGGTATAGGTGGAATGGTATCAAATACATCAAACACATGGTTTCAATGTGTTTGATGCCATTCCATTTACTCCGTTCCAGCCATTTTTATGAGCCGTCCTCCCCTCAGCAGCCTCCACTCGTTTCCATCACATTTTCAACTCTACTGATGATTTTGTCAGAAGAAATGTTGTGTTATATAGTGAATGTGCCCACTCTGGTCTTGACATGTGCGTGTTAGCCAACAGCTCGCAGATACAGTATGGGTATAGCCTACATGATGAGAGCGAGATAATTTGTATTTGTCAAATGGCACAAGAATAAGACCCTCAATATTTATTGGAAAGGAGCATCAAGCTCATCACCGTGTACTTTCACCACCCTGTGAAGTTCATCATAACTTATTTCATCTGTAGCCTAATAAACTGCGTGCTTTCCTGAGTCGTAGTGGGAGGACCACACAACATATCATTGCGTGACACCAGGTTTACTTCGATATGATGGTTATTATATCAATATTTGCGCATGAAGGCGTTTCCATCGCCATTTCTCGCAATATTAATTTTACCAGCACAAAAAGATCCCACCTTGTCTAGCGTATTTTGTTTTGTCGACATTTGGAAAGTTTACCGTCAAATTTCCTGTTTCCATCAGGACTGTCATGACATGTTTTATCCAACATGTACTTTACTGGCATAAAAAGGTTGGATGGAAACCTGGTTAGTGAAAATTCAAAATTTAACAGAACAATCAAACATTCACATGCAAGTCTCACATAAACGCCAGCACCTTTCAGTCCCAATTATGTTTTTGGACTGAATGAAATACAAGCACTTGTGACTTGAAGTTATAACTGTTGTCATTGTAAATCAATCA
This sequence comes from Coregonus lavaretus, assembly GCF_964263955.1. Classification (NCBI taxonomy): domain Eukaryota; kingdom Metazoa; phylum Chordata; class Actinopteri; order Salmoniformes; family Salmonidae; genus Coregonus; species Coregonus lavaretus. The sequence goes on from NC_140003.1 coordinate 22,699,302, forward strand.
CCCATCAAAACCAATTCATATCCTAATTTCATTAAACAAAAATTATTCAATTAATTTATCTGTACACTATCCAGTGGATAAACTCAAATGATCAATGACAAATGCAATTTACAGGCAGGTTAAACAACCATTTCCTTTACTAAGGGAGAGAACAGCTATGAATAAGATGATATAGTTGTATATTAAAATATTATTATTTCAAGTAGATAAAATCATTATAAAAGTGCTGTTCAAACATGACCAGTATACTAGATTGAGGACATCATAAACTCACATATTCTTTCACTATAACTGTAAAATTGGTCTCTGTGTGTTCAACAGAGATGTGTACTGGAAATCGACCTCATCTCAGTTCTCTACTGTACATCCTCCATTATTGGACCATACTGTATGCAAAGAACATTCTTACTGATAAGCGTTCACAAAAGTGATGCTTATAATGAAACAGACAACACAGGTCATCACTGCCAGAAATGTATGGATGAAAACCATTGTTACACTTCATAGGCCCTGTTCAGCGAAAGCCGTCATACTGCTCAATCATCAGCTTTGGATAATTTGAATAACAACACATCATGGACCGCTGGTTTTTGTATAAAATGACCACAGAATGACGGTAGAAGTACAAGCTGATCCACTGTCAACCACCAACCACCAACATGGGCAAGGTAATCTGATCTGACTCACAGTAGCTACATGTAGGCTACAGTTTTACAAAAGTGAAATGTACATCCTATATTCTGTAAATATAATAGTACAGTAACATTATTTAGCTATCTGTTAGAGGAATCAGTACTTATGGGAATTCAGTAATTCAATGTTACCCAGAGTCTAAAAATGCAATTAGCCTTGATGATTTTTAATATTTTCAGGAAATGTTATATGTCCCCCTTTTCCTATAGATTATCTTCTACGAGGAGAGGAACTTCCAGGGCCGCAACTATGAGTGCATGAGCGACTGCCCTGACATGTCCCCCTACATGTCCCGCTGCCAGTCCTGCAGGGTTGAGAGCGGCTGCTTCATGGTGTATGAGCGCAACAATTTCATGGGCCAGCAGTTCTTCATGAGGAGGGGAGAGTACCCTGACATGCAGCGCATGATGAGCATGGGCATGATGTTCGACAACATCAGGTCCTGCAGAATGATACCCCAGGTAAGACATCTTATCTCATAGATGATACATTATAGTGCAATTGCCTATTTGAAGTTATAAACTGGGTGGTTCCAGTCCTGAATGCTGATTGGCTGACAGCGGTGGTAGATGAGACCGTATACCATGGATATGACAAAACATTTGTTTTTACTGCTCTAATTACTTTAGTAACCAGTTTATAATAGCAATAAGGCACCTCTGGGGTTTGTGGTATATGGCCAATATACCACGGCTAATGGCTGTAACCAGGTACCCTGTGATGCGTCGTGCCTAAGAACAGCCATTAGCCGTGGTATATTGGCCATATACCACACCTCCTCGTACCTTATTGCTTAAATATACAACATTCAAAGCACATAAGCATCCTAAAATAATGTTGTGTTTTTAAAATATTGCATTACAGCACAGAGGATCCTTCAGGATGAGGATCTACGAGAGGGAGAACTTCGGAGGTCAGATGATGGAGCTGATGGACGACTGTGACTCCATCATGGATCGTTTCCGCATGTCCGACTGCCAGTCCTGCAACGTGATGGACGGCCACTGGCTGATGTACGAGCAGCCCCACTACAGAGGCAGGATGATGTACATGAGGCCTGGAGAGTACAGGAACTTCAGGGAGATGAGCATGGGCATGGGTGGCATGAGCCAGGGATCCATGAGATTCATGAGCATGAAGCGTATCAATGATATGTGCAATTAAATGTCTTTAATTGTTCATGGTAATAAAATAATTGAAGATCTTTCATAACTAAATTGTCTGTCTGATTTTCATGCCAGTATTCATCTTAAGGCAAAACAAATTGCACGCCATATTTAAAATATCACTGAAGCTTTGTAAATATTCCCACAGTGATTACATGGGCATGTGCAGTTTAAGTAGCTAGTAGGGTACACATGGTACAACATCTTCAAGCAAACCTTTTAAATTGAGCAAGCTGCTCTCCAAGTTTCAGGTCATACCTGAATGCTTTTGTAAAGTTATTTTTTAATGTTTGTTATTTACGGTAGTTCATAGATAGTTTTTCATATCAGTAATAAATACTTATAATAGAATGGTTGAAATGATGTGCTTGTCATTTAGCTGGTTGCCTGAGCTTACATGGCTGCACTAGTATTAATTTAAGTAGTAATCAATAACATTGCAAAAATATATAAGCTCACTATTTTGCAAGCACCAATATAACAATCACATAATTTCAAACATTTTGGTATAACTGTTTAGCTATTTATCTCATCTATAAACTAATAATTAAAATTTTATAAACGACTTATTGTCCCTTTATAAAGCCCTTTACCTTAATGTACATTTTATTGGAACAACTGGAAAATTATTTTATTAATTATATTCCATATAATAAAAAATATGTATTTTTGTAACAATTTTTTAAAAATAAATATAAATTCATTTTTAATATGTTTCATATACACTACCAGTCAAAACTTTGGACACACCTACTCATTCAAGGGTTTTTCTTTATTTTTTTAACTATTTTTTACATTGTAGAATAATAGTGAAGACATCAAAACTATGAAATAACACATATGGAATCATGTAGTAACCAAAAAAGGGTTAAACATATCAAAAAATATTTGAGATTTGAGATTCTTCAAATAGCCACCCTTTGCCTTGATGACAGCTTTGCACACTCTTGGCATTCTCTCAACCAGCTTCATGAGGTAGTCACCTGGAATGCATTTCAATTAACAGGTGTGTCTTGTTAAAAGTTAATTTGTGGAATTTCTTTCCTTCTTAATGCGTTCGAGCCAATCAGTTGTGTTGTGACAAGGTAGGGGGGGTATACAGAAGATAGCCCTATTTGGTAAAAGACCAAGTCCATATTATGGCAAGAACAGCTCAAATAAGCAAAGAGAAATGACAGTCCATAATTACTTTAAGACATGAAGGTCAGTCAATACGGACAATTTCAAGAACTTTGAACATTTCTTCAAGTGCAGTCACAAAAACCATCAAGCGCTATGATGAAACTGGCTCTCATCAGGACCGCCACAGGAATGGAAGACCCAGAGTTACCTCTGCTGCAGAGGATAAGCTCATTAGAGTTACCAGCCTCAGAAATTGCAGCCCAAATAAATGCTTCACAGAGTTCAAGTAACATACATATCTCAACATCAATTGTTCAGAGGGGACTGTGTGAATCAGGCCTTCATGGTCGAATTGCTGCAAAGAAACCACTACTAAAGGACACCAATAATAAGAAGAGACCTGCTTGGGCCAAGAAACATGAGCAATGGACATTAGACCTTTGGTCTGGAGTCCAAATTTGAGATTTTTGATTCCAACATGGGCAAGGTAATCTGATCTGACTCACAGTAGCTACATGTAGGCTACAGTTTTACAAAAGTGAAATGTACATCCTATATTCTGTAAATATAATAGTACAGTAACATTATTTAGCTATCTGTTAGAGGAATCAGTACTTATGGGAATTCAGTAATTCAATGTTACCCAGAGTCTAAAAATGCAATTAGCCTATATGCTTGATGATTTTTAATATTTTCAGGAAATGTTATATGTCCCCCTTTTCCTATAGATTATCTTCTACGAGGAGAGGAACTTCCAGGGCCGCAACTATGAGTGCATGAGCGACTGCCCTGACATGTCCCCCTACATGTCCCGCTGCCAGTCCTTCAGGGTTGAGTGCGGCTGCTTCATGGTGTATGAGCGCAACAACTTCATGGGCCAGCAGTTCTTCATGAGGAGGGAGAGTACCCTGACATGCAGCGCATGATGAGCATGGGCATGATGTTCGACAACATCAGGTCCTGCAGAATGATACCCCAGGTAAGACATCTTATCTCATAGATGATACATTATAGTGCAATTGCCTATTTGAAGTTATAAACTGGGTGGTTCCAGTCCTGAATGCTGATTGGCTGACAGCCGTGGTATATGAGACCGTATACCATGGATATGACAAAACATTTATTTTTACTGCTCTAATTACTTTAGTAACCAGTTTATAATAGCAATAAGGCACCTCAGGGGTTTGTGGTATATGGCCAATATACCACGGCTAATGGCTGTAACCAGGTACCCCGTGATGCGTCGTGCCTAAGAACAGCCATTAGCCATGGTATATTGGCCCTATACCACACCTCCTCATACCTTATTGCTTAAATATACAACATTCAAAGCACATAAGCATCCTAAAATAATGTTGTTGTTTTTTAAATATTGCATTACAGCACAGAGGATCCTTCAGGATGAGGATCTACGAGAGGGATATTTTTGGTTCCAACCACCGTGTCTTTGTGAGACACGGTGTGGGTGAACGGATGATCTCCGCATGTGTAGTTCCCACCGTAAAGCATGGAGGAGGTGGTGTTATGGTGTGGGGGTGCTTTGCTGGTGACACTGTCTGTGATTTATTTAGAATTCAAGGCACACTTAACCAGCATGGCTACCACAGCATTCTGCAGCGATACACCATCCCATCTGGTTTGGGCTTAGTGGGACTATCATTTGTTTTTCAACAGGACAATGACCCAACACACCTCCAGGCTGTGTAAGGGCTATTTTACCAAGAAGGAGAGTGATGGAGTGCTGCATCAGATGACCTGGCCTCCACAATCCCCCGACCTCAACCCAATTGAGATGGTTTGGGATTAATTGGACCGCAGATTGTAGGAAAAGCAGCCAACAAGTGCTCAGCATATGTGGGAACTCCTTCAAGACTTTTGGAAAAGCATTCCAGGTGAAGCTGGTTGAGAGAATACCAAGAGTGTGCAAAGCTGTCATCAAGGCAAAGGGTGGCTATTTTAAGAATCTCAAATATAGAATATATTTTGATTTGTTTAACACTTTTTTGGTTACTACATGATTCCATATGTGTTATTTCATAGTTTTGATGTCTTCACTATTATTCTACAATGTAGAAAATAGTAAAAATAAAGAAAAACCCTTGAATGAGTAGGTGTGTCCAACCTTTTGACTGGTACTGTATGTATACTGTATTTAGTAATATGATATTGTATCGTGTTATGGACAGGGAATGTAGAGGAGGAGACAGATACAGACAGTGAGAGAGGGGATTGACGAAGACGGGGTTCATAACGCTGTTGCCAGTGAGTATGTGTGGTCCGGAGTTGGCAGCTCTACCACTAGACCAGACTCTGGCACGATCCATACAATTCTAAAGGGAGGAAAATATTCCTACGAGGATTACCTGATTTGCACATTTCCCAGAGTGCTTGTTTCACACATTACATGGGAAGATGATGCTATAATGTCTCAACAGGAGGCCCACAACTGTTGATGTAGCTGGTCTTCATATCAAACAAGTAGCATACCATATTTATGGAATATGTTACCAAGGGATAGCGTACATAAAGGCCCAAATCCTAACCTCAGGTCCATGCGCTAAACTTTTTTGTAAATCATGCGTTGAGGTCAAATTAACATTCTGCAACTCAATCACCAAAGCACTGTGGGGTCATATTAAATACGGAATCTTTTGATGTATGTAAGCTGTCAGTCAGACTGCACAAAAGTGAAACCGAAACTCAACTCTATGTTTAAGTTTAGGCATTAATTCGGAAGGGTTAAGGTAAGGTTTAAGGTTTGGGATAGGGTTAAAACAGAGAAATAACAGGGATAAAGATGAGTGCCTAGCACTGGGCCTTAACCTGTGATCTTTGGAGCCGTAGCTCGCAGTTTAAGCCCTTCCTCTAACTCCATCCACAACACCCTAGCAAGCAGCGAGCCTACTAGATCGTAATAGGCGCTCACGTTTCCCCTAGTGGACTGTAGGAAATTGCAATGGAAATAATCGGAATCTGGTGCCTGTATGCACCCAGGATTGATATTTCATATGAGAACAGCCTGAGATTCTGTTAGGATTCCAGCCAAAGAAACTAGCAGGGGTCCAAGCACTAAACCTTGAAGAACACCAAATTCAACTTTGATTTGTTATCTAACTGCACAAATTCATATCCGTTTGATTAGTAGACTATATAGTAAACCAGTTGAGAACATATCCTCAAATGCCAACCAAGTTTTCAAGTCTGCTTAGGTGTCTGCTTCAAGTCTGCTTAGGTGCTCATAAAAAGTGTTGGGCTGCTGATTGGCAAACAAAACAAATGTGAGATAAAGGTGTATTTACATTAATTTCAAAATGGGCTTAAATGGAGGTTGAAGACAAATAAGGGAAATGTGCTCAGAACACTTCTAGTTTTATGTGTGTGTGACCGACTGGGTACCATTCTCCACTGTGTTAGCCTGTTGTGATAATGCCTAGGTATTAGCTCGGGGAGCTAAAGCAAGTCTTCTGGTCTCTGGCAAGGTTACTTATCAAGCGAGTCTGACTGACAGAGTGTGGTTCATGATGATGAAGAACCAAATTTGAAGAGCAACATTATATAAAAAGAGCTAATATTATGTAGAGCAAGGTATAAAGTGTGGTATCTACAGTTTTTTATACAGTATACAGAAACTTCAGTAATTCAGTTTAGTTAACTGTTTTAACTGTTATGTTGTGCAGAATTGTGCTTGATTTTCATTGAATGAGTAGGTATTCTCTCTGTCACTCACATTGAGATTTTGAGAGTTGCTGGTGAGTGTTATGAATTTATGGTTTTACTTTAGTAGTAAAGTATTTTAGGTGTGTGAAGTAAGCATTCTTACGTCTTTAGATAATGGTTTGAAAAACTTAAAAATATATATTTGGACGATGACTATGACCAGCAGTTTTCTCTCAAAACTACTATTAGATGCCTCGATTCAACAAATTTACTGAAACTTTGCAAGGTGTATAGGGTACAGTATGTTTTCATACTTATTGAGTGAACACTAGAGAAGACAATAGGATGGCGGGTGGACCTAACTTTTATTCATTTCAATGTTAGGCTCAGTTTCATGTTGACAATGTATTGCCTCTCAGTTTGGGTGAGCAACAACACGTCTGATGGAGCCAATCCTGGAATTGATGGCTCCCCAGTCACTGTATCTCATGTACTCGCCAGGCCTCAGGAGGTACTGTCTGCCTCTGTAGTTGGGATGCTCATAGAAGAGCCAATACCCCTCCATAACATTGCAAGAGTGGATATCATTGTAATGAAATCGATCATAGAGGGAGGGGCAGTCATCGGCAAACTCCAGCATCTGACCACCAAAGTCAGAGCGCTCGTAGATTCTCATCTTGTGAGCTCCCTGATTCTGAGGACAAGGAGGAGAAGATGGGTATGTTCATTCAGCTGCTTTACTATTAAGTTTCAAGTTTCATGTTTATTTGCCATGTGTATTACTACCTACATCAATGATGGGTTAACTTGTATACCAGGAAAGAGGAATATGGGCTCACTTGAGGGATGATGCGGCAGGATTTCACGCAATCATTAAAGCCCATCCAGCGCTGGTAGTCGGGATACTCTCCCCTTCTCAGGAAGTACTGGTAGCCCATGTAGTTTGGGCGCTCATAGACCATCCAGCTACCACTCTCCACTTGGATGGAGTTACAGTGGCTGAAATGGGTGTGCAGGTCGGCACAGTCGGTGCTGCACTCATAGGAGCGACCCTGGAAGTTCTTGTCCTCGTAGAAGATGATCTAAAAATATGAATGGAAGTAAACATGCAGACAATGGAAAGAACATTCCGTTTTGTGCAATACAAAGGATCAGACAACCGAGTGTCTATCTCGCAGCCAGTTGTTCATTGTTCTTTGTTCTGTCAGACAAATAATGAGCAAGAAGGTGTGACGAGACAAAAGATGTGCAGCGGAACAACATGCCTTACCTTTCCCATTGTGTTAGCTTAATGTGATCACACTGCAACACTGACTAAGCGAGCCATGGTCCTTTTATATCCTATAGGAATAGAGACATTGTTAAGTTAATCAATTGACTTTAGATGTCAGCCTTTTTGAAAATACAGCACGGCTGCCAAATTACAAAAGATTGTTGTTTTTCTTTGTCAGCAGGGTGAATTGCCTTTTTGTTATGTACACAAAGGCTTCAATGGTGCTAATTACAGTGAGGGAAAAAAGTATTTGATCCCCTGCTGATTTTGTACGTTTGCCCACTGACAAAGAAATGATCAGTCTATAATTTTAATGGTAGGTTTATTTGAACAGTGAGAGACAGAATAACAACAAAGAAATCCAGAAAAACACATCAAAAATGTTATAAATTGATTTGCATTTTAATGAGGGAAATAAGTATTTGACCCCTCTGCAAAACATGACTTAGTACTTGATGGCAAAACCCTTGTTGGCAATCACAGAGGTCAGACATTTCTTGTAGTTGGCCACCAGGTTTGCACACATCTCAGGAGGGATTTTGTCCCACTCCTCTTTGCAGATCTTCTCCAAGTCATTAAGGTTTCGAGACTGACGTTTGGCAACTCGAACCTTCAGCTCCCTCCACAGATTTCCTATGGGATTAAGGTCTGGAGACTGGCTAGGCCACTCCAGGACCTTAATGTGCTTCTTCTCGAGCTACTCCTTTGTTGCTTTGGCCGTGTGTTTTGGGTCATTGTCATGCTGGAATACCCATCTTGTCCCTGACATCCTTGGAGAGCTCTTTGGTCTTGGCCATGGTGGAGAGTTTGGAATCTGATTGATTGATTGCTTCTGTGGACAGGTGTCTTTTATACAGGTAACAAACTGAGATTAGGAGCACTCCCTTTAAGAGTGTGCTCCTAATTTCAGCTCGTTACCTGTATAAAAGACACCTGGGAGCCAGAAATCTTTCTGATTGAGAGGGGGTCAAATACTTATTTCCCTCATTAAAATGCAAATCAATAACATATAACATTTTTGACATGATTTCTTGATTTTTTTGTTGTTATTCTGTCTCTCACTGTTCAAATAAACCTACCATTAAAATTATAGACTGATCATTTCTTTGTCAGTGGGCAAACGTACAAAATCAGCAGGGGATCAAATACTTTTTTCCCTCACTGTAACTAATTATGTACTCTACACATGTTTATCAGTGGAAAACCAAGATCTGGTAACTAAAAGAACAGATGACAGAATATTCAACCCAAAACTGATGACAGAATACCCAACATAAAATGTATTTATCAAGCATTCATTTTATCTTTAAAAGTAGGCTCTCACAGACACACTTTAATTGATTATTATGAATCACCTTCACTGACATTACTACTTTCTGCATCGCTGCACTACATAGTATGAAACTGCTAAATGACTAAAATGTAAATGTAAATCTAAATATAATTCAAGAACATTTCAAACACACAGCAAACTATAATACAAGTATGATGGATAATAAGAAAATTAGGGATTTGACTCCCCTTGCCTGGTGGTTTCGGTACTGTTTTAGTGGTCAGGTTTTGGAATACGTCCAGCCAAACTTGTGCTCGTGCCACCTGTGGTCTCAGCTGACCCATAGCCAAGTGAGTGGCTGCTGGTGTGGCCAACAACTCAGGTCATGTGATTGACTGTATTGATAGAGTTTTACAATACACCACCCAGTGGCCAACAGGAGAGTGACCTTGAATATTTACAGTGGGACTCGTTTTGACTGTAATGAATTGCTGCTTCCTGATTCTCCAGCCATTTCCAGAAGTAACTAATGCTACCTGAATGGCATGACTGTGAATTGGAACAGGCCAAGCTGTTAAAATGTACTGTGTACCAACATGCTCACCAGTAATGTATTCAAATAGAAAACTGCTTCCACAACACCTTGCTCTTCCTCTCTGTAACAACTCTGCTAGTTGATAGACAATCACAACTTGGTATAAACTTACTTTGAGGTTAAACATACAATTTGAGAGATTGCGGTTCCATTATTTTTGTTAATCGAACATTAATGTCTATAAATACGTAAACAAACCAAAAGAGGCTTTTATTTTCAAGGTAAGGAAACATAGTGACTACAGCTGCAGATCCAAGGCCAAATTCCCCAGGCTATTTGTCAATATCAAATCTTGTGATAGTTGGCAGCCTTATTCTAGCTAGATAACCAAGTTTATTTGTATTTTTAGGAAACATGTTTCTGTACAGGTTGCTAAATGAGCTTCCTAATGAACAATATTAAAATGCTTCATGGCATAGTACTGTATATTAATAATCTGTTTGGTATTCATTACATCTAATGAGTCTATTTTTATGTGTTATTTAGTATTAGTCAACACTTTGTTTAATTAATAGAAATGTATACATATCTGCATTAGGAATACATAGATATACATTATGATATATACATTGTATTTATATAAATATGATATGATATACATTTATAATATAAAATATAAATATAAAATATCATAGAAATCATATTGTGGGCCTCCCAGTCTTTGGATGAGTCTGACATCTATAAGGATTGCATCTAATGGTTAAACTAATAAACCTCCCACTGTACATGTTTGAGCTACAGTTATTTGACTGAATCACTTTCCTTGAGCCTTTGTCTCCACCCAAAATCCAGAACTCTGCTATTATACTGTGGAGGTGCTGCCCTCTCCTGGTTTTGCTGTGACTTGTGGATGGCAGTATTTGTGGAGCAAACATGGTACAGCCTTGGAGGAGTATTACAGGAAGTCGCCACTTCAATAAAAAACAATAATGTACTGTTTCATAGCTGTTTAAACATTCCCAAGAGGCATTCCTAACAAAAATCCACAATTCCTGTTTTTCCTTTACAGTATGAATAATAAGAGCTGATGCAGCTGAAGCAGGAGCTGTATACTGATACTGATGCAGAGTATTTTCTACAAATTATTTACTTTCTACTAGAATAGACAGTACTTACTAACATTTAATTCAACATTAACCTTATGTAATGATCAGCGGTTTTAACAGATAGTAATTTCTGAACATGTTCTTTTCCCATTAACTCCACATCAAGTTTTGAAATGGCATGCATCCTAACAACCTCATCACCTGGGGAGGACCTGTCCCAGTGTACTGCTCCTGTTGCACTGGGAAAACTAACCATATGAAAATGCAGATTTCTGTTCTGAATGCACCTTTACCTCAAACCAAGGACTCAAATGAAAATGAAAGACACTTTAATTTAAAAGGTAGGTGAGTTTATTAATACTCAAATGTCAGACATTGGTGCATTTAATAACAAGAATCCATGATACGCCTCATGCTGTTGAACCTCATGGGGTTGGAGCCCATGTGCATGCTCAACTCTCTCATGTTCCTGTACTCTCCAGGCCTCATGTACATCTGCCTGCCTCTGTAGTGGGGCTGCTCGTACATCAGCCAGTGGCCATCCATCACGTTGCAGGACTGCATGTCGTTCATGCGGAAACGATCGGTCATGGATTCACAGTCGTCGCTCAGCTCGTGCATCTGACCTCCGAAGTTCTCCTTCTCGTACATCCTCATCCTAAAGTTTCCTCTGTGCTGTAAATGGATATGGGAAAAGTGTTTTACCAAATCGTGCGAAATATACCTTCACATTGCTTTTGCTGGAGCTGTCCGTATGGCCTATGGGAGTCAAAATGAACAGGTGAAATGAATTTACCATGGGGATGTTACGGCAAGACCTGATGCAATCGTTCATGCCCATACGCTGGTAGTCACCATACTCTCCCCTTCTCACAAAGTACTGGTTTCCCATGAAGTTGGAATGATCGTAGACCATGAAGCAGCCGCTCTCAACCCTGCAGGAGTTGCACCTGCTCAGGTAGGAAGTCAGCTCAGGGCAGTCGCTGGAGGTTTCATAGGAACGACCCTGGAAGTTCCTGTCCTCGTAGAAGATGATCTAAAAACACACAACAAAACCATCATTTACTAAAATGTGTTGTAGTTCTAACAGTACAGTACAATTGATTGTTTGAAACAAATTAGAAAAAGCTTAAAAGTCAAATTCCATCAAAGCTCCACACACCTTTCCCATAGACATGGTTGCGGTTACTGTATTGGTCTCAGAATTGTACAATTTTCTTTATGTCCCCCTATCGCTTTTATACCTGAGCCGACAGCCAAAGAATATGTGGCTCCATTGTTCAAACCCCTGACAGAGCAATATGGCACAGAGGCCCCCCCTGTACAGTACAATTCAAAGTGGCCTTTAAAGGGTCATTATTTGCGGCTGTGTGCATTTGTGAGGAGAGCCCATCTCTTTATTGTTTCTGTTGAATAACAGTAGGAAGGCGAACTCTTCATATCTAGACTTTTCAGAGATATCAACAAACCTAACTGACATTTGTTCATGGCTATTACGATTTAAATCTTGCATATTTAAAAAGCACAAAAAATAGTAGCACCATGATTCAAACATCAATCAGTCTATTAGAAAAATATAACACATTACTGAAAAAGATTATTTCATAATAAGTGGTCTTGCCCAGTGTAAATAAATATGGATGAAAACAAAATGAATCCCAATGTTATAAGATGGTTGTTGACATTTTCTTTCCTCCAACAAAACTGTTAGGCATAAAATGTATCAATTGACAAATTGTATAACTGGAATCCAAGAACATTAAAGTAGCGGTTTGTACATTGGTTAATACACTCTTAGAAAAAAGGGTTCCAAAAGGGTTCTTTAGCTGTCCACATAGGAGCACCGTTTTTGGTTCCAGGCAGAACCCATTTTTGGTTCCAGGTACAACCCTTGGGTTCTACATGGAACCCATAAGGGTTCTACCTGGAACCAAAAGGGTTTTACCTGGAACCAAAAAGGGTTCTTCAAAGGGTTCTCCTATGGGGACAGCTGAAGAACCCTTTCAGGTTCTAGAAAGCACTTTTTTTCTAAGAGTGTATATATAACAGTTTCCACTGATATTTACCTGGTATTTATTTGGAAATAATTCGGTACCAATGGACACTTTCTTCTACTTACCTCAAATCATTAAATAGTTGGTAACTGCCTGGCACCTAATGATGCTCAGTGATGCTTTCGTTAATAGGCCTTGGCCTGTTCCGGCAATATTAACAGACCTTGGCAAAAGTCAGGCCGTTTGGGTTGCAATATGCACCGGATTTGGTCCGTTCCCAATTCACAGTCATGCCGTTTGGGTTGCAATATGCACCGGATTTGGTCCGTTCCCAATTCACAGTCATGCCATTTGGGTTGCATTAGGCACCAGATTTGGTCTGTTCCCAATTCACAGTCATGCCATTTGGGTAGCATTCTGCACCAGCGATGGCTGGTTTCAATTCACAGTCATGCCGTTTGTGTTGCTTTATGCATTGGATTTTGTCTGTTTCAATTCATAGTCATGCCATTCGGGTTGTATTACAGTATGCACCAGCCATCGCCCTGGACTAATGTGAGGACTGCAGCTTATCTGGATAACATGGCAATTTACAGACATACCTTGGAAGACCACCTCAAGCACCTTTACAGAATCTGCAAGGTAAGAGACAAGGTACTTGAGTTACGAACTGGGAAACGGAGAAGTCAAACCCCAGGTAGAGAAATTGGAGGTCATTCATAACAGCACTGGTCCAAAGCCAAAATTCAAGTCAAGTCTTTGCTTGGTCTTGTTTAAAGCAACATGTATTTTGTGACATGGGTGTAGGGAGTTTGATGTTTTATTTCAGTATTTCAGCATGGTAAATGGTAAATGTTTACAAATAGAAAACAGAGTAATTAGCTGTGCCTGATTATTTCCACATCTATCTGGTTAGAAAATTGCTATCTCACAATGGTTTTGCAAACATGCAGTTGTGTGCATTAGCTACTGGAGAACAGGAAAAAGTATACCCACAAAAAAGGTGTGAAGTGTTAGAAAAATCCAGGTCCGTGCATTCAGGTTAGTTTTAAATATATAAAGCCTTTATTGCTTGAGCCTTCAGCAAAACAAATTAATTAATTTATTCATGAAAAATTAAACAAACATGCAAGGGAAAAACGGGATAGCCTCCGTTTCATATTTTTTGAAGATTTGGCATACTCTAAGGCATAGTAACCTTTAATCGCACATGAACACACAACACACTACTATTTTACCATTAAATACATGATATAGTTACTCTGTTATTTAATCAGTGCATTAAATATGCAATTTCTCAGAAATGTTAAGCCACACTGATGTCATATGTCAAATTGTGTTCAGTATGTACTGTCCCTACAGGGTCATGTTTTAGGTCAGACACTGGGTCATGTTCTGTCCCTACAGGGTCATGTTTTGGGTCAGACACTGGGTCATGTTCTGTCCCTACAGGGTCAGGTTTTAGGTCAGACACTGTACTGGGTCATTTAACCTTTTTAAATAGGAATATGGAAGGAAATGCAACCAAAAATACAATAAAAAGTAAAATATATGTATATAAAATAACATTTAGCTACATTCATTAGGTAAAAGCTATGCATTGATAGTTATATTACCACTTCCAACACTTTCCAATACTCTTTGTTTTTATCTAATCATGGGACTCTAGTTTGACACAATTGGGCTCCAGTAGTAGAGTGATACTATGGTGTGCCTTGCCTAATTTTGTGATTTTATTCAAAAGTAAAAAGAGTATAGGATCAATGTAGTTTCGACCACTCATGGAAAGTTACATTTAAATATTTGAATCATGACAGAGCAGGACAGGACTGGACTGGTGAACATGTGTTGTGTTGGGCAACTTTAGATTTTTGCAGAACAAGACAAAAAACTTGATATTAAATAAGAAAAACACATTTTTATTTAAAAATCAACTGTTTCATTGAACAGGTGGTCCTGTGAATTTAACAGGAGTCGGTGATCCTTCTGATGGAACTGAACTTCATTCCGTTGTGTCCCTGCATCTCCCTGAGGTTTCTGTACTCTCCAGGCCTCATGTACATCTGCCTGCCTTTGTAATGGGGCTGCTCGTACATCAGCCAGTGGCCGTCCATCACGTTGCAGGACTGGCAGTCGGACATGCGGTAACGCTCCTGGATGGAGTCACAGTCATCCATCATCTCATGCATCTGACCTCCGAAGTTTTCCTTCTCATAGATCCTCATCTTGTAGTTTCCTCTGTGCTGTTAACATACATTTTGAACATGGGATTAGTTTATTAAAAACTTAAACTGTTGTGTGAGAATTGTCATGGTGGTTCATACCATGGGGATGTTACGGCAGGATCTGATGCAGTCATTGAAACCCATCATACGCTGGTAGTCAGGGTACTCGCCCCTCCTCATGAAGTACTGGTTTCCCATGTAGTTGTTGCGATCGTAGGCCATGAAGTAGCCACTCTCAACCCTGCAGGAGTTGCACCTGCTCAGGTGGGACGACATGTCAGGGCAGTCCTGGCTGGTTTCATAGGAACGCCCCTGGAAGTTCTTGTCCTCGTAGAAGATGATCTGCAACAAATACTCTTGCAATTAGCCAGAACAATATGTGACCAGAATGTGTTCAGAACTTTCTAGAACTTTCCCTTTTTTGTTGGTTACAATACCATGGCTCACTGGACTGCAGTTTGTATAGTGTTATTAATGTAATTACTGTATATATTGCTATAAAACTTACTGTATGTACAGTATTAATCAGATCATTTGACCTCTAAACTGCAAATTAACTCACCTTTCCGTGCATGTTTACGGTTATTTTGAGCGATGCTATAGCTATGCTGGTCTGCAGCCTGTTTTATACCTGATGTGACATCAAAAGAATCTACAGTTCCATTGTATGAAACACATGAGTCAGCTGCATGCTATGCTATGGTCGCTCCCACTGTTTGTCACCACAGATGGGAATGGGTTATTATGTACAGTCAAACAGGGGGCAAAATTTTCTGCCTTAAAAGCAATGTTGGAGATAATTTAGATGAACGTGTCCCTGGAAGTATTACTGAACAAAAATATAAACGCAACATGTAAAGTGTTGGTCCCATGTTTCATGAGCTGAAATAAAAGATCCCAGAAATGTTCCATATGCACAAAAAGCTTATTTCTCTCAAATGTTGTGCACAAATGTATTTACATCCCTGTTAGTAAGCATTTCTCCTTAACTAAGATAATCCATCCACCTGACAGGTGTGGATGAGGAGAATTTCTGTCTGTAATGAAGCCATTTTGTGGGGAAAAACTACTTCTGATTGGTTGGGCCTGGCTCCCCAGGCTGCACCCCTGCCCAGTCATGTGAAATCCGTAGATTAGGGCCTAATGAATTTATTTAAATTGACTGATTTCCTTCTATGAACTGTAACTCAGTAAACTCTTTGAAATTGTTGAATGTTGTGTTTATAATTTTGTACTCAGACCCTTTCACTTTTTCCACATTGTGTTACGTTACAGCCTTATTCTAAATTGGATTCAAATATATATATTTTTTCATCAATCTTATTCACCCCAATTGGTAGTTACAGTCTTGTCCCATCGCTGCAACTCCCCTACGGACTCGGGAGAGAGCCATGCGTCCTCCGAAACACGACCCTGCCAAACCGCACTGCTTCTTGACACACTGCTCGCTTAACCCGGAAGACATGTCTCTGAGAAAACACCGTCCAAGTCAGCTTGCATGCACCCGGCCCGCCACAAGGAGTCACTAGAGCACGATGGGACACGGAAATCCCGACCGGCCAAAACCCTCCCCTAACCCGGACAACAATTGGCCAATTGTGCACAGCCTCATTGGTCTCCCGGTCACGGCCGGCTGTGATACAGTCTGGGATCGAACCCGGGGCTGTAGTGATGCCTCAAGCACTGCGATGTAGTGCCTTAGACCACTGTGCCACCCGTCTGGCCAATCTACACACAATACCCCATAATGACAAAGCAAAAACTGGTTTTTAGACATTTTTGCAAATCTATTAAAAATAAATTTACATAAGTATTCAGACCCTTTACTCAGTACTTTGTTGAAGTACCTTTGGCAGCGATTACAGCCTCGATTCTTCTTGGGTATGATGCTGCAAGCTTGGCACACCTGTCTGCAGATATTTCTGTTTTCAATTTTTAATGAATTAACAAGAATTTATAAAAAACGGTTTTTGCTTTGTCATTATGGGGTATTGTGTGTAGCTTGATGAGGAAAACAATTTAATCAATTTTAGAATAAGGCTGTAACCTATCAAAATGTGGAAAAAGTCAAGGGGTCTGAATACTTTCCGAAGGCACTGTATACATATATACAGTATATATACAGTACCAGTCAAAAGTTTGGACACACCTACTCATTCAAGGGTTGTTCTTTATTTGTACTATTTTCTACATTGTCGAATAATAGTGAAGACCTATTTGGTAAAAGACGAAGTCCATATTATGGCAAGAACAGCTCAAATAAGCAAAGAGAAACAACAGTCCATCATTACTTTAAGACATGAAGGTCAGTCAATCCGGAAGATTTCAAGAACTTTGAAAATTTCTTCAAGTGCAGTCACAAAAACCATCAAGCGCTATGATGAAACTGATTCTCATGAGGACCACCACAGGAAAGGAAGACCCAGAGTTACCTCTGCTGCAGAGGATAAGTTCATTAAAGTTACCAGCCTCAAAAATTGCAGCCCAAATACATTTTTCACAGAGTTCAAGTCAGAGACACATCTCAACATCAACTGTTCAGAGGGGACTGTGTGAATCAGGCCTTCATGGTCGAATTGCTGCAACCACTACTAAAGGACACTAATAAGAAGAAGAGATCTGCTTGGTTCAAGAAACACGAGCAATGGACATTAGACCGATGGAAATGTGTCCTTTGGTCTGGAGTTCAAATTGGAGATTTCTGGTTCCAACCGCCGTGTCTTTGTGAGACGTGGTGTGGGAGAACGGATGATCTACGCATGTGTAGTTCCCACCGTAAAGCATGGAGGAGGAGGTGTTATGGTGTGGGGGTGCTTTGCTGGTGACACTGTCTGTGATTTATTTAGAATTCAAGGCACACTTAACCAGCATGGCTACCACAGCATTCTGCAGCGATCCCATCTTGTTTGGGTTTAGCTTGTTGAGAGAATGCCAAGAGTGTGCAAAGTTGTCATATAGGCAAAGGTTGGCTAATTGAAGAATCTCAAATATAAAATATATTGATTTGTTTAACACTTTTTTGGTTACTACATGATTCCATATGTGTTATTTCATAGTTTTGATGTCTTTACTATTATTCTACAATGTAGAAAATAGTAAAAATAAAGAAAAGCCCTTGAATGAGTAGGTGTGTCCAAACTTTTGACTGGTACTGTATATACAGTGGGGGAAAAAAGTATTTAGTCAGCCACCAATTGTGCAAGTTCTCCCACTTAAAAAGATGAGAGAGGCCTGTAATTTTCATCATAGGTACACGTCAACTATGACAGACAAATTGAGGTTTTTTTCTCCAGAAAATCACATTGTAGGATTTTTAATGAATTTATTTGCAAATTATGGTGGAAAATAAGTATTTGGTCACCTACAAACAAGCAAGATTTCTGGCTCTCACAGACCTGTAACTTCTTCTTTAAGAGGCTCCTCTGTCCTCCACTCGTTACCTGTATTAATGGCACCTGTTTGAACTTGTTATCAGTATAAAAGACACCTGTCCACAACCTCAAACAGTCACACTCCAAACTCCACTATGGCCAAGACCAAAGAGCTGTCAAAGGACACCAGAAACAAAA
Source organism: Coregonus lavaretus (assembly GCF_964263955.1). NCBI lineage: Eukaryota > Metazoa > Chordata > Actinopteri > Salmoniformes > Salmonidae > Coregonus > Coregonus lavaretus. The sequence continues at coordinate 22,717,915 of NC_140003.1, forward strand.
TTGTAGACCTGCACCAGGCTGGGAAGACTGAATCTGCAATAGGTAAGCAGCTTGGTTTGAAGAAATCAACTGTGGGAGCAATTATTAGGAAATGGAAGACATACAAGACCACTGATAATCTCCCTCGATCTGGGGCTCCACGCAAGATCTCACCCTGTGGGGTCAAAATGATCACAAGAACGGTGAGCAAAAATCCCAGAACCACACGGGGGGACCTAGTGAATGACCTGCAGAGAGCTGGGACCAAAGTAACAAAGCCTACCATCAGTAACACACTACGCCGCCAGGGACTCAAATCCTGCAGTGCCAGACGTGTCCCCCTGCTTAAGCCAGTACATGTCCCGTCTGAAGTTTGCTAGAGTTCATTTGGATGATCCAGAAGAGGATTGGGAGAATGTCATATGGTCAGATGAAACCAAAATATAACTTTTTGGTAAAAACTCAACTTGTCATGTTTGGAGGACAAAGAATGCTGAGTTGCATCCAAAGAACACCATACCTACTGTGAAGCATGGGGGTGGAAACATCATGCTTTCGGGCTGTTTTTCTGCAAAGGGACCAGGACGACTGATCTGTGTAAAGGAAAGAATGAATGGGACCCATGTATCGTGAGATTTTGAGTGAAAACCTCCTTCCATCAGCAAGGGCATTGAAGATGAAACGTGGCTGGGTCTTTCAGCATGACAATGATACCAAACACACCGCCCGGGCAACGAAGGAGTGGCTTCGTAAGAAGCATTTCAAGGTCCTGGAGTGGCCTAGCCAGTCTCCAGATCTCAACCCCATAGAAAATCTTTGGAGGGAGTTGAAAGTCCGTGTTGCCCAGCGACAGCCCCAAAACATCACTGCTCTAGAGGAGATCTGCATGGAGGAATGGGCCAAAATACCAGCAACAGTGTGTGAAAACCTTGTGAAGACTTACAGAAAACGTTTGACCTGTGTCATTGCCAACAAAGGGTATATAACAAAGTAATGAGAAACTTTTGTTATTGACCAAATACTTATTTTCCACCATAATTTGCAAATAAATCATAAAAAATCCTACAATGTGATTTTCTGGATTTATTTTCCTCATTTTGTCTGTCATAGTTGACGTGTACATATGATGAAAATTACAGGCCTCTCTCATCTTTTTAAGTGGGAGAACTTGCACAATTGGTGGCTGACTAAATACTTTTTCCCCCACTGTATATGAAACGTGTATTGCGGCCACAAATAGAAGCTCTCACAAGGATTACATTGAAATAACTCTTTTTTTAAATTGAAAATGTTACAGAGTGGGATGTTTTCCATGAACAATTATTACTTGCAACATGAGCCTCAATAAAAATCACACTAATATTGCTAATGTTACATATTTTCATTATAATAATAACAATAGTAATAAAAATAATAACGAACCTAGCGCCACACTCTTACCAACTGAGCCACACGGAACCAATAATATGGCTGTAGAGGCTAATTTATCGAACTGAAGTCTCTTAATTGTTCTATTTCTTAATTTAAACCGAAAAAAAATCTTTATTTTGTCTTTATTTGAATATTTTTCTCCTCTGCTTTTAATGTATGTGGGAAAAAGCTGTATATGCAATTACCATATACACTTTCTTACTCTGATTATTGACAATTACCATGGCACCTTTGTGATTGAAGTTTTATAATGATGTAAAGAAAAGTAAACTGTATCAATATCTTTTAGTATTTATTGGAGACTGGCTCATGTTGGAGACGAAGGTTGATGGGATGTTTGTGGAGTAGCGCATTGTGTATGATTAGCTAAGTTTGTTGACTAATGCATTAGTGTTAACATCAAAATCCCTCTTTATCATCTAAAGGACATGAGTTGAAATGCTTTATGACAGTCAATAAGTAATGCCCATAACAGCATTTCATTGGCTTTATCGTATAGGGTACAAGTTAAATGTTACTCATATCTTTCTAGTAAAAATGCCAGGAAAACAACTATTTTAAATAGAAGTGTCTGAATGATGATGATGAATGCCTCTTTAACATATGTGTTTATGCCATATCTAGTGACAGGCGTCAATTATATAATATAATATATTATATCATACCTACAGATGTAATTACAAAACACCCAAATACTGAAATGATGTAGCACACTCAATTGTTACGGATTACCAATCACTTTTATTTGGTCAACATAAAATATCTAGCACATATCAGTGATACGCCTCATGCTCATGAACCTCATGCCACCGCTCATGCCTCCCATTCCCATGCCCATCTCTCTGAAGCTCCTGTACTCTCCAGGCCTCATGTACATCTGCCTGCCTCTGTAGTGGGGCTGCTCGTACATCAGCCAGTGACCGTCCATCACGTTGCAGGACTGGCAGTCGGACATACGGTAACGGTCCATGATGGAGTCACAGTCATCCATCATCTCGTGCATCTGACCTCCGAAGTTCTCCCTCTCATAGATCCTCATCCTGTAGTTTCCACGGTGCTGTTAGGAGGAAATACAAATACAGTGGGGAAAAAAAGTATTTAGTCAGCCACCAATTGTGCAAGTTCTCCCACTTAGAAAGATGAGAGAGGCCTGTAATTTTCATCATAGGTACACGTCAACTATGACAGACAAATTGAGAAAACATTTTCCAGAAAATCACATTGTAGGATTTTTAATGAATTTATTTGCAAATTATGGTGGAAAATAAGTATTTGGTCACCTACAAACAAGCAAGATTTCTGGCTCTCACAGACCTGTAACTTCTTCTTTAAGAGGCTCCCCTGTCCTCCACTCGTTACCTGTATTAATGGCATCTGTTTGAACTTGTTATCAGTATAAAAGACACCTGTCCACAACCTCAAACAGTCACACTCCAAACTCCACTATGGCCAAGACCAAAGAGCTGTCAAAGGACACCAGAAACAAAATTGTAGACCTGCACCAGGCTGGGAAGACTGAATCTGCAATAGGTAAGCAGCTTGGTTTGAAGAAATCAACTGTGGGAGCAATTATTAGGAAATGGAAGACATACAAGACCGCTGATAATCTCCCTCGATCTGGGGCTCCACGCAAGATCTCACCCCGTGGGGTCAAAATGATCACAAGAACGGTGAGCAAAAATCCCAGAACCACACGGGGGGACCTAGTGAATGACCTGCAGAGAGCTGGGACCAAAGTAACAAAGCCTACCATCAGTAACACACTACGCCGCCAGGGACTCAAATCCTGCAGTGCCAGACGTGTCCCCCTGCTTAAGCCAGTACATGTCCAGGCCCGTCTGAAGTTTGCTAGAGTGCATTTGGATGATCCAGAAGAGGATTGGGAGAATGTCATATGGTCAGATGAAACCAAAATAGAACTTTTTGGTAAAAACTCAACTCGCTGTGTTTGGAGGACAAAGAATGCTGAGTTGCATCCAAAGAACACCATACCTACTGTGAAGCATGGGGGTGGAAACATCATGCTTTGGGGCTGTTTTTCTGCAAAGGGACCAGGACGACTGATCCGTGTAAAGGAAAGAATGAATGGGGCCATGTATCGTGAGATTTTGAGTGAAAACCTCCTTCCATCAGCAAGGGCATTGAAGATGAAACGTGGCTGGGTCTTTCAGCATGACAATGATCCCAAACACACCGCCCGGGCAACAAAGGAGTGGCTTCGTAAGAAGCATTTCAAGGTCCTGGAGTGGCCTAGCCAGTCTCCAGATCTCAACCCCATAGAAAATCTTTGGAGGGAGTTGAAAGTCCATGTTGCCCAGCGACAGCCCCAAAACATCACTGCTCTAGAGGAGATCTGCATGGAGGAATGGGCCAAAATACCAGCAACAGTGTGTGAAAACCTTGTGAAGACTTACAGAAAACGTTTGACCTGTGTCATTGCCAACAAAGGGTATATAACAAAGTATTGAGAAACTTTTGTTATTGACCAAATACTTATTTTCCACCATAATTTGCTAATAAATTCATTAAAAATCCTACAATGTGATTTTCTAGATTTTTTTTTCTCATTTTGTCTGTCATAGTTGACGTGTACCTATGATGAAAATTACAGGCCTCTCTCATCTTTTTAAGTGGGAGAACTTGCACAATTGGTGGCTGACTAAATACTTTTTTCCCCCACTGTATGTGAATTAATGACTGACTATACCAGATTGTTGACAAGCTCACAGGGCTAATATGATTTGTGTGATTATGGACATCACATAGCTACTTCTAGTGGGACTGTTACAGCAGCCTGAATATCATATGGCTTACCATGGGGATCATGCGGCAGGACCTGATACCATCAGTAATTCCCATCATACTCTGGTAGTCAGAGTACTCTCCCCTCCTCATGAAGAACTGGTTTCCCATGTAGTTGGGGTGCTCGTATGCCATGAAGCAGCCGCTCTGAACTCTGCAGGATTGGCACTTGCTCATGTAGGAGGACATGTCAGGGCAGTCGGAGCTACACTCATAAGAGCGGCCCTGGAAGTTCCTGTTCTCGTAGAAGGTGGCCTGAAAACACAAGGTATTTATTTATTATTTCTCAATATATAATAAATGCAACAAATATAAGAAGCTTTTAGTTTTGTTTGTAAAGATATAAAGATAATATAGAGATTCATGTATTTTAAGTATTTTTTAAATAATGCTTACTCTTCCCATGTTCATGCCGATTGTGGTCATTGTTGTTCACTGAGCTGCTGCTGCTGCTGTTGCTACACTGATGTCCTGTCTGTGTTAACCCTTACTTTTATACCTGACCAAACCCAAAGAATCTGTGGGCCCCATTGTGTAAACCCCTGACCCAGCAACAGTATAGAGGCCTATAGAGTGCTGAAGTACCATAGTCATATTTCCATGTGACTGGGTCCCTAGAAGACTTAAAAAGGCATTTTTCATTGTGGAACAGGTAACACAAAACCTTTAATAGAAAGTCTACAAATCAGTTACACAATTTTAATTATATTTCAACATATGATTCATATTCCCTCATGATCTCTTTCATTCAGTGAAGTCAATTAAATTAAACTTTTGTGTCAACCATAAAATGGAATCTTCTCACTCCATAAATTATTTAACTTTAATTTGATGTCAATATTATTTGTTTCTGGATCAGATATGAATCCCATGTCCACCATGACATCAGCTATATGATTCAGAAAAGTTAAACATTTATTTGAAGAGAATTTGATGAGAATCAAATGAACAGAGACTCAACAACTTTTTTTGACAACTGTGTTTCAAAATGTTCATGATCAGTACCACTCAGTTCGTCTATCCAGATTGTGGCTAACTGGGTTAAAATTATGATTTGCTAAGTACATCACAACCACAATTTATTTACATTCCCTGTGTCTATGGTAGCCCTAATTCTCCATGCTTTTACAGGTTAAGAGTTATATTTCACTTATTGAGGAGATACAATGTACATTATAAGTTGCCTGATTAGGACTACAACACACATAACTAGCTAGCTACATCAATCAGACAAATATATACTTTTTGCAGTCACGCCATCAAGTTAAGTGTCATTTGAAAACTTGGGACTGAGAATGTGCCATGCTGGATGCTGGTGAGTTGGATATCAAATACTACTGTTTTTATAACATTAAAAACCCTTATTAAAACCCCTAATGTTAGGATATGGCTTTGTGATGGCATTGACATAATCACCAAAGGAGCAGTTGTTAGCAATACCTGCCGCTGGCTGTTTTAGCTTGTTTGACATAACAGCCAACAGTGCAGGCGACTGCCGACTGACTGATCTACAAAGAACCCTGTATCATAAATAACTACTCATTATTATTTGTAGATCAGTCAGTCAGTCACAATTTACCAGTGATACATTAAGGTTTTGATCCTCTCGAACACGGCCAATGTCTTCACTCTAAAACTAGCTAGCTAACATTATAAGGTTGGTTTTGACACCTGATTTCTCAGATGTAATTCAAAATACATAGAGGTGAATATGGAAATTGTGTTATTTACTTAGCCAGAACTAATACAGGGCCAACTGGAATATCATAAACAGGTTCATTTATTTTTTTTATTCATGAAAAAAATGCAACAATAATGGTTATTTGTGGAAACATTGTATATATAAAAAATGTTAAACATCAAGAATAATGATTTGTACAAAAATCAATGCTTCCATAAAATAAATATAAACAATAATAATTTAATGAAAATATGATTTAATCGTTTTCCCATTGAACAAAAACAATGATTTCTAACAAAACAATAAACAATCTATGATTTCATATTGTTTCCATTCAACAATAGTCAACATTTGTAAAAAATCTTGAGTTTATTTATTTTTCTCAGTTCAACAATAATGATTATTTGCAGCTCAGCGAGGAACTGTGCAGAATGGTTTCTCAAAGAGGGGCCAACCATGTAGCCTTTCATGTTCCTGGGAAAATCCTGATTTAATGTCAAAATCTTGTATATGTATTATTCTATAGAAAAACGTTTAATGTAAGGAATATGTTACAAATGGTTTATACATGTGTTCTGATGAAGTCCTTATGTAGGAACTCTTTAAAAAAAGTGATACCCAAAAGTCTTTGAAACCCAATTAAGCTGGTCAGCTAGTCATATTGTCAATGAGCCACTAGATATTGTATATTGTATTTTGTTAGCATAATTGGTCTCAGCTATATGACAAAGGGGTGCAAGTGTGTGAACAAGAAAGCTGTAGGTTCATGTGTTGTCACACTTAAAAAAGGAGACATTAAAGGGATAGTGCCAGATTTGAGCAATTAAGCCCTTTCTACTTACCCAAAGTCAGATCATCATGGATACCATTTTTATGTCTCTGTGTGTAGTTTGAAGGAAGTTGAAGGTAGTTGAACTAGCGTTAGGGCAATAGCGTTAGGGCAAATGACTGGAGGTCTAACTGAACAGCTAGCATGCTTCATCAGCGAGAGTTCATCTGACTCTGGGTATGTAGAAAAAGGGTTTAATTGCCAAAATCTTGCACTATCATTTTGAATAGTTTTGTGAATATTTTATTCAATGGCTTTTCTTGCTATGGGTACATCAAGCAATATTTAGTAGCAGGAATCCATGATACGCCTGGTGCTCATGATCCTCACGCCCAAATATTGAAATGACGTAGCACATGCAATTGTTACGGATTACCAATCACTTTTATATGGTCAACATAAGATATCTAGCACATATCAGTGATACTCCTCATGCTCATGAACCTCAAGCCACTCATGTGGCCGCTCATGCCACCCATTCCAAAACCTTTCTAACATCACCTTAAGTTACAAAAAAAGAGTTACAAAAAAAGACTGTAGTTATTGCAAGTAAAATAGTCAAGTCGTTTATAACCACAAAATAAGTTACCACCACCTGTAAATGTCTTAGGAATAACTTATTGTAAAGTGTGAACAGGATTTCATATTAGTATCTATGTAGAAATTATTGTAGCACTTTATTTGGGTACTCTACTACTTCCTTAATTTAACTGAACTTCCTGGTACCACATGGTACCCAGTAATACTGGATATCAAAGATGCCACTTTACAAAATAATTTCTAAGCAATGATCTGTTTATTTCTGTGCCGTAAAGTAAAGGACCCAAATGACATTAGGAATATTTTAAAGCCTATAAATACACAGAAGTAATATAAAACATATTTAAAATTCAGGATATTAAAATGATTCTCTGCATGATACCTCACACAGATAGACACCAACAGGGATCCTGGTCAAAGATTACATCTAATCCTGAACTATAAATCATGTCGCTATAATAGCTAACATTAGATAGCTATCTGATAGCAAATGTTACGAGACTAGCTAGCTAGAAAGCAACTTTGTCTGGCTTCTTATCAAGCACGTTGAACACTGAAATATAGCTACAAAGTGTGTATTTTGGTAATCTTTCAATTAGGGCATTGGGACAAACTGTTTGCCTCTGTATTTCCTGTGTCAGCTCCTGCCCACAGCACTGTAATGCTGTGCAGTGGCTCTAGGGACACCTTGTGGCTCAGCAAACAAGTTGGTTCTGGGGCCGCCCACTGCTGCTCATAAAGCTAATTTCTTGGCGTTGTGATTGTTAAATATGGGGTTGTGCAGCGAGTCCCTCGGCAGTACAGTATATCAGCTACATTTGTTCAGTGACTTAGCAGATTGTTTACACTGCCATGCTGGTTAGCTTATCCTTCCTTCCTTGTTAGAATAACATCACAGAGGACCTGATATGGACCAATCACACCGACAGCGTGGTGAAGAAGGCACAACAGCGCCTCTTCAATCTCAGGTGACTGAAGAAATTCAGCATGGGCCCTAAGATCCTCAAGAAGTTCGACAGCTGCACAATCAAGAGCATCTTGACTGGCTGCATCACTGCATGGTAATGCACAAGCATTTCACTACACTCGCAATAACATCTGCTAACCATGTGAATGTGACCAATACGTTTGATTTGATTTGATGGTACGGCAACTACAGTACACAGCCCTCAACCGCAAGGCTCTACAGATAGTGCTGCGGACGCCGCAATACACCACTGGGCGAGCTCCTTGTCCTCCAAGAAATGAGGGAACTAGCACACAAGCATTTCGTTGCACCTTTTATACACTCTTAGAAAAAACGGTTCCAATAGAGTTCTTCGGCTGTCCCCATAGGAGAACCCTTTTTGGTTCCAGGTAGAACCCTTTTGGGTTCCATGTATAACCCTGGTTCTACATGGAACCCAAAAGGGTTCTACCTGGAATCAAAATGGTTCCACCTGCAACCAAAAAGGGTTCTTCAAAGGGTTCTCCTATGGGGACAGCTGAACAACCCTTTAAGGTTCTAGATAGCACCTTTTTTTCTAAGAGTGTATCTGCTGTAAACTGTGTAACATGTGATTTGATTTTAATTAAGTAGCTAGCTAGCAACCTAGCAAACACAAAGTCACATTAATTACGTCAATGATACGTACACTTTAAAATAGCTTCGTAATATCAGATATGTCTTTACATCTGAAATGTCATAATATAAATTCAGATTGATGAAAAGGACTTGCTATTTATTTATTTACATATGATATTTATTTACACACTTTACACATTTATTTTGGCCATTGTTCATGAACAGAAATGTTTATAGGTAGTAATAAAAATGTACACGTGTAAATGTTTTACACAATATATTGTATATTTTACAACACACACGCATGCACACACGCACACACACACACACACACACACACACACACACACACACACACACACACACACACACACACACACACACACACACACACACACACACACACACACACACACACACACACACACACACACACACACACACACGCACACATACAGACACACACACAGTCAATTTTCCAGACCTTCCTCTGACACCGCCTAGTATAGAGGTCCTGGATGGCAGGGAGCTCAGCCCCAGTGAAGTACTGGGCCATCTGCACCACCCTCTGTAGCGCCTTGTGATCGAGGGTGGTACAGTTGCCATACCAATCTTGATGCAGCCAGCCAAGATGCTCTCAATGGTGCAGCTGTATAACTTTTTGAGGATATGAGGGGCCATACCAAATCTTTTCAGTTTCTGAGGGGGAAGAGGCAATGTCATGCCTTCTTCACGACTGTGCTGGTGTGAGCGGACCATGTTAAGTCCTTGGTGATGTGGACAAAAGGAACTTGAAACTCTCGACCCACTCCACTACAGGTCCGTCGATGTGGATGGGGGTGTGCTCGCCCCTCCGTTTCCGGTAGTCCACAATCAGCTCCTTTGTCTTGTTGACGTTGAGGGAGAGGTTTTTGTCCTGGCACCACACTACTAGGTCTCTGACCACCTCCCTGTAGGCTGTCTCATCGTCATCAGTGATCAGGCCTAACATCTTCGTGTCGTCAGCAAACTTGATGATGGTGTTGGAGCCATGCGTGTTCAAACATTTGTGGGTGAACAGGGAGTACAGTAGGGGAAAGCGTGGCAGTTGTGTTGTTACCTACCCTCACCACCTGGAAGAAAGTCCAGGATCCAGTTGCAGATGGAGGTGTTCAGTCCCAGGGTCTAGAGGTTGGCGATGAGCTTGGAGGGGACTATGCTGTTCAACACTGAGCTGTAGTCAATGAACAGCATTCTCACATAGGTTTTACTCTTGTCCAGGTGGGAGAGAGCAGTGTGGAGTGCAATAGCGATTGCGTTGTCTGTGGATCTGTTGAGGCGGTATGTGAATTGGTGTGGGTCCAAGGTGTCTGGGATGATGCCATTGATGTGTGCCATGACCAGCCTTTCAAAGCATTTCATGGTTGCAAATGTAAGTGATACGGGACGAAAGTCGTTTAGGCAGGTTACCTTTAAGTTCTTAGGAACAGTGACAATGGTGGTCAGCTTGAAAGATGTTGGGATTACAGACTGGGACAAGGATGTTGAAATTGTCAGCGAAGACGCTTGCCAGCTGGTCTGCGCATGCTCTGAGAACACGCCCTGGTATTCAGTCTGGCCCAGCGGCCTTGTGAGTGTTGACCTGTTTTAAAGTCTTACTCATATCGGCCACAGAGAGCGAGATCACACAGTCGTCAGGGACAGCAGGGTCTCTCATGCCTGGCTCAGTGTTGTTTGCCTTGAAGCAAGCATAGAAGGCATTCAGCTCGTCTGGGAGGTTTGCATCCCTGGGCACCTCACGGCTCGGTTTCTCTTTGTAATCCGTAATAGTCTGCAAACCCTGCCACATCCGACGAGTATCGGAGCAGGTGTAGTAGGAATCTGTTTTAGTCCTATATTGACCTTTTTCATGTTTGATGGCTTGTCGGAGGTAGTAGCGTGCTTTCTTGTAATTGTCCATGTCCGTGTCCCGTTCCTTGAAAGCGGTAGACTGCCTGTAAACCATGACTTTTGGTTAAAGCACATACGTACAGTCACTGTGGGGATGACATCGTCAATGCACTTATTGATGAAGCCCGTGACTGATGTGGTAAACTCCTCAATGTTATTGGATGAATCCCTGAACATATTCCCATTTGTGCTAGCGAAGCTTGTAGCTTAGCGTCCGCTTCGTCGGACAACTTGTTTGAGTTTTTGCTTGTAAATAGGAAGCAGGAGATGGAGTCGTGGTCGGATTTTCCAAAGGAATGTCGAGAGAGGGCCTTGTATGCATTTCTGTGGGTAGAGTAAAGGTGGTCCGGAGTGTTAGCGCATCATATCGTGTAGGAGACGTGTTGGTAAAAGTGGGGCAAAATGCATTTCAGTCTCCCAGCGTTAAAGTCTCTGCCCATTAGAAATGCTGCCTCTGGGTGTGTGTTTTCTTGTTTATTTATGGCCGTGTACAGCTCGCTGAGTGCCTGCTTAGTGCCATTCTCATTTTGTGGTGGGATGTAGACAGCAGTGATGATTACAGAACTCTCTTGGTAGATAAAAAAGTATACAATTTACCATGAGGTATTCTAGTTCAGGTGAGCAAAAACTCGAGACTACCTTCACATTTGAAGCAGCTGACCAGTTGTTTTTTACAAAAAGGCATACCCCTCCCCCTTTGATTTTGCCCGAGTCCGCTGTCCGGTTGCGACGAAGCATGGAGAAATCCTTGAGTTTTATGTCCATATCGCCCGTCAGCCAAGTTTCTGAAAAGCATATAATATTACAGCTTTTCACGTCCCATTGGTAGGAAATACTCTCAAGTAACTGGACATTTGCCACTTAAACGGAAGGGAGTGCCCGATGATTTTGTCTGCGTTTGAGTCTAACAATGACTCCAGCCCTCCTCCCGCGTCATCACTTGCTGCGCTTTGGTAGCCCGAACAATGGAGTAGGGTCCAGTGTAAAAAAGGGAACAGCTGAGTCGGAGTTAAAGTAGGAGCCGAAATCGAGGTCGAAGTCGAGGTTAGTAGCTGTCGATTTGTAGTTCAAAAGTGTCTTGGCTGTCATAGGTGATAATGGTGTGAGCTTTCTGTACAGAAAAAGTATGGATAAACACGAAGAAAGTCACAAAATAGCAAAGTGGGGTTGGAACACGTAAGATGTCGACCATCTCTGTCGGCGCCATCTTATTATTCTTCACTTCTTACGTCTATAGTTTACAAATATATATTGTGTTGTTGCCTATATGGCTGATTATGATAACATACAACAGTAAATAAATGAGTTGTGAAAATAAGTTGCTTAACAATGTACACTTGTATTGGCATTCTTACATTTTAGTCATTTAGCAGACACTCTTATCCAGAACAACTTACAGTTTTAGTGGGTGCATACATTTTCATACTGGCCCCCCGTGGGAATCGAACCCACAACCCTGGCGTTGCAAACGTCATGCTCAACCAACTGAGCTACACAGGACTCTTCTAATACAAGTGCACATTAATACATAAGTATTTAGGTACTCATTTAGGTACACATTGTTAGTACAACTTTTATACTTGTTTGCTGTATGTGTAATTACACCTTGACGTGGTTTTATAGATATACAAATTAATTGTTGCTAACCTTCCTCCCAGCCTATAATTCTTATTTTAGATAACTCTTATTTGAAAATCCTTAAAATTGTGCATTGCAAAAATAATATGGCAGGATCAAGTAATCTTTTCTAAATTAAAGATTTGAAATATCACTGGATATTATTTTACATCAGCATACATCTATTGTACACAATCATATCTACACAGAAACTTTGAAATGTTAAAGATGTAGGGAGTGAAATAGTGAAATGCTTAAACATGGAGTGCTCTGAGTAAAACAATCACAAAAAGAAGTCAATTTAGCTTTAAATAAATTTAATCAACAATTTTCGTACAACCTTTGAGGAAATTACATAGTCATGTTGTCCATGATACGTCTCATGCTCATGAACCTCATGCCACCGCTCATGCCTCCCATTCCCATGCCCATCTCTCTGAAGCTCCTGTACTCTCCAGGCCTCATGTACATCTGCCTGCCTCTGTAGTGGGGCTGCTCGTACATCAGCCAGTGACCGTCCATCACGTTGCAGGACTGGCAGTCGGACATACGGTAACGGTCCATGATGGAGTCACAGTCATCCATCATCTCGTGCATCTGACCTCCGAAGTTCTCCCTCTCATAGATCCTCATCCTGAAGTTTCCTCTGTGCTGTTAGTGGGAAAGAACAGGTTTCATTGATCAGATAAATTATATATAAACCTTTGTAATAAGATAATTTTATTTTCAATGACAAGATAAGTCTATTTTAAGATGACATATTTTCAACCTACCATGGGGATCATGCGGCAGGACCTGATACCATCGGTAATTCCCATCATACTCTGGTAGTCAGAGTACTCTCCCCTCCTCATGAAGAACTGGTTTCCCATGAAGTTGGGGCGGTCATACACCATGAAGCAGCCGCTCTGAACTCTGCAGGATTGGCACCTGCTCATGTAGGAGGACATGTCAGGGCAGTCGGAGCTGCACTCATAAGAGCGGCCCTGGAAGTTCCTCTCCTCGTAGAAGGTGGCCTGAAAATAAAAGGGAAAGATTTCTATGAATTAAACAATTGTATGAAACAAACATTTTAGAATTGCTATTCAGTCACACTACTGGTAACCAGGTTATTGTGATAGTTTGGGGTGCTAGAGCATTAGAGCTCTATGAAATTTAAAGTATATATAAAAAACTTCTAAGAAACCTTGCCAGTGCTTACCCTGCCCATGTTCATGCTGGTGTTGGACATGTTTGCTCACTGTGCTGCTGGTTGCTGCTCCTGAACTGACTTCCTACCTGGTTTAACTCTTTCTTTTATACCTGACCAAACCTAAAGAATCCCTAGCTCCATTGTTCAAACCCCTGAATCAGCATCATGCTGTAGAGGCCTACTGAGGCTACAGAGGTTACGTCCACATTTTCAGGGACTGGGTCCCTCAGTCTTTAGAAAGACTGTTTCTCAATTGACTGTTTCGCAAACAAAGTAACATAGCCTTTTCAGAGTTTACAACAGTTAGTAACAGCCTTGAAATGGAAGGTTCTCCATACATCGTGCAATACTTTCCTATGGTTTTTAATCTTATTTGAAAGATGCCTTTTATTACATGTTGGTATAATGACTCAATGTTATAGTAGAGGAAATCACACATTTTGACTTAAGAGTGAAAATCTGGGGTTAACCTGTTAGGTTAAACGATGTGTTATTACTCATGTTTTGTTCACAGTGTGCTGACTTATCGTAGACTGACATTCCTAACCAGTGAATACATAATCAAAACCTTTGTGGTTCATAATCATGATACTAGAGAAACTGTTACAAAACTTTAAATTGTATTTTCTATTTTAAAAAGATAAAAAATACATCAATAATATTTACATTTTGTAATTCCTCTTAAGGACATTGAACGGGATCTTAAGCGCTTACACATTTTTAACATATTTAACACATTTGTAATTCTAAACATATCATACGAATTGCAGGTAATATTTTTTCAAGACTTAACGGATGACGTTGTTCACAATTTTCGGGAACACGTTTTGGCTCGTGAGCAGAAAATATACCATACCTTTCCAGCATCACTTTAAGTTACATAAAACAAGAGTTACAAAAATAAATTAGGTAACACTTAGGTAAGGGTCTGTAAAGGGTTAACACCCCCTAATGTCGATGTCCGGACCCCCGCGGAAATTTTATTAGCATAATAAAAATATCCCCATAAAAACCTGTCAGTTATAGCTAGAGATATCAGTTGTTTTGCATTGGATGCGTCTCACTCCACTGGATCCGCCTAAGTATGTCACACTTCCGGGTCTGTGGTGAAAGGTGACAGAGCTAGAGCAGTTTTTTTTGTTTTTTTTTGGGGGGGGGGGGCTAGATCAGCTTTAATATTGCAGATAGATTGTAACGTCCATCAATGTAATTGTCTGCATCACTTTCAATCCCCCATATGTTTTTTTATTTCTTGCATATATATATATATACAGTGGGGGAAAAAAGTATTTAGTCAGCCACCAATTGTGCAAGTTCTCCCACTTAAAAAGATGAGAGAAGCCTGTAATTTTCATCATAGGTACACGTCAACTATGACAGACAAATTGAAGAAAAAAAATCCAGAAAATCACATTGTAGGATTTTTAATCAATTTATTTGCAGATTATGGTGGAAAATAAGTATTTGGTCACCTACAAACAAGCAAGATTTCTGGCTCTCACAGACCTGTAACTTCTTCTTTAAGAGGCTCCTCTGTCCTCCACTCGTTACCTGTATTAATGGCACCTGTTTGAACTTGTTATCAGTATAAAAGACACCTGTCCACAACCTCAAACAGTCACACTCCAAACTCCACTATGGCCAAGACCAAAGAGCTGTCAAAGGACACCAGAAACAAAATTGTAGACCTGCACCAGGCTGGGAAGACTGAATCTGCAATAGGTAAGCAGCTTGGTTTGAGGAAATCAACTGTGGGAGCAATTATTAGGAAATGGAAGACATACAAGACCACTGATAATCTCCCTCGATCTGGGGCTCTATGCAAGATCTCACCCCGTGGGGTCAAAATGATCACAAGAACGGTGAGCAAAAATCCCAGAACCACACGGGGGGACCTAGTGAATGACCTGCAGAGAGCTGGGACCAAAGTAACAAAGCCTACCATCAGTAACACACTACGCCGCCAGGGACTCAAATCCTGCAGTGCCAGACGTGTCCCCCTGCTTAAGCCAGTACATGTCCAGGCCCGTCTGAAGTTTGCTAGAGTGCATTTGGATGATCCAGAAGAGGATTCGGAGAATGTCATATGGTCAGATGAAACCAAAATATAACTTTTTGGTAAAAACTCAACTCATCGTGTTTGGAGGACAAAGAATGCTGAGTTGCATCCAAAGAACACCATACCTACTGTGAAGCATGCTTTGGGGCTGTTTTTCTGCAAAGGGACCAGGACGACTGATCCGTGTAAAGGAAAGAATGAATGGGGCCATGTATCGTGAGATTTTGAGTGAAAACCTCCTTCCATCAGCAAGGGCATTGAAGATGAAACGTGGCTGGGTCTTTCAGCATGACAATGATCCCAAACACACCGCCCGGGCAACAAAGGAGTGGCTTCGTAAGAAGCATTTCAAGGTCCTGGAGTGGCCTAGCCAGTCTCCAGATCTCAACCCCATAGAAAATCTTTGGAGGGAGTTGAAAGTCTGTGTTGCCCAGCGACAGCCCCAAAACATCACTGCTCTAGAGGAGATCTGCATGGAGGAATGGGCCAAAATACCAGCAACAGTGTGTGAAAACCTTGTGAAGACTTACAGAAAACGTTTGACCTGTGTCATTGCCAACAAAGTGTATATAATAAAGTATTGAGAAACTTTTGTTATTGACCAAATACTTATTTTCCACCATAATTTGCAAATAAATTCATTAAAAATCCTACAATGTGATTTTCTGGATTTTTTTTTCTCATTTTGTCTTTCATAGTTGACGTGTACCTATGATGAAAATTACAGGCCTCTCTCTTCTTTTTAAGTGGGAGAACTTGCACAATTGGTGGCTGACTAAATACTTTTTTTCCCCACTGTATATATATATATATATATATATATATATATATATATATATATATATATATATATATATATATACACATACATACATTTGGAGAGTTTGGAATCTGATTGATTGATTGCTTCTGTTGACAGGTGTCTTTTATACAGGTAACAAGGTGAGATTAGGAGCACTCCATTTAAGAGTGTGCTCCTAATCTCAGCTCGTTACCTGTATAAAAGACACCTGGGAGCCAGAAATCTTTCTGATTGAGAGGGGGTCAAATACTTATTTCCCTCATTAAAATGCAAATCAATTTATAAAAAATTTTACATGCGTTTTTCTGGATTTTTGATGTTGTTATTCTGTCTCTCACGGTTCAAATAAACCTACCATTAAAATTATAGACTGATAATTTCTTTGTCAGTGGGCAAATTTACCAAATCAGCAGGGGATCAAATACTTTTTTTCCTCACTGTATATATTTCCCTTTATTACTTTCCAACCCCACCATCCCTTCCCTAATTGGAGTAAACTAGTGAACAACAATGCTTAGGCCTCTACTTCATGCTTATACATACTATATACATTTTATGGACACAGTCAATAATTATATTTTGTTTGTTTTTACTCCTGAACTTCCTCCGATCATTTTCATGATGTCCATCTGGTATACTTCTATATGCCATATCTTTCTAACTGTGCTCTTTCACAAAAGCTCACAATATATAACCTATATACTTATTATGGACACAGCATGTCTTACACTAGTTATTTTGTTGTTATTATTTGTTGTTATTAGTCCCATCCTTCAGCTCCATTCAACACCTCCCATCTATCTCTTAACACCATCCATATTAGATTTCTATTTGCCATATATTTTTCAACTGTACTGTGATGTTTTACAAAAGTTCTGAACCTTTCTATTCTCATTGTTTCTACAGTTTGTGAATTGAAAATAAACATTTTTGCTAAAAGTATTATTATATTATTGATCGATTGACTATGACTTTTCAGATCACCCAGTAGTGCTATCTGCACTGTCAGTTCCATGCAAATATTGCAATCCTTCAGCCATTCCTGTACCTGTGTCCAGAAACAAGATACTAATGGACAGTACCAAAACAAATGATCTAATGATTCTCTCTTCACAGCCAAATCTGCAGAGCTGGGAAGATTGTATCCCCCATACAAATAACATTCTATTGGTAGCAAGTTTTGAATCCGGCGTCGTTTTGCGTATCAGTTCATAAACACTATGCCATGGAATTGGTACGTCAAAAATCTCTTCCCAACTATTTTGCAATCTATATGGGACGGCTGTCACAATTTTCTTTAACCAATTATGTTCTTTAATGCAAGGCCGACAGACAAGTTCCTTACTTTTTCCTCCTTCCACTTTCCTCTTCCATTTTTGCGGTAATAATTTCCTTTTCAAATACCTGAAAGTGAGGGGTTGTAATCTGAATAAAGGGAAAAAGTCCCTTCTTGAACATTGGGTGAGACAATCTTACTAGTTTGCTAGAGAACCAGTTCGGATTTAAGTATAATTGTTGTATGACTGAGCTAGAGCGGTGTTTGTCAGACCATGAGACATCCCAAAAATCGGTCTTCTCACAAAATTGTCTGAAGCGTCCGAACGGTTTGGCCTAAAAACTATTATGACCCCTCTATGGAAAGATGAGACTCTATGACCCCCACAGGCCTCACAGGACTCGTCTGAAGGTCCCCCGGTACCAGTTGAAAAAATTAATGGAATTATGTATGGAGACTGTTTAGTGGCAAAAATAAGGGGTTAAATAAAGTTTCCTTATCTTTCTTATATCTCTCATATATAGGACAGACACTTCAGAACAAACTTCCTTTGAAGTTTTTAGGGAGACAATCTGTTGTTCCATGTAGTGAATCTGTTATTCAATGTGTTTGTATGGGCTAATAGCAATAAGGCCAAAAATATATTTTCATCAAATATTTTTACAATATAATTTTTGATACTTAATGAGGTCTTAAAATTCAAAATCAAATAACTAAATGATCCTTGGTATGCCCTTCTTTAAAAAATCCATATAGATTAGTAGAACGCCCCACCCCACATTTCAGTTCAAATTAATCAAAAGGACTTGGCATGTATTTATTATTTATATGTTATGTTTATTTATACACATTTCTTCTTTACACATTTTTGTTGCCCATTGTTCATGAGCAGAAATAGATCTTAGTAATAAAAATGTACACAGGTAAATGTTTTACACAATATATTGTATATCTTACAACACAAACACACATACACACACACACAGTCTTGTATAACTAACCTTGTGGGGACACACAATTCAGTCCCATTCAAAATCCGATTTTCTCTAACGCTAAACCTAACCCTAAACCTAACCCTTACCCTAAAAATAACCCTATCTCCTAAGCCTAACTAATTCTAACCTTAACCCTAAACCCCCTAGAAATAGCATTTGACCTTGTGGAGACTAACAAAATGTCTCCAGTTGGTACATTTTGTGTTAGTTTACTATTCATGTGGGGATCAGAAGTCCCCACAACTACACTACCAGTCAAAAGTTTTAGATCACCTACTCATTCAAGGGTTTTTCTTTATTTTTACTATTTTCTACTTTGTAGAATAATAGTGAAGACATCAAAACTATGAAATAACACATATGGAATCATGTAGTAACCAAAAAAGTGTTAAACAAATCAAAATATATTTTATATTTGAGATTCTTCAAATAGCCACCATTTGCCTTGATGACAGCTTTGCACACTCTTGGCATTCTCTCAACCAGCTTCACCTGGAATGCTTTTCCAACAGTCTTGAAGGAGTTCCCACATATGCTGAGCGCTTGTTGTCTGCTTTTCCTTCACTCTGCGGTCCGACTCATCCCAAACCATCTCAATTTGGTTGAGGTCGGGGGATTGTGGAGGCCAGGTCAACTGATGCAGCACTCCATCACTCTCCTTCTTGGTAAAATACCAATACTTCAATGCCTCTAATGTTAATCTGCAGCTGATTTTCTTTCCAGGCCGAATGATCCCTGCTATGCATCAAGACACCATCCATATTTACCTCAAGAGAAGACAGAACATAACAGTTTAGTTGAGTTCATTTCTAATCCAAGAAATCCATATAAGCATATGACAAATTATTATGTTTGACCAATTATTCTTAATAATAATTTCTAATATACTCCCTTTATCACCCTATCAACTACACCGCAGATTCACAGGATCGGGAAGTTAGACCTCAATTTCTGTTAGGGAAACCCTCCACAGACAGAGAAATTAATGGTGTGAAAGTCAGGTGATTCTTGAACTTCTGGAAGATCTTGAAGTTCTTGGATGTTCTTGGAGGTCTGTCCCTCCGCCGAGGGAATCAGCCAAAGCATGTAGCTCATTAGTAGCATTCCCCTTGCCATCGTCTCCCATCACCTGATTCTGGTTAGCTCCAGCGTCCTTGTCACGCCCTGACTCAGGGGACTCTTATATGTTGAGTCAGGGTGTGTATATTCTTTGTTGTGTATGTTCTATGTTGTACGATCTAGTATGTATGGTTCTATGTTGGCTGGTGTGGTTCCCAATCAGAGGCAGCTGTCGTTTGTTGTCTCTGATTGGGGACCATACTTAGGCAGCCTATTGGCACTAGTGGGTTGTGGGATCTTGTTCCGTGTAAGGTATGTTGTGTGTGCTACCTTGGACTTCACGTTTCGTTTCGTTTATTGTTTTGTCGAGTGTTTATTAAGTTAAAATAAACATGTATGCATATCACGCTGCGCCTTGGTCTGACCCGTCCTTCAACGAACGTGACAGTCCTCAGCTCCCTCATCTCTAGGTCGTCGGTTTCCTCGTAGTACTCTGTTGCAGTGGTTTAGATGATACCAGGTCGATCTCCCCTCTATCCCTACATCTGTTGGTGATACGCCTGGTGCTCATGATCCTCACGCCCAAATATTGAAATGACGTAGCACACGCAATTGTTACGGATTACCAATCACTTTTATATGGTCAACATAAGATATCTAGCACATATCAGTGATACTCCTCATGCTCATGAACCTCAAGCCACTCATGTGGCCGCTCATGCCACCCATTCCAAAACCTTTCTAACATCACCTTAAGTTACAAAAAAAGAGTTACAAAAAAAGACTGTAGTTATTGCAAGTAAAATAGTCAAGTCATTTATAACCACAAAATAAGTTACCACCACCTGTAAATGTCTTAGGAATAACTTATTGTAAAGTGTAAACAGGATTTCATATTAGTATCTATGTAGAAATTATTGTAGCACTTTATTTGGGTACTAATTTAACTGAACTTCCTGGTACCTCATGGTACCCAGTAATACTGGATATCAAAGATACCACTTTACAAAATAATTTCTAAGCAATTATCTGTTTATTTCTGTGCCGTAAAGTAAAGGACCCAAATGACATTAGGAATATTTTAAAGCCTATAAATACACAGAAGTAATATAAAACATATTTAAAATTCAGGATATTAAAATGATTCTCTGCATGATACCTCACACAGATAGACACCAACAGGGATCCTGGTCAAAGATTAAATCTAATCCTGAACTATAAATCATGTCGCTATAATAGCTAACATTAGATAGCTATCTGATAGCAAATGTTACGAGACTAGCTAGCTAGAAAGCAACTTTGTCTGGCTTCTTATCAAGCACGTTGAACACTGAAATATAGCTACAAAGTGTGTATTTTGGTAATCTTTCAATTAGGGCATTGGGACAAACTGTTTGCCTCTGTATTTCCTGTGTCAGCTCCTGCCCACAGCACTGTAATGCTGTGCAGTGGCTCTAGGGACACCTTGTGGCTCAGCAAACAAGTTGGTTCTGGGGCCGCCCACTGCTGCTCATAAAGCTAATTTCTTGGCGTTGTGATTGTTAAATATGGGGTTGTGCAGCGAGTCCCTCGGCAGTACAGTATATCAGCTACATTTGTTCAGTGACTTAGCAGATTGTTTACACTGCCATGCTGGTTAGCTTATCCTTCCTTCCTTGTTAGAATAACATCACAGAGGACCTGACATGGACCAATCACACCGACAGCGTGGTGAAGAAGGCACAACAGCGCCTCTTCAATCTCAGGTGACTGAAGAAATTCAGCATGGGCCCTAAGATCCTCAAGAAGTTCGACAGCTGCACAATCAAGAGCATCTTGACCGGCTGCATCACTGCATGGTAATGCACAAGCATTTCACTACACTCGCAATAACATCTGCTAACCATGTGAATGTGACCAATACGTTTGATTTGATTTGATGGTACGGCAACTACAGTACACAGCCCTCAACCGCAAGGCTCTACAGATAGTGCTGCGGACGCCGCAATACACCACTGGGCGAGCTCCTTGTCCTCCAAGAAATGAGGGAACTAGCACACAAGCATTTCGTTGCACCTTTTATACACTCTTAGAAAAAACGGTTCCAATAGAGTTCTTCGGCTGTCCCCATAGGAGAACCCTTTTTGGTTCCAGGTAGAACCCTTTTGGGTTCCATGTATAACCCTGGTTCTACATGGAACCCAAAAGGGTTCTACCTGGAATCAAAATGGTTCCACCTGCAACCAAAAAGGGTTCTTCAAAGGGTTCTCCTATGGGGACAGCTGAACAACCCTTTAAGGTTCTAGATAGCACCTTTTTTTCTAAGAGTGTATCTGCTGTAAACTGTGTAATATGTGATTTGATTTTAATTAAGTAGCTAGCTAGCAACCTAGCAAACACAAAGTCACATTAATTACGTCAATGATGCGTACACTTTAAAATAGCTTCGTAATATCAGATATGTCTTTACATCTGAAATGTCATAATATAAATTCAGATTGATGAAAAGGACTTGCTATTTATTTATTTACATATGATATTTATTTACACACTTTACACATTTGTTTTGGCCATTGTTCATGAACAGAAATGTTTATAGGTAGTAATAAAAATGTACACGTGTAAAAGTTTTACACAATATATTGTATATTTTACAACACACACGCATGCACACACGCACGCACACACACACACACACACACACACACACACACACACACACACACACACACACACACACACACACACACACACACACACACACACACACACACACACACACACACACACACACACACACACACACACACACACACACACACACACACACACACACACACACACACACACACGCACACATATAGACACACACACAGTCAATTTTCCAGACCTTCCTCTGACACCGCCTAGTATAGAGGTCCTGGATGGCAGGGAGCTCAGCCCCAGTGAAGTACTGGGCCATCTGCACCACCCTCTGTAGCGCCTTGTGATCGAGGGTGGTACAGTTGCCATACCAATCTTGATGCAGCCAGCCAAGATGCTCTCAATGGTGCAGCTGTATAACTTTTTGAGGATATGAGGGGCCATACCAAATCTTTTCAGTTTCTGAGGGGGAAGAGGCAATGTCATGCCTTCTTCACGACTGTGCTGGTGTGAGCGGACCATGTTAAGTCCTTGGTGATGTGGACAAAAGGAACTTGAAACTCTCGACCCACTCCACTACAGGTCCGTCGATGTGGATGGGGGTGTGCTCGCCCCTCCGTTTCCGGTAGTCCACAATCAGCTCCTTTGTCTTGTTGACGTTGAGGGAGAGGTTTTGTCCTGGCACCACACTACTAGGTCTCTGACCACCTCCCTGTAGGCTGTCTCATCGTCATCAGTGATCAGGCCTAACATCTTCGTGTCGTCAGCAAACTTGATGATGGTGTTGGAGCCATGCGTGTTCAAACATTTGTGGGTGAACAGGGAGTACAGTAGGGGAAAGCGTGGCAGTTGTGTTGTTACCTACCCTCACCACCTGGAAGAAAGTCCAGGATCCAGTTGCAGATGGAGGTGTTCAGTCCCAGGGTCTAGAGGTTGGCGATGAGCTTGGAGGGGACTATGCTGTTCAACACTGAGCTGTAGTCAATGAACAGCATTCTCACATAGGTTTTCCTCTTGTCCAGGTGGGAGAGAGCAGTGTGGAGTGCAATAGCGATTGCGTTGTCTGTGGATCTGTTGAGGCGGTATGTGAATTGGTGTGGGTCCAAGGTGTCTGGGATGATGCCATTGATGTGTGCCATGACCAGCCTTTCAAAGCATTTCATGGTTGCAAATGTAAGTGATACGGGACGAAAGTCGTTTAGGCAGGTTACCTTTAAGTTCTTAGGAACAGTGACAATGGTGGTCAGCTTGAAATATGTTGGGATTACAGACTGGGACAAGGATGTTGAAATTGTCAGCGAAGACGCTTGCCAGCTGGTCTGCGCATGCTCTGAGAACACGCCCTGGTATTCAGTCTGGCCCAGCGGCCTTGTGAGTGTTGACCTGTTTTAAAGTCTTACTCATATCGGCCACAGAGAGCGAGATCACACAGTCGTCAGGGACAGCAGGGTCTCTCATGCCTGGCTCAGTGTTGTTTGCCTTGAAGCAAGCATAGAAGGCATTCAGCTCGTCTGGGAGGTTTGCATCCCTGGGCACCTCACGGCTCGGTTTCTCTTTGTAATCCGTAATAGTCTGCAAACCCTGCCACATCCGACGAGTATCGGAGCAGGTGTAGTAGGAATCTGTTTTAGTCCTATATTGACCTTTTTCATGTTTGATGGCTTGTCGGAGGTAGTAGCGTGCTTTCTTGTAAGTGTCCATGTCCGTGTCCCGTTCCTTAAAAGCGGTAGACTGCCTGTAAACCATAACTTTTGGTTAAAGCACATACGTACATTCACTGTGGGGATGACATCGTCAATGCACTTATTGATGAAGCCCGTGACTGATGTGGTAAACTCCTCAATGTTATTGGATGAATCCCTGAACATATTCCCATTTGTGCTAGCGAAGCTTGTAGCTTAGCGTCCGCTTCGTCGGACAACTTGTTTGAGTTTTTGCTTGTAAATAGGAAGCAGGAGATGGAGTCGTGGTCGGATTTTCCAAAGGAATGTCGAGAGAGGGCCTTGTATGCATTTCTGTGGGTAGAGTAAAGGTGGTCCGGAGTGTTAGCGCATCTTATCGTGTAGGAGACGTGTTGGTAAAAGTGGGGCAAAATGCATTTCAGTCTCCCAGCGTTAAAGTCTCTGCCCATTAGAAATGCTGCCTCTGGGTGTGTGTTTTCTTGTTTATTTATGGCCGTGTACAGCTCGCTGAGTGCCTGCTTAGTGCCATTCTCATTTTGTGGTGGGATGTAGACAGCAGTGATGATTACAGAACTCTCTTGGTAGATAAAAAAGTATACAATTTACCATGAGGTATTCTAGTTCAGGTGAGCAAAAGCTCGAGACTACCTTCACACTTGAAGCAGCTGACCAGTTGTTTTTTACAAAAAGGCATACCCCTCCCCCTTTGATTTTGCCCGAGTCCGCTGTCCGGTTGCGACGAAGCATGGAGAAATCCTTGAGTTTTATGTCCATATCGCCCGTCAGCCAAGTTTCTGAAAAGCATATAATATTACAGCTTTTCACGTCCCATTGGAAGGAAATGCTCTCAAGTAACTGGACATTTGCCACTTAAACGGAAGGGAGTGCCCGACGATTTTGTCTGCGTTTGAGTCTAACAATGACTCCAGCCCTCCTCCCGCGTCATCACTTGCTGCGCTTTGGTAGCCCGAACAATGGAGTAGGGTCCAGTGTAAAAAAGGGAACAGCTGAGTCGGAGTTAAAGTAGGAGCCGAAATCGAGGTCGAAGTCGAGGTTAGTAGCTGTCGATTTGTAGTTCAAAAGTGTCTTGGCTGTCATAGGTGATAATGGTGTGAGCTTTCTGTACAGAAAAATTATGGATAAACACGAAGAAAGTCACAAAATAGCAAAGTGGGGTTGGAACACGTAAGATGTCGACCATCTCTGTCGGCGCCATCTTATTATTCTTCACTTCTTACGTATATAGTTTACAAATATATATTGTGTTGTTGCCTATATGGCTGATTATGATAACATACAACAGTAAATAAATGAGTTGTGAAAATAAGTTGCTTAACAATGTACACTTGTATTGGCATTCTTACATTTTAGTCATTTAGCAGACACTCTTATCCAGAACAACTTACAGTTTTAGTGGGTGCATACATTTTCATACTGCCCCCCCGTGGGAATCGAACCCACAACCCTGGCGTTGCAAACGTCATGCTCAACCAACTGAGCTACACAGGACTCTTCTAATACAAGTGCACATTAATACATAAGTATTTAGGTACTCATTTAGGTACACATTGTTAGTACAACTTTTATACTTGTTTGCTGTATGTGTAATTACACCTTGACGTGGTTTTATAG
This sequence comes from Coregonus lavaretus, assembly GCF_964263955.1. NCBI lineage: Eukaryota > Metazoa > Chordata > Actinopteri > Salmoniformes > Salmonidae > Coregonus > Coregonus lavaretus. The sequence goes on from NC_140003.1 coordinate 22,743,606, forward strand.
ATATACATTTACATTTACGTCATTTAGCAGACGCTCTTATCCAGAGCGACTTACAGTTAGTGAATACATATATATTTTTTAAATATACTGGCCCCCCGTGGGAAACGAACCCACAACCCTGGCGTTGCAAACGCCATGCTCTATCAACTGAGCTACATCCCTTCCGGCCATTCCCTCCCCTACCCTGGACGACGCTGGGCCAATTGTGCGCCGCCCATGAGTCTCCCGGTCGCGGCCGGCTGCGACAGAGCCTGGATTCGAACCAGGATCTCTAGTGGCACAGTTAGCACTGCGATGCAGTGCCTTAGACCACTGCGCCACTCAGGAGCACATATATACAAATTAATTGTTGCTAACCTTCCTCCCAGCCTATAATTCTTATTTTAGATAACTCTTATTTGAAAATCCTTAAAATTGTGCATTGCAAAAATAATATGGCAGGATCAAGTAATCTTTTCTAAATTAAAGATTTGAAATATCACTGGATATTATTTTACATCAGCATACATCTATTGTACACAATCATATCTACACAGAAACTTTGAAATGTTAAAGATGTAGGGAGTGAAATAGTGAAATGCTTAAACATGGAGTGCTCTGAGTAAAACAATCACAAAAAGAAGTCAATTTAGCTTTAAATAAATTTAATCAACAATTTTCGTACAACCTTTGAGGAAATTACATAGTCATGTTGTCCATGATACGCCTCATGCTCATGAACCTCATGCCACCGCTCATGCCTCCCATTCCCATGCCCATCTCTCTGAAGCTCCTGTACTCTCCAGGCCTCATGTACATCTGCCTGCCTCTGTAGTGGGGCTGCTCGTACATCAGCCAGTGACCGTCCATCACGTTGCAGGACTGGCAGTCGGACATACGGTAACGGTCCATGATGGAGTCACAGTCATCCATCATCTCGTGCATCTGACCTCCGAAGTTCTCCCTCTCATAGATCCTCATCCTGAAGTTTCCTCTGTGCTGTTAGTGGGAAAGAACAGGTTTCATTGATCAGATAAATTATATATAAACCTTTGTAATAAGATAATTTTATTTTCAATGACAAGATAAGTCTATTTTAAGATGACATATTTTCAACCTACCATGGGGATCATGCGGCAGGACCTGATACCATCGGTAATTCCCATCATACTCTGGTAGTCAGAGTACTCTCCCCTCCTCATGAAGAACTGGTTTCCCATGAAGTTGGGGCGGTCATACACCATGAAGCAGCCGCTCTGAACTCTGCAGGATTGGCACCTGCTCATGTAGGAGGACATGTCAGGGCAGTCGGAGCTGCACTCATAAGAGCGGCCCTGGAAGTTCCTCTCCTCGTAGAAGGTGGCCTGAAAATAAAAGGGAAAGATTTCTATGAATTAAACAATTGTATGAAACAAACATTTTAGAATTGCTATTCAGTCACACTACTGGTAACCAGGTTATTGTGATAGTTTGGGGTGCTAGAGCATTAGAGCTCTATGAAATCTAAAGTATATATAAAAAACTTCTAAGAAACCTTGCCAGTGCTTACCCTGCCCATGTTCATGCTGGTGTTGGACATGTTTGCTCACTGTGCTGCTGGTTGCTGCTCCTGAACTGACTTCCTACCTGGTTTAACTCTTTCTTTTATACCTGACCAAACCTAAAGAATCTCTAGCTCCATTGTTCAAACCCCTGAATCAGCATCATGCTGTAGAGGCCTACTGAGGCTACAGAGGTTACGTCCACATTTTCAGGGACTGGGTCCCTCAGTCTTTAGAAAGACTGTTTCTCAATTGACTGTTTCGCAAACAAAGTAACAAAGCCTTTTCAGAGTTTACAACAGTTAGTAACAGCCTTGAAATGGAAGGTTCTCCATACATCGTGCAATACTTTCCTATGGTTTTTAATCTTATTTGAAAGATGCCTTTTATTACATGTTGGTATAATGACTCAATGTTATAGTAGAGGAAATCACACATTTTGACTTAAGAGTGAAAATCTGGGGTTAACCTGTTAGGTTAAACGATGTGTTATTACTCATGTTTTGTTCACAGTGTGCTGACTTATCGTAGACTGACATTCCTAACCAGTGAATACATAATCAAAACCTTTGTGGTTCATAATCATGATTCTAGAGAAACTGTTACAAAACTTTAAATTGTATTTTCTATTTTAAAAAGATAAAAAATACATCAATAATATTTACATTTTGTAATTCCTCTTAAGGACATTGAACGGGATCTTAAGCGCTTACACATTTTTAACATATTTAACACATTTGTAATTCTTAACATATCATACGAATTGCAGGTAATATTTTTTCAAGACTTAACGGATGACGTTGTTCACAATTTTCGGGAACACGTTTTGGCTCGTGAGCACTACTGGCAGAAATTATACCATACCTTTCCAGCATCACTTTAAGTTACATAAAACAAGAGTTACAAAAATAAATTAGGTAACACTTAGGTAAGGATCTGTAAAGGGTTAACACCCCCTAATGTCGATGTCCGGGCCCCCGCGGAAATTTTATTAGCATAATAAAAATATCCCCATAAAAACCTGTCAGTTATAGCTAGAGATATCAGTTGTTTTGCATTGGATGCGTCTCACTCCACTGGATCCGCCTAAGTATGTCACACTTCCGGGTCTGTGGTGAAAGGTGACAGAGCTAGAGCTGTTTTTTTTTTTGGGGGGGGGGGGGGGCTAGATCAGCTTTAATATTGCAGATAGATTGTAACGTCCAGCAATGTAATTGTCTGCATCACTTTCAATCCCCCATATGTTTTTTTATTTCTTGCATATATATATATATACAGGGGTGCACATAACTGGTACGCAGGTACGCAAGCGCGACAAAAATCAGGAATGCGTAATGCCACTTGTGTTACTACGCGCCTTTGCGTACTTGACCGATCTTCTCATCTAACCTTACACATGACATGTTGCTTGTCAACTACTGTCAGGGATGTCCAAAAAGCAACAGACATTAAGCAGCTTCTTTGGCGTTTCACCACCTACAAAGAAACGCCAACTGGAGCCAGAGCCGAATAATTACTTTTTTTCGGAAAAGTGGCTCCAAGATGTTCAAGGTGTTCAAGATGTCCAAGGCTTGAAGCTAACGATGAGCGCACTGAAATGTGGTGCAATATTTTCCTCTCAAATCCACATCTAGCAGACAAAACAGGTGCATTTTATAAAGGCTCAAAGAATTTCAACCATCCTTTATTTGACAAACATGAAAAGAGCAAGGACCACACGAATGTGGCGCAAGCCATTGCTAAACAAGCTAGCCGATAAGAAATGTCCAGTCGCCCACTTGCCAGATGGCGAGACAAGCTGAATGAAGAACAGCGGCAAGCTCTGTTTAATATTTTTCTCCTCGCCTTTCATAAAGCTAAACACGCACGTCCCATGTCTTCCTATTCTGAGGATGTTCCTTTACTGAAGCGGCTAGGAGTAAATGCATATCATTCACGTGAAGGGGGCACACGGATCATGCAGAGCATCGCTCACACCATCAGCGGGGAGTTACGAGCCAAGTTGCAGTCTGCTGAATTTTGGGGGCTGCTTTTTGATGGATCTGAGGACATCAAAAAAACTGAGCAGGAAATCGTTTACATTGTGTCTGTGTCCAGCAACGGAGAGTTTACTTCGGACTTTATTGGACTGATTGAATTGGGTGCTGACCGAACCGCGCAGGCCATAACAGACGGACTTGTGAGACTTTTCCAGGACACAGGCTTGGATGACTGGACAACAAAGTTGGTCGCTGTGTGCACAGACGGGGCTGCTGTCAACGTAGGTATCTACAACGGCGTTGTGCCAAAACTCCGGCAACTTGCTGCGGTTGGAGACTCCCTTGTGCACATTCTGTGCACCGCACACACACTGGAGAATTGCGCGAAATCAGCTGATCGCAACGTTCCTTACTGTGAGACATTTAATCGCTCTGTGGTCAAGCTGCTGCAGTTTTATTTACAAAAAGGTGGAGCAAAAAACTGCTGCACTGAATAAGCTATGTGAAGAAAATGGGATCTCCTTTGTGAAACTGGGTAAGTTTCATAATATCAGATGGTCTGCATGGAGGCATGAAACACTGTTAAAAATATCAAGACTATTGCCAGCCATTAAAATGCAACTGGTTACGAGTGATAACAGTGACTTGCAGCATATCTGCACAGAGCGTTTTCAGTGCTTTCTGTCAAACATGCTTGACATTTGCAACATTTTGAAGACCACATCCATTAGGTTTCAGAAGGAAAAGCTGACCATTGGAGAATGTAAGGATGATGGTGGCCATTGGACAGTTCACACTTCTGCTTGATGGTGAAAGCCACAGGGCACACACTGTTTCCAATGCTGATGCTGATGCTGACAGAGACAAGACACACTTACTCAGGGGGTTAATTGAAGAGTTTGAAATCAGATATGACTCCCTCAAGTCATGTGATCATTTCTTAGTATTTGATCCTTCAACATGGCCTCAGGAAATGCAAGACCTCCACAGTTTTGGAAACACAACCGTTTGCAGCATTCTCAAGAAATATGAGGCCACATTGCAACTTGACAAAGATACCACTGTGACAGAATGGATGTGCTTAAAGCAGGCAGGAAAACGCCTGGGAGCCTCTTCTGTGTATGACTTGGTCCAAATAGTAAATACAAGTAACCCAGATGCTTACTCCAACATCAACAAGGTGGTTAAGCTATCTCTTACACTGCCTTTAAGCAGTGCAGCTTGTGAGAGGGGATTCTCACATCTCAACATAATAAAAACCAAGTACAGATCTCGTCTGTCACATGCTCGTCTCTCAGCCCTGATGCACATTCACCTGTCAAAGCAGACCATAGAGACATTTGACCCAAAGCCTGCTGTTGACCTGTGGACGGAGACAGCTAATCGGAGGCTCAACCAAGGACAGGGAGGTGCATCTGCAGCATCTTCATCATCTACCATGCAGGAAGCTGAAGCAGAGGACAGTGGTGGCGGCACTGAGGAGGACAGTGAGGAAGACTGCACTTATTAAGACCACGCTACTTATGGGGTGAGTACCAGACACCATCTGCTGGTACTCACCTGAGTAACTCACTGAAAAAGTTATGTGCACCCCTGTATATATATATATATATATATATATATACAGTGGGGGAAAAAAGTATTTAGTCAGCCACCAATTGTGCAAGTTCTCCCACTTAAAAAGACGAGAGAAGCCTGTAATTTTCATCATAGGTACACGTCAACTATGACAGACAAATTGAGGAAAAAAAATCCAGAAAATCACATTGTAGGATTTTTAATCAATTTATTTGCAGATTATGGTGGAAAATAAGTATTTGGTCACCTACAAACAAGCAAGATTTCTGGCTCTCACAGACCTGTAACTTCTTCTTTAAGAGGCTCCTCTGTCCTCCACTCGTTACCTGTATTAATGGCACCTGTTTGAACTTGTTATCAGTATAAAAGACACCTGTCCACAACCTCAAACAGTCACACTCCAAACTCCACTATGGCCAAGACCAAAGAGCTGTCAAAGGACACCAGAAACAAAATTGTAGACCTGCACCAGGCTGGGAAGACTGAATCTGCAATAGGTAAGCAGCTTGGTTTGAGGAAATCAACTGTGGGAGCAATTATTAGGAAATGGAAGACATACAAGACCACTGATAATCTCCCTCGATCTGGGGCTCCATGCAAGATCTCACCCCGTGGGGTCAAAATGATCACAAGAACGGTGAGCAAAAATCCCAGAACCACACGGGGGGACCTAGTGAATGACCTGCAGAGAGCTGGGACCAAAGTAACAAAGCCTACCATCAGTAACACACTACGCCGCCAGGGTCTCAAATCCTGCAGTGCCAGACGTGTCCCCCTGCTTAAGCCAGTACATGTCCAGGCCCGTCTGAAGTTTGCTAGAGTGCATTTGGATGATCCAGAAGAGGATTGGGAGAATGTCATATGGTCAGATGAAACCAAAATATAACTTTTTGGTAAAAACTCAACTCATCGTGTTTGGAGGACAAAGAATGCTGAGTTGCATCCAAAGAACACCATACCTACTGTGAAGCATGCTTTGGGGCTGTTTTTCTGCAAAGGGACCAGGACGACTGATCCGTGTAAAGGAAAGAATGAATGGGGCCATGTATCGTGAGATTTTGAGTGAAAACCTCCTTCCATCAGCAAGGGCATTGAAGATGAAACGTGGCTGGGTCTTTCAGCATGACAATGATCCCAAACACACCGCCCGGGCAACGAAGGAGTGGCTTCGTAAGAAGCATTTCAAGGTCCTGGAGTGGCCTAGCCAGTCTCCAGATCTCAACCCCATAGAAAATCTTTGGAGGGAGTTGAAAGTCCGTGTTGCCCAGCGACAGCCCCAAAACATGGAGGAATGGGCCAAAATACCAGCAACAGTGTGTGAAAACCTTGTGAAGACTTACAGAAAACGTTTGACCTGTGTCATTGCCAACAAAGGGTATATAACAAAGTATTGAGAAACTTTTGTTATTGACCAAATACTTATTTTCCACCATAATTTGCAAATAAATTCATAAAAAATCCTACAATGTGATTTTCTGGATTTTTTTTCTCATTTTGTCTTTCATAGTTGACGTGTACCTATGATGAAAATTACAGGCCTCTCTCATCTTTTTAAGTGGGAGAACTTGCACAATTGGTGGCTGACTAAATACTTTTTTCCCCCACTGTATATATATATATATATATATATATATATATATATATATATATATATACACATACATACATTTGGAGAGTTTGGAATCTGATTGATTGATTGCTTCTGTTGACAGGTGTCTTTTATACAGGTAACAAGGTGAGATTAGGAGCACTCCATTTAAGAGTGTGCTCCTAATCTCAGCTCGTTACCTGTATAAAAGACACCTGGGAGCCAGAAATCTTTCTGATTGAGAGGGGGTCAAATACTTATTTCCCTCATTAAAATGCAAATCAATTTATAACATTTTTTACATGCGTTTTTCTGGATTTTTTTGTTGTTATTCTGTCTCTCACGGTTCAAATAAACCTACCATTAAAATTATAGACTGATAATTTCTTTGTCAGTGGGCAAATTTACCAAATCAGCAGGGGATCAAATACTTTTTTTCCTCACTGTATATATTTCCCTTTATTACTTTCCAACCCCACCATCCCTTCCCTAATTGGAGTAAACTAGTGAACAACAATGCTTAGGCCTCTACTTCATTCTTATACATACTATATACATTTTATGGACACAGTCAATAATTATATTTTGTTTGTTTTTACTCCTGAACTTCCTCCGATCATTTTCATGATGTCCATCTGGTATACTTCTATATGCCATATCTTTCTAACTGTGCTCTTTCACAAAAGCTCACAATATATAACCTATATACTTATTATGGACACAGCATGTCTTACACTAGTTATTTTGTTGTTATTATTTGTTGTTATTAGTCCCATCCTTCAGCTCCATTCAACACCTCCCATCTATCTCTTAACACCATCCATATTAGATTTCTATTTGCCATATATTTTTCAACTGTACTGTGATGTTTTACAAAAGTTCTGAACCTTTCTATTCTCATTGTTTCTACAGTTTGTGAATTGAAAATAAACATTTTTGCTAAAAGTATTATTATATTATTGATCGATTGACTATGACTTTTCAGATCACCCAGTAGTGCTATCTGCACTGTCAGTTCCATGCAAATATTGCAATCCTTCAGCCATTCCTGTACCTGTGTCCAGAAACAAGATACTAATGGACAGTACCAAAACAAATGATCTAATGATTCTCTCTTCACAGCCAAATCTGCAGAGCTGGGAAGATTGTATCCCCCATACAAATAACATTCTATTGGTAGCAAGTTTTGAATCCGGCGTCGTTTTGCGTATCAGTTCATAAACACTATGCCATGGAATTGGTACGTCAAAAATCTCTTCCCAACTATTTTGCAATCTATATGGGACGGCTGTCACAATTTTCTTTAACCAATTATGTTCTTTAATGCAAGGCCGACAGACAAGTTCCTTACTTTTTCCTCCTTCCACTTTCCTCTTCCATTTTTGCGGTAATGATTTCCTTTTCAAATACCTGAAAGTGAGGGGTTGTAATCTGAATAAAGGGAAAAAGTCCCTTCTTGAACATTGGGTGAGACAATCTTACTAGTTTGCTAGAGAACCAGTTCGGATTTAAGTATAATTGTTGTATGACTGAGCTAGAGCGGTGTTTGTCAGACCATGAGACATCCCAAAAATCGGTCTTCTCACAAAATTGTCTGAAGCGTCCGAACGGTTTGGCCTAAAAACTATTATGACCCCTCTATGGAAAGATGAGACTCTATGACCCCCACAGGCCTCACAGGACTCGTCTGAAGGTCCCCCGGTACCAGTTGAAAAAATTAATGGAATTATGTATGGAGACTGTTTAGTGGCAAAAATAAGGGGTTAAATAAAGTTTCCTTATCTTTCTTATATCTCTCATATATAGGACAGACACTTCAGAACAAACTTCCTTTGAAGTTTTTAGGGAGACAATCTGTTGTTCCATGCAGTGAATCTGTTATTCAATGTGTTTGTATGGGCTAATAGCAATAAGGCCAAAAATATATTTTCATCAAATATTTGTACAATATATTTTTTGATACTTAATGAGGTCTTAAAATTCAAAATCAAATAACTAAATGATCCTTGGTATGCCCTTCTTTAAAAAATCCATATAGATTAGTAGAACGCCCCACCCCACATTTCAGTTCAAATTAATCAAAAGGACTTGGCATGTATTTATTATTTATATGTTATGTTTATTTATACACATTTCTTCTTTACACATTTTTGTTGCCCATTGTTCATGAGCAGAAATAGATCTTAGTAATAAAAATGTACACAGGTAAATGTTTTACACAATATATTGTATATCTTACAACACAAACACACATACACACACACACAGTCTTGTATAACTAACCTTGTGGGGACACACAATTCAGTCCCATTCAAAATCCGATTTTCTCTAACGCTAAACCTAACCCTAAACCTAACCCTTACCCTAAAAATAACCCTATCTCCTAAGCCTAACTAATTCTAACCTTAACCCTAAACCCCCTAGAAATAGCATTTGACCTTGTGGAGACTAACAAAATGTCTCCAGTTGGTACATTTTGTGTTAGTTTACTATTCATGTGGGGATCAGAAGTCCCCACAACTACACTACCAGTCAAAAGTTTTAGATCACCTACTCATTCAAGGGTTTTTCTTTATTTTTACTATTTTCTACTTTGTAGAATAATAGTGAAGACATCAAAACTATGAAATAACACATATGGAATCATGTAGTAACCAAAAAAGTGTTAAACAAATCAAAATATATTTTATATTTGAGATTCTTCAAATAGCCACCATTTGCCTTGATGACAGCTTTGCACACTCTTGGCATTCTCTCAACCAGCTTCACCTGGAATGCTTTTCCAACAGTCTTGAAGGAGTTCCCACATATGCTGAGCGCTTGTTGTCTGCTTTTCCTTCACTCTGCGGTCCGACTCATCCCAAACCATCTCAATTTGGTTGAGGTCGGGGGATTGTGGAGGCCAGGTCAACTGATGCAGCACTCCATCACTCTCCTTCTTGGTAAAATACCAATACTTCAATGCCTCTAATGTTAATCTGCAGCTGATTTTCTTTCCAGGCCGAATGATCCCTGCTATGCATCAAGACACCATCCATATTTACCTCAAGAGAAGACAGAACATAACAGTTTAGTTGAGTTCATTTCTAATCCAAGAAATCCATATAAGCATATGACAAATTATTATGTTTTACCAATTATTCTTAATAATAATTTCTAATATACTCCCTTTATCACCCTATCAACTACACCGCAGATTCACAGGATCGGGAAGTTAGACCTCAATTTCTGTTAGGGAAACCCTCCACAGACAGAGAAATTAATGGTGTGAAAGTCAGGTGATTCTTGAACTTCTGGAAGATCTTGAAGTTCTTGGATGTTCTTGGAGGTCTGTCCCTCCGCCGAGGGAATCAGCCAAAGCATGTAGCTCATTAGTAGCATTCCCCTTGCCATCGTCTCCCATCACCTGATTCTGGTTAGCTCCAGCGTCCTTGTCACGCCCTGACTCAGGGGACTCTTATATGTTGAGTCAGGGTGTGTATATTCTTTGTTGTGTATGTTCTATGTTGTACGATCTAGTATGTATGGTTCTATGTTGGCTGGTGTGGTTCCCAATCAGAGGCAGCTGTCGTTTGTTGTCTCTGATTGGGGACCATACTTAGGCAGCCTATTGGCACTAGTGGGTTGTGGGATCTTGTTCCGTGTAAGGTATGTTGTGTGTGCTACCTTGGACTTCACGTTTCGTTTCGTTTATTGTTTTGTCGAGTGTTTATTAAGTTAAAATAAACATGTATGCATATCACGCTGCGCCTTGGTCTGACCCGTCCTTCAACGAACGTGACAGTCCTCAGCTCCCTCATCTCTAGGTCGTCGGTTTCCTCGTAGTACTCTGTTGCAGTGGTTTAGATGATACCAGGTCGATCTCCCCTCTATCCCTACATCTGTTGGTGATACGCCTGGTGCTCATGATCCTCACGCCCAAATATTGAAATGACGTAGCACACGCAATTGTTACGGATTACCAATCACTTTTATATGGTCAACATAAGATATCTAGCACATATCAGTGATACTCCTCATGCTCATGAACCTCAAGCCACTCATGTGGCCGCTCATGCCACCCATTCCAAAACCTTTCTAACATCACCTTAAGTTACAAAAAAAGAGTTACAAAAAAAGACTGTAGTTATTGCAAGTAAAATAGTCAAGTCGTTTATAACCACAAAATAAGTTACCACCACCTGTAAATGTCTTAGGAATAACTTATTGTAAAGTGTAAACAGGATTTCATATTAGTATCTATGTAGAAATTATTGTAGCACTTTATTTGGGTACTAATTTAACTGAACTTCCTGGTACCTCATGGTACCCAGTAATACTGGATATCAAAGATACCTGTAGTATCTTAAGAGTCTAGAAATGCTGACCGTTGCAAAAAGTAGGAAACTTGGCTCTAAGATTTTGCTGATGTGGCAAAATGGTGCAACGGATGAACTGTACTCTACAGTGCTGGAAAACATCTGGAAAACATTACTGTGGTTCATGGAAAGATGATATGGGGAGAGAGGTCAAAAAGACCAGGGATTGGTTTTTAGAATCACACCATATTACGTCATAAATTGTATAAAATCATGTCTTGAACAATAGAAGGGGAGAATAGCAAATTACTGATTGGCTGTGCTGTCTCACAGATATCTGCAGAATCTGTCAAATTCCGATGCTGGAACCTTTGTTATAATAAACCTTTGAAAACAGAGTACAGTGTCGGCGGATTCCTTATCATCACAAGCATGGACCAGCAAAGGTGTGTCTTTTAGACACTACATTAATGGCGACGAGGTAGTTTTATTTTTATTTTATTTTTTGGGTCGTGCTACGTCTTATCTCAACATTCCATTCCTGGGCTACAAAGTGACTACCGCTCAAAGAAGCCGGCAAAAACAAAAAAGGTGAGCTCTTTTCACTAATATTGGGCGCTGGCCGTTTTGTGAGTCCAGAGAGTGTGTGTGTTCAAGATGTACCGTCAAAGTATCTATGCGTGCGTTTTGCTGGTTCTTTTTTGCTGTGTGATAGGAATTCCGTTCTAAATTTTCTAAATTAGTTTGCGTTGAGAACAACGCAAAAAGTTGGGAGTGTCTGTAGGGGACACCGACAGGACACCGATATTTTGGCTTGAATAAAAGTGCAAGGAGTGTCCAAGGAAAGGCTTAGAGGATAACGCTTGAAATGAGTAACAGTATACTTTAGAACGCCGTTAATTTAAGGAAGCCCTCAAACGAGGCGATCATTAAAGATGGGCCATAAATCTTGATAGTTATTAGATTAACTCTCAAGTCAGTTCTCGGAACTGCTGGTTTAAGACAATATATTCAATTGTAAGTTTACCGCTCTGAATTTGTTTGACGAAACATCTGTCTGAAGTAATCCTCTCTTTTGAATGTCTAAAACCTGAAGGTAGCAGAAATTTAGCAAAAGGAATATAAAAGACAATAGGAACGGCGATAAGCAGGCTTGCTTTGTATAAATGGATCCAATTTCTCTCTGTGTGTGTGTGTGAGAGAACGACAGCCAATTTCTCTCTGTGTGTGTGTGAAACAGAGTGAAGGGGGGGGCTGCGTCTCTGATTACTTCCAGATGTGTGTCGACTACAGGAGCTTTACTCTTTTGTAAGGAAATATGTTAGTTAAGGTCAAACCTTATGATTCTCTATAAAAAGGAGAATGTTCATTAACTATTAGAATAGCATGACCCTACAGGGAGGACTTTTTAAGAGTGTATAGAGATGTTTTGTAATTGATAACAGCATAACTATCAATCTGCAAACTAGGATAAGTGAAAGATAACATAACTTGGAAGTGGGATTTGTGTTCTGTGTGTTTCGTGTTTGTTTGTATGTTCTGCAGAGTCTTGTTATTGTCTGTGGGAGCGGAGAACGGAGCAACAGCGGGTCTGTTTATAGCTCCTTCCACTCTGAAATCACATTGGTGACTGAACTGCGCACGCGTAGGATTTATGAGTTTAGCCACTCCCCTGCACTGAACTGATTGGGAGAGTCCGTTTTCAGTGCAGACAAAAAAGAAAACGGGAGGGGGAATTTTGCACACAAGTGAAATGTTCTCTTGAATTAACTATTGCTTGACTGTAAAACTGTTTGGTTGATAATCGGTTGAGTTGGTGAATGAGAGATATATTAACGGATTAAAAATAATAATAATAAAATAAATGAATAAAATAAAATGTTATTGAGCTATTTATAATATTCCTGAGTTAAGCTGTTTGCTTATTTCTTAGCGTGAATGTGAAAAGAAAATATATATATATATATAAATAATGATGAACTAAATTCTTGCTTGTTCTTTTGTCCTTCTGTCATACGAGAGACGAGAAGGAGGAGACAGAGAGAGAGAGAGAGGAGGTGCTAACATCAGCTGGCATCGATGACAACCACCCAGCCAAATTAAGGCCAGTACTGTACTTATCCACAAAACCTACTTTCCCTTACAGGATTTAATTGATACATTGTGTCTACATAGAATTTTTCATGTTGTGACCATTTCACAGGAACTTGGCAACAGACTGATGAATTGATGTAATTGATAATTGCACATTAGAGTTTTTGTCAATGACTTGTTTTGATTAGAGTTGTGTTGGAAATCCAGCATTGACATTATTCTGTAAAATTAAGGTAATTAATTGCTTATTAAGCAATTGGGTAGTGTTGCTGGTACAGGTCTTTTATTTTGGAATTGCTCTGGAGTTGACTACTTTCCTTTACTCTTCCTCATCGGATGTGGTAAGATTGGCACTAATCAATAATTTGGTAAAATAAAATTCACAGAATAATTAGTAATTGATTGATTTATTGATTTGTTTGGTTTGATTGATTGATTGATTGATTGAATTAGTTGATTAGTGATTGATTGATTGACTTGATTGGATTAGTTAATTGATTGATTGATTTGATTAGTTGATTGGTTGATTGATTTAATTGATTAGTTGATTGATTGGATTAATTTATTGATTGATTTCATTGATTAGTTGATTGATTGGGTGATTGATTGGATTAATTGATTGATTGATTTGATTGATTGATTGATTTGATTGATCAGTTGATTGATTGATTTGATTAGTAATTGATTGATTGATTTGATTGGATTGATTGATTGATTGATTTGATTGATTAGTTGATTGATTGATTTGATTAGTAATTGGTTGATTGATTTGATTGGTTAGTTGATTGATTTGATTAATTGATTGATTGATTTGATTAGTTGATTGATTGGGTTAATTGATTGATTGATTTGATTGATTGGTTGAATTGGTTGGTTGATTTGATTGATTAGTTGATTGATTGGATTAATTGATTGATTGATTTGATTGATTGATTGATTTGATTGATTAGTTGATTGATTGGGTTAATTGATTGATTGGATTAATTGATTAATTATTTTTTTAATAAAAAAAGAAAAAAAAAAAAAAGAAAAGAGGGAAACAAGAGGGAAACACATAACATAGTCATTACAATGGGGAAAAAGGACATCAAAACTGCAAAAAGCAATTACTCCTCTTCATGTAGTACAGAATAGTAATCCTCTAGTTAATGGTATAGCAAAATTATCTGAAAAATGGAATAAACGTTGGCCTGACATTGAACAACCATGGCCATTGGAAGGCACGCTTAATCCAGACGTCATCAAGATAATGCAAGTGCTTGTATCCACGTATAAGGCAGATCAAAAGAAGGGGAAGAAAGGAAAACTTCGTAAAGAAAAAAGACAAAGAGAGCTGGGTGTTCTTAAGCTTTTTGAAAATGAAGGACAAAAACTGATAAAAGATACAAAAGATAAGAGAGACAGAGGTACAGAGAAAATGGCCAAAGAGGTGAAGGTGACAGAAAAACTAATGGCAGAAGTCAATACACCTTTCTCATATATGGATTCAGCAAAAACACCCCCACCTTATGAGAAAGAAGCCAAGTTTAAGGACGTTTATCCTCAGCTTCCAGTGATCATTCAGGAGGGTGACTATTGCATCAGAGATGAAGATGAACAAATAATAGAGAGAGGACAAGCAGAAACGACCATAAAGATGAATCCAAACTCCAAAAGCAGGAACAAAACGAGACGTCTGGAGACTAAGGGTAGAGTGAGGTCAAGGAGGATGGAACTTGATGATGATGATGATGATGATGATGATCAGAGTGATTCAGAAGAGATCATGGGTGGATATGACCCTGTCATCAGACAGAGGTTGGCCAGAGCGGAAAGAAGGGGTGATGGAAGTTGGAAGAAGAAGAATACAAGTGATTCGAGTGCTGGTGAAAATGAAGATGGAGACAGCGATGAAGATTTGGAGACTAAAGGTGCTTCATATTCAAGAGGATTTTATCCTCCAATGACTAACACAGAAGAAATAGAAAGAGATATAGACCGATGCGTATCATACCTGTATAAGGCCAATAACTTAGAAGAAGTAAAAGAACTGGAAGATCAACTCAAGAAGCTGAAGACGAAGGAGAAGAAGCTGCTGAGAAAAGAATCCCAAGAATCTGAGAAGAGATATACATTGAGGCCAAGGAAAGATGGCACTAGTAAGAAAATTATGCCGGTGATCATTCGAGGACAAAACCTAGAATATAAGCCTTTGCAGAATACCGATATGTCAGATATACTTGAGAAGCTGCCTACTCTTCAAGATGGAGCATATCCTTGGATTTCAAAGTTGGAAGAAATTACGGTGGGAACACAGTCTGCCATAGGAGACATTAAGAGACTTTTGGCTAATCTCCTTGGGATTCCAGGCATGGAAGAAATTTTTCAGAGAGCTGGACTTCATAGATATGTGGGAACTGCTGTGAATGATCCTGAATTGTTGGCTGCAAGCAGGAATCGGCTGTGGAGAGCACTGAAAGATACGTTTCCAACAAATGTGCATCCTGACAACATTCTGATTGACCCACTAGGACAACAAGAAAATCCGAGAGCCTACGTGTCAAGAGTTCATCAAGTGTGGAGAAATATTACCGGAAATGATCCAGATGTGAGTCAAATTGAGCAGTCAATCTTGAGAGCTAAACTACAGATGGGACTGCCCTTACCGGTAAGGAGCAAACTGGCAGAAGTGGTTGGACTTGGGAGCATGACAAAAGGTGTCTATACAGATCATATAGCCCATCAAGTGGATCTGTACCGGAAAAAGGAACACAACCAGAAAGAACAGGACCAAGAAACTCTCAGAAAACTCAATCAAATACAACTGGTGGAGAATAAGAAGGAGAAAAAACAAGCTCTGGTTATGCAGAATCAGGGTAAACCAAATCAACAATCACTGCCACAGCTTCAACCGAACCAGTTCCAACCACAATTGTACCAGACACCAATAGCGGTACCAGTTGTTTCATATCCACAGCCAGTTTCTGGACAGAGACAGAATTGGAGAGGAAGAGGACGAGAAGGTTCAGGAAGAGGAAGAGGAGGAAGATTCAAGCCACACTTCCAGCAATCTTCAGAAGTGTGTTATAATTGTGGACAGGTTGGTCATTTTGCCCGTGAGTGTAATGGGCCAGAAGGAAACACCAGAGGGAATTTCAGAGGAAGATACAGGAGCCAGTCAAGATCATCTGGAGGACCGGTGAACCCTTATAGGGGCCCGGAGCAAGGATTCTAGAGGTGCCCAGAAGATCCGAAAGGGGGGTGTCAGCTGGTAGCATCAGGACCGGAAAAAGATCCAACAATTGAGGTGAAAGTAAACAAACGACCATTGGAAGTGATGGCGGATAGCGGAGCTGCTTTTACCTGTGTTCGGCCTGAAGATGCTACACATCTCCCTATGTCCAATCAACTAATTAGGACAATCGGATTTGAGGGAGTGAAACAGCTGATTCCTCTTACGGAACCAATTGAGCTCTGCTATGAAAATCAGAAAATTACAATACCCATACTAGTATCAGAACATACACCTATTGCATTGTTGGGAAGAGATGCATTGTGTAAATTGAACTGTACAATAAAATGTACACCAGACGGCTGTCTGGTAGAGGTGCCAAAGGAAAATGTTTACCAACTGTCGATGACGACAGAGATGGATTCTTCTTCAGTATTTTGGATTGGAAATCTCAGTGAAGATTTTTTGAAGCAGGCTAAGATATGGGAGAAATTCATTGTGACAAACATGCCAGATGCGAGGCTTCCGGAATATCCATCTCATTGTACGCTCAAGTATTTCAAGAATACTGCCCAATCGGACTCAGAGGAATGGCTGAGTCGTCAACCAAAGAAAGTTCAACTTACCTCATGTTGCATAATTTTAGGACCACAAGGAGCAGCTATGAAGATAAACACAGACGATTATCTGGATAAAGAATTTGAGATTGAGAAGAGTGTGCCACATGTGACCTTGTTGGTTTCTGAAGGCTATGAGCAGAAGCAAATAGGAGAAATGATGACAGAAGCAGAGAAAGCTGTTTTCATACCGATGAAAGAGAATTTGGCGATCTGGAGGACTGAAGATCATCGATTTCTCAAAATCATGATTTCGGCTCAAGGACAAGGAGAGCCACAAGCTGTACGGATAACACACGAATCTATTTGCAGTGTGAAGATGGATTCAGACCCTATGAAAGAGGAGATGTTGCAACAAGTTCCAGAATTTCTGTGGTCTCAACACAGTACCGATATTGGACTTGTGAAATCAGCCCAACCGGTGAAAGTTGAACTTCGACCAGGAGCCAGACCTCCTTGGAAGAATCAGTATCCATTGAAAGATGAAGCAATCCAAGGGATCGAACCACAAATTGAAGGACTTTCGAAAGCAACTGTTTTAAGGACAACAAAAAATCCTCAGAGTAACACACCTTTGTTACCTGTGAAAAAACCAGATGGAACTTATCGTGTGGTTCATGACTTGAGAGCAGTGAATGAGGTAGTAACCGACTTTCCAGCGGAAGTGCCAGACCCGCATACTTTGTTGGCCCAAATTCCTCCTGATGCGACACATTTTACGGTGTTAGACTTATGTGGTGCATTTTTTAGTGTTCCACTTAGTGTAGAGAGTCAGGGTTTATTTGGGTTCACATATAAGGGACAGTTCTATGAGTACAATCGTTTACCACAGGGTTTTCGGCACAGCCCGCACATCTTCAATAAAGTATTGAAGGAAGATTTGGTAGGGATAGATCAGATATTGCAAAGCACTGTCATTCAGTATGTAGATGATATAATTATCTGCTCACAGGATAAGGAAACATGTCATAGAGACTCAATTAAATTGCTACAGGTATTGGCAGAAAAGGGACATAAGGTTTCACAGAAAAAGTTGCAATATTGCCAGGAGAAGGTTGTCTATTTGGGTCAGACAATAACGCACGGAAATCGAAGCATTTCGGATAGTCAATTGGAAGCTATTCGTAAGGCTCCGAAGCCTAGAACTGTCAGAGAGATGATGACATTTCTTGGTATTGCTGGATATTCTTCAGCTTGGGTTGAGAGCTATGCTAGTTTGACAGGACCTTTGAGAGCTATGGTAAAGGATACTGGAAATGGTCAACTCCATAGCAATCTTTCCTGGACACAGGAAGGCCTTGTGGCATTTGAAACGATCAAACAGAGGTTGCAGGAGGCACCTGCACTTACATTACCAGACTACTCTAAGAATGTTTTGCTATATGTGTCTACTTCTACTGGAGGTAAATATGCATGTGCAGTTCTTTGTCAGCCGACAGGCACAGGGACGAATCCTCAGCCTATTTCCTACTACTCTACTGCCTATTCAGAAGTAGAACTAGGACTACCACTGTGCTACAGAGCAATGGTGGGAGTATATTCAATGTATAACAAAGCATCATCTGTTACAATGGGTTACCCAGTAACAATTCTTACCCATCATAGTCTCAGAAATCTTCTGAACTTTGGGAAATATACATTGACTATGCCTAGGCTCAGAGACTATCACAGGCTCTTAGAGCAGGAAGATGTCACCCTAGTAAGGTGTGATACGGTGAATCCAGCCGAGAATTTGCCAACTTCAGAGGATGGTGAGCCACATGATTGTGTCCAGGAAGCAGAGAAATACTCAAGGCTTCGATCAGATTTGCAAGCCTTTCCATTACGTGAAGCAGACCTGGAGTATTGGACTGATGGGTCTTGTTATCGTGTGGGAGACAAATTGTGCGCTGGCTATGCAGTAGTCAAAGCCCAAGGAACTGGATTTGTCGTCGAGAAGGCTGAAGTAATACCACAGCCTGCGTCTGCACAACTTGCTGAACTTGTGGGGCTAACAGAAGCATGTTTGTTAGCAGAAGGAAAGCGAGTGACGATATACACTGATTCAGCATATGCACATAGTGTATGTCATCTGTTCGGAGCAGTGTGGAAAGGTCGAGGGTTTAAGAAAACGGATGGTTCTCCGATACAACATCATGCGCAAATAATGAAACTGTTACACACTATGATGAAGCCTACAGAGATAGCGATAGCTAAGTGTGCAGCTCATAGGACAGATGTGTCGAAAGTTACACAAGGGAACAAAGCTGCTGATGAAGCTGCAAAAGCCGTCACAGGAGCGGACAAATTGGGCAAAGTTTTTCTGGTCACTCATGCAGTGGACTTGGAAGACAAAATTACGCTTAAGGATGTGATTTTGATGCAGGAAGCTGCTTCTACAATCGACAAACAGTTATGGCTAGACAGAGGTGCCGTCAAAGATGCTACTGGTCTTTGGAGAAACCATGAGGGGTTGATAGTAGCGCCTCCAGACCTATTAGGTCTGATGATTCAGGAAGCACATGGGTTAGCTCATGTTGCAAGGGGGGAGGTTAAAAGAAAGATCACAAAGGAGTATGGTTGTTGGGCACCATATTTGCTTGAACAAGTTGACTATGTCATAGGCAGGTGCACAATTTGTCTGAAAAACAATGTTCGCCGGGGTGTGACTGTTCTTCCTGGCCACATTCCTACACCGAGAGGTCCTATGCGTGAGTTGGTTATCGACTTTGTTGATATGATAAAACCAGTTGATGGGAAAAGATACATGTTGGTGGTTGTAGACAGATTTTCACGATGGCCGGAGGCCTGTCCAACCAAGCGAAAAGATGCTCAGTCGGTTGCTAAGTTCTTGTGCAAAGAAGTCATAAGCAGGTGGGGATTTCCCGACCAAATATCCTCAGACAATGGGAAAGAATTTGTGGATAAATCAGTGAAATTGACGTTGCAAAAATTGGGAATTAAGCAACGTCTAGGAGCAGTTTATCACCCACAAAGTCAAGGGATTTGTGAAAGAATGAACGGTGTCTTGAAAAATCGCATTATCAAAATTTGCCAGCATACGGGTCTAAACTGGATAGCGGCGCTTCCTTTAGCATTAATGGTGTGTCGCTCAAGTGAGTTGCGTGATCTACGTATGACACCCCATGAACTGGTCACAGGAAGAAGGATGCCTACGCCTTGTTTGAGAACAAGCGGAAAGGGTCCAAGCTTGGCTCTCCTGGAAGACGAAATGAGAGCATACGTTACATATATGGCCAATTTTCATAAAAAGCTGTCCACGTATGTTTCTGACAGGCAAAGAAAAGAAGAGGTGCAGGAGAAGCTTGATGAGCAAAAAAGGAGTACAGTGCAACCGGGGGACAAGGTGTTCGTGAAGGTATTTAGAAGGAAGTGGTATAACGAACGTCGTGAGGGACCATTTGAAGTTGTTCGTAGTACTGGAACAGCTGTGCAGGTTAAAGGATCTCCAACGTGGTATCATTTGTCACATTGCGTTAAAGCGCCTGGAGAAGTGGTGCCACGCACAGAGAGACAGGATGTTGAAGGCTCAAGAGAGCAGGATGACGGTAGGGAAGAACAGGTGGAAGGAGAGATGTCTGACAATATCCAGAGTCAACACCCAGAAGGAGAGATTGTTCATGTTGTGGACAACATTGATGATAATGTGTACACTTCTGATGATGCCAGAGATGACTCTGCAATGGATGGGAAGGAAAAGAGATTTGGGGACATTGACTTTCAATACGTCCCAGACACAACAGGGAATATTTCAGTGGACTGTGAAACCACGGAGATCACCAAGGGCAACTCTGTTACAGGAGAAGCTGATGATTCAGTTAGACAAAGTAGGCCCAGACCAGCTAGGAGAAAAGTCAGACCAAAACGTTACGAAAACTAGGGTAGAAGTAACCCTAGGAAAGTCAGCTCAGCTTCCATGCCAGTGCACGAGAGAGAACAGTGGTGAAGGGAAATTTAGAGTTCAGTGGGAAGACAACCATGGCAGGAGTCTAGATCTATTAGGAGCAGTTGCATTGAGAAAGTATGCGTTGCTGAATGATAAGAGAAGAATGAAGATTGAGGGTGATTGTACTCTCTATGTGTACAATTCCCAGCAGGAGGATCAAGGTGATTATAAATGTATTTTTTATAATCCACAGTTTGAAAGTGAGGGATTAAAGTCGGGACTGAGAGTTAATGTAGTGACACTAGTGGTGATAGATGGAAATATAAGTAAAGAACTCCAAGGTATAGGGAAAATAGATGAATCCACAACTATTACATCAACACTCCAACCTAATGCAACAACAGTAAGAAGCAATTCAACTCTTTCAACATTGACAGCTGTTAAAGCTATAAATGTATCACATTTCATTACAATGGCGCCTCAGAAACTCGTTCCAACACCAATTTTAGACAAAAATATTGTCATTAGGGCTAGGATGGGTGGTACAGCTCATCTTCCTTGTAGATGTGAGAGACGGAGTGGGGGTGGTGATATTCCTCCCACGTGGAGAGATAATTATGGAGAAGAATTGTTGTTATCAGGACTAGAAGTAGAAGCTGTGCCACCTAGCCAAAGGAAGTATATTTTGTACAACGATATGAAATGGAAAAGGGTTATGAGTGATTGCTCACTCATTTTGCGTAATATTACATGGGAAGATCAGGGAGAATATACTTGTACTTATTTAGAGCCAGCATTCAAATTTGTTCCGGTTAAGAATTACTGGTTAGAAGGCTATGTAACCCGTAAGGTGACGCTTATGATAGAAACTTTAAAGTCTGTTGAAGTTTCCACAGTCACCAAAGGAGTTCAGGAGCAGCATACTACAGTAGCTACTCCAACAATAAATAATACACAGAGGACATCTGTAACTTTGCCACTGGACCTAATCAAAAGTGTTAATACATCAACTAAAGCCACTATTTTAACAATAACTTTGGAAGAAATGAATGTTACAACAGCGATAACAAGCCCCGGAAATGTGACACAGACACCAATAACAACTTTCCTGAAACTAAAGGATGTAGTGAACGTGACTCAGAAGTCTGTGATACAGATGGAGAGTGCTGTAAATGGTAGTAAGGATAGTGTTGAAATAGGAGAACAGATGGTAGCAGTGAATCATGTACATTCATCTGAAATAGTGGAGAATACTATCCCGGGGGTACAGGATGAGTTCTTGGATTTTGATGGAAGACAAGAACATATATCTGATCAATACCGCTCGTTAGGGAAGAGAGAAACTAAATGGAAAGCATATGGATTTGACTCTTCTGTTTTTTTCAAATTAAAGACGGATGGGCAGGTAGGAATCTATGGTTCCAGCAGTTAACTCATTCTGTAAGATCAGTGAGGAATCTTGAGGGTCCATGTCTGCTGAGAATTCCATCACCAGGCACATGGGGTTCAATCTTAGAGACAGTGGCTCAACCTCTATCAACCGCGTGTCAATCTTATGCTTTATCATGGTTGTTGTATCAGCAACAATCAGTAACAGATATGATGATGTCATTGTCGAGGCATTTGTTTAGGCCTAAGTTTAATTGCTCTTGGTTAAATGAATTACCCTATGTCAATTTGTTAGATCAGAATGAAAATCAGTTAACAGCGATTCCTGAAGCATTGGAGGTGAAACCAATAAGGGCTAGAAGCTGTTTTTGTTCAAATAAAACATATGATGGACCAGGTATGTTTATGGGAATATCAGATTGTGATGAGTATATGATGACTTTGGATAAGCATGAACGTAAGGTTAGTGGTGAGACATATAAAGTAATTTTTTATGTTCCATTTAGTAAGACTAGAAGGACTTTGATGGTAAAAGATCAGCTTTTGCCTGGAAATGTGACTATTGGGAATTTTCGAGATATTTGGTGGGTTTGTGGTGATAAAGCATATATATTCTTACCCTATGGATGGACAGGATGTTGTTACATGTCGACGTTGAAACTTCCATATGAGGTCTATACTATCCAAAAGGGAAAGGCATCGGACACTGCTAAATCTGATTCTAGGTCTGGAAATAGGGTGAAAAGGGAAATGGCACAATTTAATAGTTTGGAGTCCTACCATTGGAGGATAAGTCTAGGAGAGAAGTGGGGACTTGGACTTTTTCCATGGTATGGTGTAACATTTTTGGCAGATCACATTGATAATATTACCTATACTTTGCAGGGTTTTGCAAATGAAACAATACGAGGGTTTGATCTTCTGTCAAATACTCAGAGAAGTCACAGACTAACGTTGTTGAAACATGACATGGCTCTTGACTATATCTTAGCCAAACAAGGTGGCTTATGTGTGGCTATGAATCTGACGGGAGATGATTGTTATACTTTGATCCCCGATAGTTCCGATAATATCACTAGTGTTATAGATGCATTGAAGAGTATAAGGGATGCGTTTGGTCAATCCGAAGGAGCTGGATGGTCAGCGAAGGCTTGGTTGCAAGATCAGTTGGGCCCAGTGGGAGCAGTGATAGTTCAGATTTTAGTAGCAGCTCTTATAGCGCTGTGTGTAATGTTTTGTTTTTGTACTCTGTTGTTGACTTTTGCGAAGGCTATGATATTGAGATGGGTTGGAGTTGTGATGCCTGGGGACAACACTCAGATGCCGTTGTTAGCTGTTACTGAACTGGATGGAGATAAACAAGTAGGGCTAGATGGAGTATTGATGGATAGATATCCATTTTAAATATCCGATCATTTTTCACGTCTTTACATATTATTGTGATATTTAGTGTTTTGATATGAATCAAAGGGGGAAATGGAATGTCATTCATTTTATATCTAATTTTATATATCAATTTTAGTTGACATTGATATTTTAATTTGCATGTGTTGTTTTGCAAAAGATACTGTTTGGTATTTTCTTTTTTTTCCAGAAGTATATGGGGGAATATGTAGAGGGACTCAAATACTCAAACATGGACAATATGAATGGACTGGAGGAAGTGGAACAAGGAAGGAGTGGAAATGTTCCGATTCCATCATCGACGTCGCATTGAAAGTCGACACTGTGGAGGAGATGAAGTGTAGTGGACTACATTCCAGTGTTATATTCTTTCTGTATTAATTTTTGAACAATTATGTTTTCTGTGTTGGGTACATGTGGGGACCTCAGATGTTTTTGTTTATTTCGTTGAAGTTTAGGGATATGGGGTCTAGGCAAGGAAAGAGAGAATCCACAGGAGGGTCCGATGGGTCGACCAGCCTGAATGTGGACATTTTGATTGTATTTTGTTTGCTGGGGTTTTCATATGTATTCAATTGCATCATAGCTTAAAATGTATTCATGAAGATGTGTGAATTGATCTGGAGTACTTAGGTGGTCGCCTAGGGCAGAGGGGCCGTGAGAGAATTTTCCTGTCTTGACTGACTGATGGATATTTGGAATGAAAGCTGCCAGACAGGTTTTTCGCTCTTACACTCCATGACAATTCATTTACACTCCATGACAATTTATTTACACTCCATAACAATTTATTTACACTCCATAATAATGTATTTACACTACATACAAAAATGTGTCTATATAAACATGTGTTTAATCTCCATAAATTTTGGTTTATTGTTAAAGTTACTCAAGAACAAGAATTGTTATTTGTCATAATCCTATTCTTTTTGTTTTCGAGACTTAATTAGTCTCGAAGGGGGGAATATGTAGTATCTTAAGAGTCTAGAAATGCTGACCGTTGCAAAAAGTAGGAAACTTGGCTCTAAGATTTTGCTGATGTGGCAAAATGGTGCAACGGATGAACTGTACTCTACAGTGCTGGAAAACATCTGGAAAACATTACTGTGGTTCATGGAAAGATGATATGGGGAGAGAGGTGAAAAAGACCAGGGATTGGTTTTTAGAATCACACCATATTACGTCATAAATTGTATAAAATCATGTCTTGAACAATAGAAGGGGAGAATAGCAAATTACTGATTGGCTGTGCTGTCTCACAGATATCTGCAGAATCTGTCAAATTCCGATGCTGGAACCTTTGTTATAATAAACCTTTGAAAACAGAGTACAGTGTCGGCGGATTCCTTATCATCACAAGCATGGACCAGCAAAGGTGTGTCTTTTAGACACTACATACCACTTTACAAAATAATTTCTAAGCAATTATCTGTTTATTTCTGTGCCGTAAAGTAAAGGACCCAAATGACATTAGGAATATTTTAAAGCCTATAAATACACAGAAGTAATATAAAACATATTTAAAATTCAGGATATTAAAATGATTCTCTGCATGATACCTCACACAGATAGACACCAACAGGGATCCTGGTCAAAGATTAAATCTAATCCTGAACTATAAATCATGTCGCTATAATAGCTAACATTAGATAGCTATCTGATAGCAAATGTTACGAGACTAGCTAGCTAGAAAGCAACTTTGTCTGGCTTCTTATCAAGCACGTTGAACACTGAAATATAGCTACAAAGTGTGTATTTTGGTAATCTTTCAATTAGGGCATTGGGACAAACTGTTTGCCTCTGTATTTCCTGTGTCAGCTCCTGCCCACAGCACTGTAATGCTGTGCAGTGGCTCTAGGGACACCTTGTGGCTCAGCAAACAAGTTGGTTCTGGGGCCGCCCACTGCTGCTCATAAAGCTAATTTCTTGGCGTTGTGATTGTTAAATATGGGGTTGTGCAGCGAGTCCCTCGGCAGTACAGTATATCAGCTACATTTGTTCAGTGACTTAGCAGATTGTTTACACTGCCATGCTGGTTAGCTTATCCTTCCTTCCTTGTTAGAA
The DNA here is from genome assembly GCF_964263955.1 of Coregonus lavaretus. NCBI lineage: Eukaryota > Metazoa > Chordata > Actinopteri > Salmoniformes > Salmonidae > Coregonus > Coregonus lavaretus. Next base: position 22,769,234 of record NC_140003.1, read on the forward strand.
TAACATCACAGAGGACCTGACATGGACCAATCACACCGACAGCGTGGTGAAGAAGGCACAACAGCGCCTCTTCAATCTCAGGTGACTGAAGAAATTCAGCATGGGCCCTAAGATCCTCAAGAAGTTCGACAGCTGCACAATCAAGAGCATCTTGACCGGCTGCATCACTGCATGGTAATGCACAAGCATTTCACTACACTCGCAATAACATCTGCTAACCATGTGAATGTGACCAATACGTTTGATTTGATTTGATGGTACGGCAACTACAGTACACAGCCCTCAACCGCAAGGCTCTACAGATAGTGCTGCGGACGCCGCAATGCACCACTGGGCGAGCTCCTTGTCCTCCAAGAAATGAGGGAACTAGCACACAAGCATTTCGTTGCACCTTTTATACACTCTTAGAAAAAACGGTTCCAATAGAGTTCTTCGGCTGTCCCCATAGGAGAACCCTTTTTGGTTCCAGGTAGAACCCTTTTGGGTTCCATGTATAACCCTGGTTCTACATGGAACCCAAAAGGGTTCTACCTGGAATCAAAATGGTTCCACCTGCAACCAAAAAGGGTTCTTCAAAGGGTTCTCCTATGGGGACAGCTGAACAACCCTTTAAGGTTCTAGATAGCACCTTTTTTTCTAAGAGTGTATCTGCTGTAAACTGTGTAATATGTGATTTGATTTTAATTAAGTAGCTAGCTAGCAACCTAGCAAACACAAAGTCACATTAATTACGTCAATGATGCGTACACTTTAAAATAGCTTCGTAATATCAGATATGTCTTTACATCTGAAATGTCATAATATAAATTCAGATTGATGAAAAGGACTTGCTATTTATTTATTTACATATGATATTTATTTACACACTTTACACATTTGTTTTGGCCATTGTTCATGAACAGAAATGTTTATAGGTAGTAATAAAAATGTACACGTGTAAAAGTTTTACACAATATATTGTATATTTTACAACACACACGCATGCACACACACACACACACACACACACACACACACACACACACACACACACACACACACACACACACCACACACACACACACACACACACACACACACACACACACACACACACACACACACACACACACACACACACACACACACACGCACACATACAGACACACACACAGTCAATTTTCCAGACCTTCCTCTGACACCGCCTAGTATAGAGGTCCTGGATGGCAGGGAGCTCAGCCCCAGTGAAGTACTGGGCCATCTGCACCACCCTCTGTAGCGCCTTGTGATCGAGGGTGGTACAGTTGCCATACCAATCTTGATGCAGCCAGCCAAGATGCTCTCAATGGTGCAGCTGTATAACTTTTTGAGGATATGAGGGGCCATACCAAATCTTTTCAGTTTCTGAGGGGGAAGAGGCAATGTCATGCCTTCTTCACGACTGTGCTGGTGTGAGCGGACCATGTTAAGTCCTTGGTGATGTGGACAAAAGGAACTTGAAACTCTCGACCCACTCCACTACAGGTCCGTCGATGTGGATGGGGGTGTGCTCGCCCCTCCGTTTCCGGTAGTCCACAATCAGCTCCTTTGTCTTGTTGACGTTGAGGGAGAGGTTTTTGTCCTGGCACCACACTACTAGGTCTCTGACCACCTCCCTGTAGGCTGTCTCATCGTCATCAGTGATCAGGCCTAACATCTTCGTGTCGTCAGCAAACTTGATGATGGTGTTGGAGCCATGCGTGTTCAAACATTTGTGGGTGAACAGGGAGTACAGTAGGGGAAAGCGTGGCAGTTGTGTTGTTACCTACCCTCACCACCTGGAAGAAAGTCCAGGATCCAGTTGCAGATGGAGGTGTTCAGTCCCAGGGTCTAGAGGTTGGCGATGAGCTTGGAGGGGACTATGCTGTTCAACACTGAGCTGTAGTCAATGAACAGCATTCTCACATAGGTTTTCCTCTTGTCCAGGTGGGAGAGAGCAGTGTGGAGTGCAATAGCGATTGCGTTGTCTGTGGATCTGTTGAGGCGGTATGTGAATTGGTGTGGGTCCAAGGTGTCTGGGATGATGCCATTGATGTGTGCCATGACCAGCCTTTCAAAGCATTTCATGCTTGCAAATGTAAGTGATACGGGACGAAAGTCATTTAGGCAGGTTACCTTTAAGTTCTTAGGAACAGTGACAATGGTGGTCAGCTTGAAAGATGTTGGGATTACAGACTGGGACAAGGATGTTGAAATTGTCAGCGAAGACGCTTGCCAGCTGGTCTGCGCATGCTCTGAGAACACGCCCTGGTATTCAGTCTGGCCCAGCGGCCTTGTGAGTGTTGACCTGTTTTAAAGTCTTACTCATATCGGCCACAGAGAGCGAGATCACACAGTCGTCAGGGACAGCAGGGTCTCTCATGCCTGGCTCAGTGTTGTTTGCCTTGAAGCAAGCATAGAAGGCATTCAGCTCGTCTGGGAGGTTTGCATCCCTGGGCACCTCACGGCTCGGTTTCTCTTTGTAATCCGTAATAGTCTGCAAACCCTGCCACATCCGACGAGTATCGGAGCAGGTGTAGTAGGAATCTGTTTTAGTCCTATATTGACCTTTTTCATGTTTGATGGCTTGTTGGAGGTAGTAGCGTGCTTTCTTGTAAGTGTCCATGTCCGTGTCCCGTTCCTTGAAAGCGGTAGACTGCCTGTAAACCATAACTTTTGGTTAAAGCACATACGTACATTCACTGTGGGGATGACATCGTCAATGCACTTATTGATGAAGCCCGTGACTGATGTGGTAAACTCCTCAATGTTATTGGATGAATCCCTGAACATATTCCCATTTGTGCTAGCGAAGCTTGTAGCTTAGCGTCCGCTTCGTCGGACAACTTGTTTGAGTTTTTGCTTGTAAATAGGAAGCAGGAGATGGAGTCGTGGTCGGATTTTCCAAAGGAATGTCGAGAGAGGGCCTTGTATGCATTTCTGTGGGTAGAGTAAAGGTGGTCCGGAGTGTTAGCGCATCTTATCGTGTAGGAGACGTGTTGGTAAAAGTGGGGCAAAATGCATTTCAGTCTCCCAGCGTTAAAGTCTCTGCCCATTAGAAATGCTGCCTCTGGGTGTGTGTTTTCTTGTTTATTTATGGCCGTGTACAGCTCGCTGAGTGCCTGCTTAGTGCCATTCTCATTTTGTGGTGGGATGTAGACAGCAGTGATGATTACAGAACTCTCTTGGTAGATAAAAAAGTATACAATTTACCATGAGGTATTCTAGTTCAGGTGAGCAAAAGCTCGAGACTACCTTCACACTTGAAGCAGCTGACCAGTTGTTTTTTACAAAAAGGCATACCCCTCCCCCTTTGATTTTGCCCGAGTCCGCTGTCCGGTTGCGACGAAGCATGGAGAAATCCTTGAGTTTTATGTCCATATCGCCCGTCAGCCAAGTTTCTGAAAAGCATATAATATTACAGCTTTTCACGTCCCATTGGTAGGAAATGCTCTCAAGTAACTGGACATTTGCCACTTAAACGGAAGGGAGTGCCCGACGATTTTGTCTGCGTTTGAGTCTAACAATGACTCCAGCCCTCCTCCCGCGTCATCACTTGCTGCGCTTTGGTAGCCCGAACAATGGAGTAGGGTCCAGTGTAAAAAAGGGAACAGCTGAGTCGGAGTTAAAGTAGGAGCCGAAATCGAGGTCGAAGTCGAGGTTAGTAGCTGTCGATTTGTAGTTCAAAAGTGTCTTGGCTGTCATAGGTGATAATGGTGTGAGCTTTCTGTACAGAAAAATTATGGATAAACACGAAGAAAGTCACAAAATAGCAAAGTGGGGTTGGAACACGTAAGATGTCGACCATCTCTGTCGGCGCCATCTTATTATTCTTCAATTCTTACGTATATAGTTTACAAATATATATTGTGTTGTTGCCTATATGGCTGATTATGATAACATACAACAGTAAATAAATGAGTTGTGAAAATAGGTTGCTTAACAATGTACACTTGTATTGGCATTCTTACATTTTAGTCATTTAGCAGACACTCTTATCCAGAACAACTTACAGTTTTAGTGGGTGCATACATTTTCATACTGCCCCCCCGTGGGAATCGAACCCACAACCCTGGCGTTGCAAACGTCATGCTCAACCAACTGAGCTACACAGGACTCTTCTAATACAAGTGCACATTAATACATAAGTATTTAGGTACTCATTTAGGTACACATTGTTAGTACAACTTTTATACTTGTTTGCTGTATGTGTAATTACACCTTGACGTGGTTTTATAGATATACAAATTAATTGTTGCTAACCTTCCTCCCAGCCTATAATTCTTATTTTAGATAACTCTTATTTGAAAATCCTTAAAATTGTGCATTGCAAAAATAATATGGCAGGATCAAGTAATCTTTTCTAAATTAAAGATTTGAAATATCACTGGATATTATTTTACATCAGCATACATCTATTGTACACAATCATATCTACACAGAAACTTTGAAATGTTAAAGATGTAGGGAGTGAAATAGTGAAATGCTTAAACATGGAGTGCTCTGAGTAAAACAATCACAAAAAGAAGTCAATTTAGCTTTAAATAAATTTAATCAACAATTTTCGTACAACCTTTGAGGAAATTACATAGTCATGTTGTCCATGATACGCCTCATGCTCATGAACCTCATGCCACCGCTCATGCCTCCCATTCCCATGCCCATCTCTCTGAAGCTCCTGTACTCTCCAGGCCTCATGTACATCTGCCTGCCTCTGTAGTGGGGCTGCTCGTACATCAGCCAGTGACCGTCCATCACGTTGCAGGACTGGCAGTCGGACATACGGTAACGGTCCATGATGGAGTCACAGTCATCCATCATCTCGTGCATCTGACCTCCGAAGTTCTCCCTCTCATAGATCCTCATCCTGAAGTTTCCTCTGTGCTGTTAGTGGGAAAGAACAGGTTTCATTGATCAGATAAATTATATATAAACCTTTGTAATAAGATAATTTTATTTTCAATGACAAGATAAGTCTATTTTAAGATGACATATTTTCAACCTACCATGGGGATCATGCGGCAGGACCTGATACCATCGGTAATTCCCATCATACTCTGGTAGTCAGAGTACTCTCCCCTCCTCATGAAGAACTGGTTTCCCATGAAGTTGGGGCGGTCATACACCATGAAGCAGCCGCTCTGAACTCTGCAGGATTGGCACCTGCTCATGTAGGAGGACATGTCAGGGCAGTCGGAGCTGCACTCATAAGAGCGGCCCTGGAAGTTCCTCTCCTCGTAGAAGGTGGCCTGAAAATAAAAGGGAAAGATTTCTATGAATTAAACAATTGTATGAAACAAACATTTTAGAATTGCTATTCAGTCACACTACTGGTAACCAGGTTATTGTGATAGTTTGGGGTGCTAGAGCATTAGAGCTCTATGAAATTTAAAGTATATATAAAAAACTTCTAAGAAACCTTGCCAGTGCTTACCCTGCCCATGTTCATGCTGGTGTTGGACATGTTTGCTCACTGTGCTGCTGGTTGCTGCTCCTGAACTGACTTCCTACCTGGTTTAACTCTTTCTTTTATACCTGACCAAACCTAAAGAATCTCTAGCTCCATTGTTCAAACCCCTGAATCAGCATCATGCTGTAGAGGCCTACTGAGGCTACAGAGGTTACGTCCACATTTTCAGGGACTGGGTCCCTCAGTCTTTAGAAAGACTGTTTCTCAATTGACTGTTTCGCAAACAAAGTAACAAAGCCTTTTCAGAGTTTACAACAGTTAGTAACAGCCTTGAAATGGAAGGTTCTCCATACATCGTGCAATACTTTCCTATGGTTTTTAATCTTATTTGAAAGATGCCTTTTATTACATGTTGGTATAATGACTCAATGTTATAGTAGAGGAAATCACACATTTTGACTTAAGAGTGAAAATCTGGGGTTAACCTGTTAGGTTAAACGATGTGTTATTACTCATGTTTTGTTCACAGTGTGCTGACTTATCGTAGACTGACATTCCTAACCAGTGAATACATAATCAAAACCTTTGTGGTTCATAATCATGATTCTAGAGAAACTGTTACAAAACTTTAAATTGTATTTTCTATTTTAAAAAGATAAAAAATACATCAATAATATTTACATTTTGTAATTCCTCTTAAGGACATTGAACGGGATCTTAAGCGCTTACACATTTTTAACATATTTAACACATTTGTAATTCTTAACATATCATACGAATTGCAGGTAATATTTTTTCAAGACTTAACGGATGACGTTGTTCACAATTTTCGGGAACACGTTTTGGCTCGTGAGCACTACTGGCAGAAATTATACCATACCTTTCCAGCATCACTTTAAGTTACATAAAACAAGAGTTACAAAAATAAATTAGGTAACACTTAGGTAAGGGTCTGTAAAGGGTTAACACCCCCTAATGTCGATGTCCGGGCCCTGCGGAAATTTTATTAGCATAATAAAAATATCCCCATAAAAACCTGTCAGTTATAGCTAGAGATATCAGTTGTTTTGCATTGGATGCGTCTCACTCCACTGGATCCGCCTAAGTATGTCACACTTCCGGGTCTGTGGTGAAAGGTGACAGAGCTAGAGCTGTTTTTTTTTTTTGGGGGGGGGGGGGGGGGCTAGATCAGCTTTAATATTGCAGATAGATTGTAACGTCCAGCAATGTAATTGTCTGCATCACTTTCAATCCCCCATATGTTTTTTTATTTCTTGCATATATATATATATACAGGGGTGCACATAACTGGTACGCAGGTACGCAAGCGCGACAAAAATCAGGAATGCGTAATGCCACTTGTGTTACTACGCGCCTTTGCGTACTTGACCGATCTTCTCATCTAACCTTACACATGACATGTTGCTTGTCAACTACTGTCAGGGATGTCCAAAAAGCAACAGACATTAAGCAGCTTCTTTGGCGTTTCACCACCTACAAAGAAACGCCAACTGGAGCCAGAGCCGAATAATTACTTTTTTCGGAAAAGTGGCTCCAAGATGTTCAAGGTGTTCAAGATGTCCAAGGCTTGAAGCTAACGATGAGCGCACTGAAATGTGGTGCAATATTTTCCTCTCAAATCCACATCTAGCAGACAAAACAGGTGCATTTTATAAAGGCTCAAAGAATTTCAACCATCCTTTATTTGACAAACATGAAAAGAGCAAGGACCACACGAATGTGGCGCAAGCCATTGCTAAACAAGCTAGCCGATAAGAAATGTCCAGTCGCCCACTTGCCAGATGGCGAGACAAGCTGAATGAAGAACAGCGGCAAGCTCTGTTTAATATTTTTCTCCTCGCCTTTCATAAAGCTAAACACGCACGTCCCATGTCTTCCTATTCTGAGGATGTTCCTTTACTGAAGCGGCTAGGAGTAAATGCATATCATTCACGTGAAGGGGGCACACGGATCATGCAGAGCATCGCTCACACCATCAGCGGGGAGTTACGAGCCAAGTTGCAGTCTGCTGAATTTTGGGGGCTGCTTTTTGATGGATCTGAGGACATCAAAAAAACTGAGCAGGAAATCGTTTACATTGTGTCTGTGTCCAGCAACGGAGAGTTTACTTCGGACTTTATTGGACTGATTGAATTGGGTGCTGACCGAACCGCGCAGGCCATAACAGACGGACTTGTGAGACTTTTCCAGGACACAGGCTTGGATGACTGGACAACAAAGTTGGTCGCTGTGTGCACAGACGGGGCTGCTGTCAACGTAGGTATCTACAACGGCGTTGTGCCAAAACTCCGGCAACTTGCTGCGGTTGGAGACTCCCTTGTGCACATTCTGTGCACCGCACACACACTGGAGAATTGCGCGAAATCAGCTGATCGCAACGTTCCTTACTGTGAGACATTTAATCGCTCTGTGGTCAAGCTGCTGCAGTTTTATTTACAAAAAGGTGGAGCAAAAAACTGCTGCACTGAATAAGCTATGTGAAGAAAATGGGATCTCCTTTGTGAAACTGGGTAAGTTTCATAATATCAGATGGTCTGCATGGAGGCATGAAACACTGTTAAAAATATCAAGACTATTGCCAGCCATTAAAATGCAACTGGTTACGAGTGATAACAGTGACTTGCAGCATATCTGCACAGAGCGTTTTCAGTGCTTTCTGTCAAACATGCTTGACATTTGCAACATTTTGAAGACCACATCCATTAGGTTTCAGAAGGAAAAGCTGACCATTGGAGAATGTAAGGATGATGGTGGCCATTGGACAGTTCACACTTCTGCTTGATGGTGAAAGCCACAGGGCACACACTGTTTCCAATGCTGATGCTGATGCTGACAGAGACAAGACACACTTACTCAGGGGGCTACGAAACCCCTACCTGTCCCAGACCTGCTGTTTTCAACTCTTAATGATCGGCTATGAAAAGCCAACTGAGAGACCTGAGCCCTAGGACCATACGTCGGGACTACCGGCCGTGGTGACTCCTTGCTGTCCCCAGTCCGCCTGGCCTTGCTGCTATTCCAGTTTCAACTGTTCTGCCTGCGGTTATGGAACCCCTACCTGTCCCAGACCTGCTGTTTTCAACTCTTAATGATCGGCTATGAAAAGCCAACTGAGATTTATTCCTGATTATTATTTGACCATGCTTGTCACTTATGAACATTTTTGAACATCTTGGCATGGTTCTGTTATAATCTCCACCCGGCACAGCCAGAAGAGGACTGGCCACCCCTCATAGCCTGGTTCCTCTCTAGGTTTCTTCCTAGGTTTTGCCTTTCTAGGGAGTTTTTCCTAGCCACCGTGCTTCTACACCTGCATTACTAGCTGTTTGGGGTTTTAGGCTGGGTTTCTGTACAGCACTTCGAGATATTAGCTGATGTAAGAAGGGCTATATAAAATAAAATTGATTGATTGATTGGTTAATTGAAGAGTTTGAAATCAGATATGACTCCCTCAAGTCATGTGATCATTTCTTAGTATTTGATCCTTCAACATGGCCTCAGGAAATGCAAGACCTCCACAGTTTAGGAAACACAACCGTTTGCAGCATTCTCAAGAAATATGAGGCCACATTGCAACTTGACAAAGATACCACTGTGACAGAATGGATGTGCTTAAAGCAGGCAGGAAAACGCCTGGGAGCCTCTTCTGTGTATGACTTGGTCCAAATAGTAAATACAAGTAACCCAGATGCTTACTCCAACATCAACAAGGTGGTTAAGCTATCTCTTACACTGCCTTTAAGCAGTGCAGCTTGTGAGAGGGGATTCTCACATCTCAACATAATAAAAACCAAGTACAGATCTCGTCTGTCACATGCTCGTCTCTCAGCCCTGATGCACATTCACCTGTCAAAGCAGACCATAGAGACATTTGACCCAAAGCCTGCTGTTGACCTGTGGACGGAGACAGCTAATCGGAGGCTCAACCAAGGACAGGGAGGTGCATCTGCAGCATCTTCATCATCTACCATGCAGGAAGCTGAAGCAGAGGACAGTGGTGGCGGCACTGAGGAGGACAGTGAGGAAGACTGCACTTATTAAGACCACGCTACTTATGGGGTGAGTACCAGACACCATCTGCTGGTACTCACCTGAGTAACTCACTGAAAAAGTTATGTGCACCCCTGTATATATATATATATATATATATATATACAGTGGGGGAAAAAAGTATTTAGTCAGCCACCAATTGTGCAAGTTCTCCCACTTAAAAAGATGAGAGAAGCCTGTAATTTTCATCATAGGTACACGTCAACTATGACAGACAAATTGAGGAAAAAAAATCCAGAAAATCACATTGTAGGATTTGTAATCAATATATTTGCAGATTATGGTGGAAAATAAGTATTTGGTCACCTACAAACAAGCAAGATTTCTGGCTCTCACAGACCTGTAACTTCTTCTTTAAGAGGCTCCTCTGTCCTCCACTCGTTACCTGTATTAATGGCACCTGTTTGAACTTGTTATCAGTATAAAAGACACCTGTCCACAACCTCAAACAGTCACACTCCAAACTCCACTATGGCCAAGACCAAAGAGCTGTCAAAGGACACCAGAAACAAAATTGTAGACCTGCACCAGGCTGGGAAGACTGAATCTGCAATAGGTAAGCAGCTTGGTTTGAGGAAATCAACTGTGGGAGCAATTATTAGGAAATGGAAGACATACAAGACCACTGATAATCTCCCTCGATCTGGGGCTCCATGCAAGATCTCACCCCGTGGGGTCAAAATGATCACAAGAACGGTGAGCAAAAATCCCAGAACCACACGGGGGGACCTAGTGAATGACCTGCAGAGAGCTGGGACCAAAGTAACAAAGCCTACCATCAGTAACACACTACGCCGCCAGGGTCTCAAATCCTGCAGTGCCAGACGTGTCCCCCTGCTTAAGCCAGTACATGTCCAGGCCCGTCTGAAGTTTGCTAGAGTGCATTTGGATGATCCAGAAGAGGATTGGGAGAATGTCATATGGTCAGATGAAACCAAAATATAACTTTTTGGTAAAAACTCAACTCATCGTGTTTGGAGGACAAAGAATGCTGAGTTGCATCCAAAGAACACCATACCTACTGTGAAGCATGCTTTGGGGCTGTTTTTCTGCAAAGGGACCAGGACGACTGATCCGTGTAAAGGAAAGAATGAATGGGGCCATGTATCGTGAGATTTTGAGTGAAAACCTCCTTCCATCAGCAAGGGCATTGAAGATGAAACGTGGCTGGGTCTTTCAGCATGACAATGATCCCAAACACACCGCCCGGGCAACGAAGGAGTGGCTTCGTAAGAAGCATTTCAAGGTCCTGGAGTGGCCTAGCCAGTCTCCAGATCTCAACCCCATAGAAAATCTTTGGAGGGAGTTGAAAGTCCGTGTTGCCCAGCGACAGCCCCAAAACATGGAGGAATGGGCCAAAATACCAGCAACAGTGTGTGAAAACCTTGTGAAGACTTACAGAAAACGTTTGACCTGTGTCATTGCCAACAAAGGGTATATAACAAAGTATTGAGAAACTTTTGTTATTGACCAAATACTTATTTTCCACCATAATTTGCAAATAAATTCATAAAAAATCCTACAATGTGATTTTCTGGATTTTTTTTCTCATTTTGTCTTTCATAGTTGACGTGTACCTATGATGAAAATTACAGGCCTCTCTCATCTTTTTAAGTGGGAGAACTTGCACAATTGGTGGCTGACTAAATACTTTTTTCCCCCACTGTATATATATATATATATATATATATATATATATATATATATATATATATATATATATATATACACATACATATATATATACACATACATACATTTGGAGAGTTTGGAATCTGATTGATTGATTGCTTCTGTTGACAGGTGTCTTTTATACAGGTAACAAGGTGAGATTAGGAGCACTCCATTTAAGAGTGTGCTCCTAATCTCAGCTCGTTACCTGTATAAAAGACACCTGGGATCCAGAAATCTTTCTGATTGAGAGGGGGTCAAATACTTATTTCCCTCATTAAAATGCAAATCAATTTATAACATTTTTTACATGCGTTTTTCTGGATTTTTTTGTTGTTATTCTGTCTCTCACGGTTCAAATAAACCTACCATTAAAATTATAGACTGATAATTTCTTTGTCAGTGGGCAAATTTACCAAATCAGCAGGGGATCAAATACTTTTTTTCCTCACTGTATATATTTCCCTTTATTACTTTCCAACCCCACCATCCCTTCCCTAATTGGAGTAAACTAGTGAACAACAATGCTTAGGCCTCTACTTCATGCTTATACATACTATATACATTTTATGGACACAGTCAATAATTATATTTTGTTTGTTTTTACTCCTGAACTTCCTCCGATCATTTTCATGATGTCCATCTGGTATACTTCTATATGCCATATCTTTCTAACTGTGCTCTTTCACAAAAGCTCACAATATATAACCAATATACTTATTATGGACACAGCATGTCTTACACTAGTTATCTTGTTGTTATTATTTGTTGTTATTAGTCCCATCCTTCAGCTCCATTCAACACCTCCCATCTATCTCTTAACACCATCCATATTAGATTTCTATTTGCCATATATTTTTCAACTGTACTGTGATGTTTTACAAAAGTTCTGAACCTTTCTATTCTCATTGTTTCTACAGTTTGTGAATTGAAAATAAACATTTTTGCTAAAAGTATTATTATATTATTGATCGATTGACTATGACTTTTCAGATCACCCAGTAGTGCTATCTGCACTGTCAGTTCCATGCAAATATTGCAATCCTTCAGCCATTCCTGTACCTGTGTCCAGAAACAAGATACTAATGGACAGTACCAAAACAAATGATCTAATGATTCTCTCTTCACAGCCAAATCTGCAGAGCTGGGAAGATTGTATCCCCCATACAAATAACATTCTATTGGTAGCAAGTTTTGAATCCGGCGTCGTTTTGCGTATCAGTTCATAAACACTATGCCATGGAATTGGTACGTCAAAAATCTCTTCCCAACTATTTTGCAATCTATATGGGACGGCTGTCACAATTTTCTTTAACCAATTATGTTCTTTAATGCAAGGCCGACAGACAAGTTCCTTACTTTTTCCTCCTTCCACTTTCCTCTTCCATTTTTGCGGTAATGATTTCCTTTTCAAATACCTGAAAGTGAGGGGTTGTAATCTGAATAAAGGGAAAAAGTCCCTTCTTGAACATTGGGTGAGACAATCTTACTAGTTTGCTAGAGAACCAGTTCGGATTTAAGTATAATTGTTGTATGACTGAGCTAGAGCGGTGTTTGTCAGACCATGAGACATCCCAAAAATCGGTCTTCTCACAAAATTGTCTGAAGCGTCCGAACGGTTTGGCCTAAAAACTATTATGACCCCTCTATGGAAAGATGAGACTCTATGACCCCCACAGGCCTCACAGGACTCGTCTGAAGGTCCCCCGGTACCAGTTGAAAAAATTAATGGAATTATGTATGGAGACTGTTTAGTGGCAAAAATAAGGGGTTAAATAAAGTTTCCTTATCTTTCTTATATCTCTCATATATAGGACAGACACTTCAGAACAAACTTCCTTTGAAGTTTTTAGGGAGACAATCTGTTGTTCCATGTAGTGAATCTGTTATTCAATGTGTTTGTATGGGCTAATAGCAATAAGGCCAAAAATATATTTTCATCAAATATTTGTACAATATATTTTTTGATACTTAATGAGGTCTTAAAATTCAAAATCAAATAACTAAATGATCCTTGGTATGCCCTTCTTTAAAAAATCCATATAGATTAGTAGAACGCCCCACCCCACATTTCAGTTCAAATTAATCAAAAGGACTTGGCATGTATTTATTATTTATATGTTATGTTTATTTATACACATTTCTTCTTTACACATTTTTGTTGCCCATTGTTCATGAGCAGAAATAGATCTTAGTAATAAAAATGTACACAGGTAAATGTTTTACACAATATATTGTATATCTTACAACACAAACACACATACACACACACACAGTCTTGTATAACTAACCTTGTGGGGACACACAATTCAGTCCCATTCAAAATCCGATTTTCTCTAACGCTAAACCTAACCCTAAACCTAACCCTTACCCTAAAAATAACCCTATCTCCTAAGCCTAACTAATTCTAACCTTAACCCTAAACCCCCTAGAAATAGCATTTGACCTTGTGGAGACTAACAAAATGTCTCCAGTTGGTACATTTTGTGTTAGTTTACTATTCTTGTGGGGATCAGAAGTCCCCACAACTACACTACCAGTCAAAAGTTTTAGAACACCTACTCATTCAAGGGTTTTTCTTTATTTTTACTATTTTCTACTTTGTAGAATAATAGTGAAGACATCAAAACTATGAAATAACACATATGGAATCATGTAGTAACCAAAAAAGTGTTAAACAAATCAAAATATATTTTATATTTGAGATTCTTCAAATAGCCACCATTTGCCTTGATGACAGCTTTGCACACTCTTGGCATTCTCTCAACCAGCTTCACCTGGAATGCTTTTCCAACAGTCTTGAAGGAGTTCCCACATATGCTGAGCGCTTGTTGTCTGCTTTTCCTTCACTCTGCGGTCCGACTCATCCCAAACCATCTCAATTTGGTTGAGGTCGGGGGATTGTGGAGGCCAGGTCAACTGATGCAGCACTCCATCACTCTCCTTCTTGGTAAAATACCAATACTTCAATGCCTCTAATGTTAATCTGCAGCTGATTTTCTTTCCAGGCCGAATGATCCCTGCTATGCATCAAGACACCATCCATATTTACCTCAAGAGAAGACAGAACATAACAGTTTAGTTGAGTTCATTTCTAATCCAAGAAATCCATATAAGCATATGACAAATTATTATGTTTTACCAATTATTCTTAATAATAATTTCTAATATACTCCCTTTATCACCCTATCAACTACACCGCAGATTCACAGGATCGGGAAGTTAGACCTCAATTTCTGTTAGGGAAACCCTCCACAGACAGAGAAATTAATGGTGTGAAAGTCAGGTGATTCTTGAACTTCTGGAAGATCTTGAAGTTCTTGGATGTTCTTGGAGGTCTGTCCCTCCGCCGAGGGAATCAGCCAAAGCATGTAGCTCATTAGTAGCATTCCCCTTGCCATCGTCTCCCATCACCTGATTCTGGTTAGCTCCAGCGTCCTTGTCACGCCCTGACTCAGGGGACTCTTATATGTTGAGTCAGGGTGTGTATATTCTTTGTTGTGTATGTTCTATGTTGTACGATCTAGTATGTATGGTTCTATGTTGGCTGGTGTGGTTCCCAATCAGAGGCAGCTGTCGTTTGTTGTCTCTGATTGGGGACCATACTTAGGCAGCCTATTGGCACTAGTGGGTTGTGGGATCTTGTTCCGTGTAAGGTATGTTGTGTGTGCTACCTTGGACTTCACGTTTCGTTTCGTTTATTGTTTTGTCGAGTGTTTATTAAGTTAAAATAAACATGTATGCATATCACGCTGCGCCTTGGTCTGACCCGTCCTTCAACGAACGTGACAGTCCTCAGCTCCCTCATCTCTAGGTCGTCGGTTTCCTCGTAGTACTCTGTTGCAGTGGTTTAGATGATACCAGGTCGATCTCCCCTCTATCCCTACATCTGTTGGTGTAGCCTGGGTGATGATGTATGGTCCCTTTAGCTCTGAACCTTCTTCCGTCACTAGAGTCTCGGATCATGCAGTCCTTCTCCATTTATCAACATCGTTCTGTGGAGTGTGTCCTTCTGGCAGCGTACCAATAGGGATGTTGAGAGTCACTGCTGCAAAGACACATAGACAGACACAAAATAAAACAATGCTCCGCATTGGCGGTGCCATCTTCCTCCTCTGGGTTGGAACACTCCTACAGTGGGACACATGGATGCAGGTATCTCTCTCTGCTACTTTCCCCTCCATCGATGTAGCCAGCAACTCCTAGTACTGACCTCTCCACCTAGGTTTTGTCCATCTCTTACTTCTGTAATCATTTACCGCCAGTCTCCAGGGCGCAGACAATGCTCCTATTCTCCTGCTAGGTTGGGCAGAGAAGTCTTCACCAGTGGGAAGAAAGTCTTAAGAACATTGTTAGGTGAGACACAGTATGCTACTGTACCATGTCTTCTCATCAGTTAGGAAAAGCCTTGAGATTAGGAAGTGCACATTCTTGCATCTTGTTGCAGTCCACTAGTTTCATAGACAGGCCTCTTCTACACCCTGCCTCCTACTACAAATACACTTGCACATAAAACATTTAATCTAACCCATAACACATTAATTACTACTGCTCATATTCTTAGTACAATTAGCATATTTACCAAAAAGTCCCAATAGACCAGTACTTCCCCCCTTTGGACACATGACTCACATCGTGATTCATGCGTTCAAAAAACAAAACAATGTTGCCTGTTAAACCAAAATAATAAATGAAATTAAAATGACAACCTTTGATAATACCTTAACTTAATTGTATCCCATAACTTAATTCAAGGAATAGTAAAATTTACTAGCGACAGGTGTCCCTCATTCAGGACTAGCTCTCGCACTCTGTCCTTGTTATGGTCCGAATCATATATAGGACTATTGCCAAACTATAAACTTCTTCATAATTATCAGTATTATAAATGACACTTAACTCGGTATAATAAATTACCTTAAATTCCTCATCCTATGTCTCTCGGTTTTCCAGTGTGGGTGATCAAATCACACTAGAAAGTCAGGACAGAGTTCAGAGGTCAATCAAACCCTTCAAAGAAGTGTTAAATTCTATAGTGGACGAATTATTTAACAACAGTCAAAACATTTCATACATTTTGTATCCCAAGTGTACAGTAAGTCCTCATTACATTTCTTCTCAAAATAAATCACGTGTTTACCCAAAACTCACTCATAAAACAAAAAACTTCAGAGAACTCCATGTGTGTGCCCCTTTAAGACTTATCATCTCTAACCCGTTAAAACCCCCTAAAATCAAAATAAAACCCCTATATAACCATTATAATAGGTGGGTTGTGTGTGGTTATTTGAAAAACCATATTGGAAAACAACAAACAAAAATGGCCAGGCCTTATTTAATTTGGTAGCTGCCTCTTACGACCTAATCTCAATATCTTCATACTTATCAAACTGCCGAATGTAACTAACACCTCTTCACAAGATCATATACACGGGAACATCTGTAAAAGATAATGAAAGCCCTTTTCTCCTGGAAAATAAAGTTAACAAATTGTTAACATTTACACTTAATCATCAACAAGCATGGTGACGATAATTCCACTCTCTTCCCTTAACTCATTAATCGTTTGTTTGAAATTAATTCCTCGTGACTACTCCAGAAGAAGATGACATAAACCCTCTCAAAAGATGAAAACCACTCAAGGTTCTCTGAGTTTACAATGATTATTTTTAATTGATTACCCTTTAGACTTCATTCTTTTTAATTCTCACAATGATTATTAAACCCCAAAATCGTCTCCATTTGATCCCATATCAAATCATCATGGTATCGTTACTGGATCACTGTCCAACGACATAGGTAATATCTATTTCACCTTAGATTGTTCCTGTCACCCCTCTAAATGTAATATTTAGTAATTCGCGAATATAATAAATTACTACGCGTAAATAATCAGTGATATGTGATCTCCTACATCTTCCTTAACATACAAACAAGTACAAGTAGGGTACTTCCACCAATCCTAGAATAAAAAATCCTACTCAAAACACATCAGATAATACCACGTTTCATTAAGTTGACTACACCTTCTAATATAAACCTATAACATCTTTCCGGTACTGTAATCATCGCAACCTATTGCATTGATGTATTAAAATATAAACCTATTGTTTAATAAATCCATAACTTACAAAAAATGTATACTTCCCCATCAGCGTAATAGTCAAAACTACCTCCCATTGTTCAACGTACTAGGAACAGATTATCGTTTTTATAATTAATTAACTGTCTGCATAACTCACTGATGTTACGCAAACTATAGAATTGAATAATAATAATTAAAAATTGTAAAAGAACGTTTCCTATTCAACTATTCAGATCTCTGCCTCACATTACCCCCTGCGTCCTTTACATCCCGATAGAGCCCAGCTGGCATGACTCTCTTTCACCCGCTGACTAAATAATGGCATTAGTAAATTCTATCCACAAACCACTACTACCTAATAACCTATTTGCATTCAAATTAATAGAAAGCATTTTTTTAATACCAGTCTACTCAAACAATCCAATTTGACATTTCTCATTTCTCAATTAACCTACTTTCCTTTTAACCCAGGAAACCCTCTACAATCTCTATTATCCTCTACCTCTGTCTTTCCATCTAACGTTACTTTAGCAGGTGCCAAATTATTGTTAAATTGCATTCAAAACAAACAAAACACCTATTCACAGGGATGCCACTTTAATTATTATGTTATCCTAGGCCGCCATGCGTTGGTAGGACAATCCCTTTTGTATAATCTAATCAATGCAACCAGTGATCCGGGTCAACAGCATCACTGTAACAGTTTTGCTTTCATCCCTACCTGGGCATGAACCAGGGACTCTTTGCACACATCGACAACAGTCACCCTCGAAGCACTGTTACCCATCGCTTCACAAAAGCCACGTCCCTTGCAGAGCAAGGCAAACAACTACTACAAGGTCGCAGAGCGAGTTACGTCACCAATCGAAATTCTACTAGTTCGCACCGCTAAGTAGCTAGCCATTTCACACCGGTTACACTCACCCCCCTTTGACTTCCTCCTTTTCTGCAGCAACCAGTGATCCCACTACACCAAACTTAACCCATTATGTCCCTTAAAGCTCGCTCGAGATTAGCAAGCCCCATTTGCTAACACCCACAGACCAACACCTGGAAACTCTCCAGACAAAAAATAAAACCCATTCTCAAACAGCGTTCTGCATTTACCTCTATCATAGGGTTAAAAAACGAACTTGACAACTTTCACAATCCTAGATTGCTGTTGTAGCTTCATGTTTTGGTTCAGTGTCTCTGTTACGATATTGGGTCAGTAATATTTCTGTAGTGATCTCAGCTAAAAGTTTCTATATTCCTCAGTTAATGGTATATTTCCTACTCTGCTTCTTTCTAACACTGCTTTTTTTATCCCTGGTGTTTTTTAATACTATTTTTATTCTCTTTGTCCCCTTGCTTCACTTCCCATTAAGATAAGACACTCGCTTTCCTGTGCTTCGGCACTTTACCCTTATTTTCCCCTGTTATCAACTAAGATAATAATAATAATAATAATAATATGCCATTTAGCAGACGCTTTTATCCAAAGCGACTTACAGTCATGCGTGCATACATTTTTGTGTACGGGTGGTCCCGGGGAACGAACCCACTACCTTGACGTTACAAGCGCCGTGCTCTACCAGCTGAGCTACAGAGGACCAAGATCATAGCCACAGCTCTTATGAAACCACCAATCCGCCATTATTAGAAGTCAGCATATCTAGGTAACTGTCCTTTCTGATTTGGCTACAGGTAGAAAAACAAACATCCACTGTTTTTGTATGATCATACATTTAATTTATATCCATATTATTAATATTCAATCTATTGATTGACATTACGACCCAATTCACAGTAGTTTAAACTAGCAACTCAAAAAATTACTACCTCGAAATCGTCTCGCTATTCCGATGGCATAAGTGAGTTTTGGCCATGGTGGAGAGTTTGGAATCTGATTGATTGATTGCTTCTGTGGACAGGTGTGTTTTATACAGGTAACAAACTGAGATTAGGAGCACTCCCTTTAAGAGTGTGCTCCTAATCTCAGCTCGTTACCTGTATAAAAGACACCTGGGAGCCAGAAATCTTGATGACTTGGAGAAGCTCTGCAAAGAGGAGTGGGACAAAATCCCTCCTGAGATGTGTGCAAACCTGGTGGCCAACTACAAGAAACGTCTGACCTCTGTGATTGCCAACAAGGGTTTTGCCACCAAGTACTAAGTCATGTTTTGCAGAGGGGTCAAATACTTATTTCCCTCATTAAAATGCAAATCAATTTATACAAATGTTTACATGTGTTTTTCTGGATTTTTTTGCTGTTATTCTGTCTCTCACTGTTCAAATAAACCTACCATTAAAATTATAGACTGATCATTTCTTTGTCAGTGGGCAAACGTACAAAATCAGCAGGGGATCAAATACTTTTTTCCCTCACTGTATACACTCTGTTACACGTTTCTTCACGAACATCTGGTACCCATCAGTGGGCATTACCTTCTTTGATGTTATTATCCTTTACCCCAAGTCAGTATATCCTGTCCATCAATTATTCTAAGATCAACATCAGTAATCTCCTTTGACATAAGGAATGCAGACTCTGTGGCACCAAGCCACTTATCCACTAACTCTAACCTACTTTCCCATAATACTATAAAAACCTCATATCAGGACTCAAACCTCACTACTCTCTATCTTTATAATGTCATACACATTTATAAAGAACACATTCTTGTTCTTTGTTGATATGAACCTGCAACCAGTCAAAATCTATTGAGCAGTCAGTACTGTTAACAAATGGAAAGCACAATGTTCAGGGCCATACAATTTGTCCATTGTACAGTATACAGCCTACAATGCACTGTACTACAGTATACAATACTAAAAGGGACAAATATCTAAGGAGTAAACATGTGATCAATGTGCTTCTTCTTGTCTTTGGGCTGGGTCAGGCCAGAGCACTTTGTCGACATCACAAGCAATATTGTCCCTCCTGAGGCAACGGGGGAAGAAGCCTCTTGTAGCTCAGTTGGTAGAGCATGGCGCTTGCAACGCCAGGGTTGTGGGTTTGATTCCCGCGGGGGGCCAGTATGAAAAATGTATGCACTCACTAACTGTAAGTCGCTCTGGATAAGAGCGTCTGCTAAATGACTAAAATGTAAATGTAGATGTATCCAGCCCTGACATGATTCCTCACCTATATCACCACAGGCTAAATCCATGGCTTGCAGCATATTTATTCTGGTGTAGGGTTGTCTATCATACACTTTCCATCTGCAAGAGGAGAAAAACTCAATCGGATTCAGGAAAGGCGAGTATGGAGGGAGGTACAAGTTCATAAACTGCCCATTGATGTTAAACCATTCCCTTACCTGAGCAGCTCGGTGGAAACTGACATTGTCCCACACTATCACATAGGTGGGAATGGGATTCTCATTTAGGTCTTGACCCTGCTGCTCTTGAACCTGCTGCTCAAATAAAATATCTCTTAGATTGGCAATAAATCTTAGAAGGTGCTGGGTGTTATTTGGCCCGAGTGTAACATTGTGATGTAGAACACCATGGTTGCTGATAGCAGCACAGATTGTGACATTGCCACCTCGTTGACCAGGGACTTCAACAATGGCCCGCTGTCCAATCATGTTTCGGCCTCTCCTTCTCCTCTTTGTTAGATTGAAGCCTGCTTCATCGACAAAGATGAACTCATGGGGTCTGTCCAAGGATTCCAAGTCAAATATTGTCTGTGTAGAAATACAATATACTGTATGTAGGATTTTGTGAGTCGTACAGAGACAGTGCTATACTGTAGAGTACAATTAGGCCTACTGTATGCACTTCTAATTCACATACATTGTATGTACTGAAGAGTAATGTCATTCACATAGTATGTATTAGTACTGTAGACAATCTGTATTACAGTAAATGTTTCTGAATGTACACTTACTTGCACATACTGAGCTCGCAGTTCTTTCACCCTTGGTGAGTTGTGCTCAAAAGGTACTCTGTATACTTGTTTCATTCGTATCCTGTTACGATGGAGGACACTGTCAATTGTGGAAATGCTCACACTGTCGATTCCCTGGAAGTGTGTGTTGTTTTGTATCACTCGTTCCTGGATTTCTCTGAGTCGTATTGCATTATCTTGAAGGACCATGCCAACTATAACGGCCTCTTGCTCTCGAGTGAATATAGCTGTCCTTCCACCTACATGTGGCAGCCTTGCAATTCTACAAAAGGTAGTTGTGCAGTTACAAAACATATTTATGCTGTACAATACATACAGTGATTAACTTTACAAATGTCTATTGAAACAGCTGCATATAGTGTGGTACAGTAAATTTGCAATTACAAAAATACAGTAGTATACTGTACCTGTTCTCTTCTCTGAATGTCCTTACTATGGTGTACACAGAAAATCGGCTCAAATTGGGTTGCACTCTAAGTCCTGCTTCCCTCATTGTCAGTCCATGGACAAGAACATGGTCTATGACTGTTGCTCGAATTTCATCAGATATTTCCACTCTTTGTCTTCCTCTTCCTCTTCGTCCTCCTCTTCCTCTTTCTTGCCCTCCTCCTCCTCTTCCTCCTCGTCGCCCACCTCGCATACGCACTCGTCCTTGTCCTCTCACATTGTTTATTCTATCCATTCTCAGACTTTCTCCTTCCCACCTTCAACAACCTGTTTGCTCTCTGAACTGGCTTATATTGGTTGTGTCGCATCATTTGAAACAGGTTAAATCAATTATTAGTGGTTGTGTTCAATCAATGACATTTGTTCTCTATTTGTATTTGATTGTTGCCACTTGTGTTTACCAGTATGGATGACATGTGCATTAGAGTGCAGAATGTGTTTTGAGAATGAGAATGTGTTTAGAGTTTTGCTGAAAAGTCTAAGTGAGATCAGCAAATTGTGTTTTACCATGTGAAATGGTTTAAGGTTTTGACAACAGACTGCATAATTAGCTACATGAGTCCAGGCAACTGAGAACTTTGTTCAGCCAATGGGTTTTAGTGTTTTAGCAATTGAGAAAAACTGTAAAAGACCCTACGCCCAATCTTGTTAAACCCACTCTCCTTCTCCTCTGTTGTTTTTTACTCATTACTCTGAACAAACCCTGTTTAGAGTCATAGCACCATGTCATAATTTGATATTTCTCCTTACATCTGTTTACGTACTTGAATACCACTCATCTATTCCCCTCAAAAAAATGTTTAATTTTAAACGTTTGTTACAGCTCAGCTTTACCACAGATAAGCATAATTTGACATAATCAATAAAATGAAAGTCTGCTTACTTGTTATTTCGGCTGTAAACTGCATCCTGTTCATTTAGACGCCAATTTGTTATGACGAGTTTCTCTGGCATCGAGTAATTCAGGATGTAAGAGAATAGTTAAACACTTACATGGAGAGTTGATTAAAAGTATTTAATATTACAGTACCGGATTCACATGACAAGCGGTATGGGCGTAGCCTATTGTCATCTGAATGAATTACATAGAAAACCTCTTAGTTTATTACATTTTACATTTACGTCATTTAGCAGACGCTCTTATATAATGCTTTCCGAGCTAATTCCATCCAACAGTTGCCAACCATTATTGAGTGTCACTCATCACCTACAATAGGATCCCCCTATATGGTATCATGTTGCACCCTAGTCAGTATATTCCATCATGTACTCCATCTAAGATTAGCACCAGAGGCCCCCAATCTATCTTGGCCCGCATACCTTCTGGCACCCACCAGTGACATAAATAAATACATGGAATGTCTTCATCCTCCAAATCCTTATGCAGCTCTCATTATTCCAAACATGAACTAATACTGTATAAAATACGTACTATCACAGTGTCACCAGCAAAGCACCCCCACACCATAACACCTCCTCCTCCATGCTTTACGGTGGGAAATACACATGCTGAGATCATCCGTTCACCCACACCGCGTCTCACAAAGACACGGCAGTTGGAACCAAAAATCTCAAATTTGGACTCCAGACCAAAGGACACATTTCCACCGGTCTAATGTCCATTGCTCGTGTTTCTTGGCCCAAGCAAGTCTCTTCTTATTGTTGTTCACTAGTTTACTCCAAGTGGGGAAAGGGTGGCGGGGTTGGAAAGTAATAAAGGGGAATATATATATTTAAAAAAAGGATATGTATGTGTATGTATGTATGTGTGTGTATGTGTGTGTGTGTGTGTGTATATGTGTATGTGTATATATATATATATATAAAACATGGGGGATTGGAAGTGATGCAGACAATTACATTGATGGAAGTTACAATCTATCTGCAATATTAAGCTGATCTACCCCCCCCCACAAAAAAAATCCTAAAAAAATAAGTATCTTATTATTATTGGTGTCCTTTAGTAGTGGTTTCTTTGCAGCAATTCGACCATGAAGGCCTGATTCACACAGTCTCCTCTGAACAGTTGATGTTGAGATGTGTCTCTTACTTGAACTCTGTGAAGCATTTATGTAATGAACTTATCCTCTGCAGCAGAGGTAACTCTGTGTCTATCCCGTTTCAGGAGAAGACCCAGATGCAGACAGTGTCAAAGTAACAAAAGTTTATTACAGAAACAGGGGGCAGGCAAACGACAGGTCAAGGGCAGGCAGAGGTCAGTAATCCAGATCAGAGTCCAAAAGGTACAGAATGGCAGGCAGTCTCAGGTTCAGGGCAGGCAGAATGGTCAAAACCGGGAAAGCTAGAAAACAGGAACTTGAGAAAGACAGGAGCATGTGAGACATGGGTTTGATCCTAGACACATGAAAAGTGGGATGTATACGGAGGGTACAGGGCAATAGAAGATGAACAGCAGAGGGGCTAATGATCTTGGAGATGGGGAAAGGGCCGATAAACCAGGGGGAAAGTTTGCGGGACTCCACCCGGAGGGGCAGATCTCGGGTGGAAAGCAATACCTTCTGCCCGAGACGATACTGGGGACCGGGATCCCGTGGCGGTCCACTTGTCGTCGATACCTGGAGGTGGTCTTGAGAAGAGCCGACCAGGCTCTCCTCCAGGTACGATGACAGCAGTCGGACAAACATCTGGGCCAAGGGTATGCCGACCTCTTCCTCTTGTTCCGGGAAGAGCGGGGGCTGATAACCCAGGGAACACTCAAAGGGCGAAAGACCCATGGCACAGCAGGGAAGGGTGTTGCGGACGTATTCAACCCACACTAGTTGCTGGCTCCAGGTGGTGGGGTTGGCGGAGACAAGGCAGCGCAGAGTCATCTCCAAGTCTTGGTTGGCTCGCACCGACTGGCCGTTGGACTGAGGGTGGAAACCAGAGGACAGGCTGGCCGACGGCCCAATGAGTGTGCAGAACGCCTTCCAGAACCGGGACGAGAACTGAGGACCCCGGTCGGAGACCATGTCTACTGGGAGTCCATGGATCCAGAAGACGTGCGGCACCATGAGATGGGCCGTCTCTTTGGCGGAGGGTAGCTTGGGGAGAGGAATGAAGTGGGCAGCTTTGGAAAACTGGTCCATAACTGTCAGGATGTCGGTGTTGCCATCAGATGGGGGAAGACCCGTGACAAAGTCCAGGGATACGTGAGACCAGGGACGGTGAGGAAAAGGCAGAGGTTGGAGGAGACCAGCCGGAGCTTGCCGATGAGTCTTGTTCTGCACACAGATCGTGCAGGCGGTGACGAACGCAAAGACGTCAGGAACCATGGTAGGCCACCAAAAGCGTTGTCGCACAAAGGCCAGGGTCCGACGGGAGCCCGGGTGGCAGGCAAGCCTGGAGGAGTGGGCCACTCCAGGACCGAGGAGCGGACAGCGTCAGGAACAAACATCCGGTTATCTGGGTCCCACCCGGGGTTCGGCCGGGAACACTGCGCCACCCGGACTTGCTTCCCTATTCCCCAACTGAGTGCCATCGCCAAGCATGAAGTGGGAAGGATGATCTAAGATTCCGGGGGTGTAGCCTCGGGGCTATAGCGGCATGACAGCACATCTGGCTTGACATTCTTGGATCCCGGTTGGTATGAGAGGGAGAAGTTGAATGGGGTGAAAAGCAGGGCCCACCTAGCTTGCCTGGAATTGAGACGCTTGGTGGTGCGGAGATATTCCCAGTTCTTGTGGTCTGTCCACACAATGAACGGATGTTCCGCCCCCTCCAGCCAGTGCCTCCACTCCTCCAACGCCATCTTCACGAAGTGGCCCCGGCCTTACTGAACACTTCCCGGAGGTCCTGGTACTCTGCGGGAATGGCGGTGAGGTCCGAGGCAACTTCCGAGCCCCCAGGAAGACGTCCCGGGGCAGGCTGCGCTGACTTCAGGCAATTTGTCTCCCAGTGTCTGATGGAAGGCAGATTGAACCAGGTTTTCCTCTAGGATTTTGCATGTGCTTATAGCTGTATTCCGTTTCATTTTATCCCAAAAAACTCCCTAGTCCTTGCCGATGACAAGCATTTTCAAGCATACCCACCATGCTTGAAAATATTAAGAGTGGTACTCAGTGATGTGTTGTGTTGGATTTGCCCCAAACATAATGCTTTGTATTCAGGACAAAAATGTCATTTCTTTGCCACATTTTTTGCAGTATTACTTAAGTAATACTTAGTGCAAAACGGATGCATGTTTTGGAATATTTTTTATTGTGTACAGGATTTCTTCTTTTCACTCTGTCATTTAGGTTAGTATTGTGGAGTAACTACAACCTTGTTGATCCATCCTCAGTTTTCTCATATTACAACCATTAAACACTGTAATCAATTAGCAGTTTCCTTCCTCTCCAGCAACTGAGTTAGGAACGACGCCTGTATCTTTGTAGTGACTGGGTGTATTGATGCACCATCCAAAGCCTAATTAATAACTTCACGATGCTCAAAGGGATATTCAGCGTCTGCTTTTTTATTTTTACACTTAATTCTTCCATTTAAAATGCAGGCTGTAACACAACAAAATAGGGAAAAAGTTAAGGGGTGTGAATACCTTCTGAAGGCACTGTAATAAACAGAGTGTCAGCAGCGTATGTGGACATGGTGTGTGTGTGTGGCATCAATATGCATATGTGTGTGTGTGTTTTGTGTGTGTGAGCGTATGTAGTATGTGTGTGTGTGTGTGTGTTGGAGTGTGAGTGTGTGGGTATAGTCCAATGAGTTTGCATAGTCAGTGTAAGAGAGTCATTGCAAAAAAGGGTCAATGCAATAGTCCGGGTAGCCAGTTGATTAACTGTTCAGCAGTCTTATCGCTTGGGGGTAGAAGCTGTTCAGGTGCCTCATGGTCCCAGACCTGGCGCTCTGGTAGTGCTTGCCGTGCGGTAGCAGCGTGAACAATCTATGGCTTGGATAGCTGGGGTCTTTGACAATTTCCCAGGCCTTCCTCTGACACAGCCTGGTATAGAGATCCTGGTTGGCAGGGAGATCGGCCCTGTCTGCACCACCCTCTGTAGCACCTTGCGATTGATAGCAAGTGGTGATGCAGCCAGTCAATATGCTCTCAATGGTGCAGCTGTAAAACTTTTTGAGGATCTGAGGGGCCATGCCAAATCTTTTCAACCTAAGGGGGAAGAGGCACTGTCGTGCCTTCTTCACACCTCTGCTGGTGTGAGAGGACCATGTCAAGTCCTTGGTGATGTGGACACAGAGGAACTTGAAGCTCTCGACCTCCACTACAGCTCTGGCGATGTGGATGGGGGTGTGCTCGCCTTGCCGCTTTCCCTGTAGTCCATGATCAGGTCCTCTGTCTTGCTTACGTTGAGGGAAAGGTTGTTGTCCTAGCACCACACTGCCAGGTCTCATCGTTGTCGGTGATCAGACTTAACACCGTCGTGTCATCCGCAAACTCGTTGATGGTGTTGGAGTCGTGTGGGGCCACACAGTCGTGGGTGAACAGGGAGTACAGGAGGGGACTAAGCACACACAACCTGAGGGGCCCCGGTGTTGAGGCTCAGCTTGGCTGATGTGTTGTTACTTACCCTTACCACCTGGGGGTGGCCCGTCAGAATGTCCAGGATCCAGTTGCAGACGGAGGAGTTCAGTCCCATTGTCTTGAGCTTGGTGATTAATCCGGAGGGGACTATGGTGTTGAACTCTGAGCTGTAGTCAATTAACAGCATTCTCACATACAGTAGGTATTCCTCTTGTCCAGGTGGGAGAGAGCAGTGTGGAGTGCAATAGAGTTTGCGTCGTCGGTGGATCTGTTGGGGCGGTATGCAAATTGGATTGGGACCAGGGTGTCTGGGATGATGGTATTGATGTGTGCCATGACCAGCCTTTCAAAGCATTTCATGGTTACAGGTGTGAGAGCTATGGAATGATGGTCGTTTAGGCAGGTGATCATTGAGTTCATGGACAATGGTGGTCTGCTTGGATTACAGACTGGTACAAGGAGATGTTGAAAATGTCAGTGAAGACACTTGCCAGCTGGTCTGCGCATGATCACACAGTTGTCCGGGACAGCAGGAGGTCTCATACCGGGTTCAGTGTTGTATGCCTCCATGTGAGCATAGAAGGCATTCAGCTTGTCTGGGAGGTTTGTGTCACTGAGTTTCCCTTTGTAATACGTAATAGTTTGCAAACCCTGCGACATCCGATGAGCGTTGGAGCCGGTGCAGTACGATTCAATTTTAGTCCTATATTGACCTTTATCATGTTTGATGGCTTGTCGGAGATCGTAGTGGGCTTTCTTGTATGCGTCCATGTCCTATCCCGTTCCTTGAAAGCGGTAGCTCTAGCCTTTAGCCCGGCGTGGATAATGCCTGTAATCCATTTATTTTGTCTCTCGGATAAATCCCTGAATTTATATTCAAGTCTGTGCTAGCGAAGCAGTCTTGTAGCTTAGCGTCCGCTTCGTCGGACCACTTCCATAAAGAGTGAGTCACTGGTACTTTCTGTTTGAGTGCTGCCTGTCTTCCCAGCAGCCTACTTAGTGTATGAACTGTTGACTGCTCATAACTTGCATATAAATGTTGACACATCAACCAGGATCAAGGGGCAGGGCAATTTGTGATTTAGTAATCTGTGGCTGTACTGGAAGGGGAGTGGTTTCACCTATTTTCTGAGTGTATATAACTAGCTTCTCAGGCTCCATCCCAGTGTGCTTCATTCTATAGCTAGAGGACTAATAAGTGATAAGTATAATTTTTGTCTTTATCTGTTGTCTAGTACTGTCTTTTTGCTAGCTAGGGCCATCTACTTTAAGTGCTGCCTGTATTCCCTGTAGCCTACTTTGTGTGTGAACTGCTGACTGCTCATAACTTGCAGATGATTGTTGACACATCAACCAGGATCAAGGGGCAGGGCAATTTGTGACTTGTTTTTGGTAATCAGTGGGTGTATTGGAGGGGGTGTGGTTTCACCTATTTTCTGAGTATATAACCAGCTTCTCAGGCTCCAAGTAGCCTACTTGGTGTGTGAACTGCTGACCGCTCATAACTTGCAGGTGATTGTTGACACATCAACCAGGATTAAGGGGCAGGGCAATTTGGGACTGTTGTTGTCCTAGGCAATCAGCAATTAGTACAGGGCGGTGTGCACTTTACCTCTGCTAGGCAATTAGCAATTAGTGTTAGTACTTCAGTCTCCCCTGGTTTCTCAGCGGCAGCTGTAAGGGGCGGTCGTGCCAGTGGCGGTCTCGTCGGCAAAACTAAGACTGTCACCGAAACAATGACGGTTCTTTGTTCTGCAGTTGTTCTGCAGAGTTCTTAGAGGAAGGCTCCACACCACTCTCTCACTTGAGTATCTAGTTATTTTCTGATTATCTCATTTTGCTCTTGTTTTCTATACCTGTTCGCTCCTCTCCCTGTAGGCTTTACAGACGGTCTCCACCCCTTGGCTGCAACCCTTCTAATTTTGTGTACTCTGCACGCACAACCCATGTGGAATTCTGGGTCTCTAGAAGTGTTTGGAACTGCCGATCTGCGGTCAAGAACGTCGAGTTCATTTCAGCCTATGCTGCTCTTCAGTCCCTCAACTTTTTGGCCCTGACAGAGACATGGATCACCCCAGAGAACACTGCTACTCCAGCTGCTCTCTCTTCATCTGACTTTTTCTCTCATAGTCCAAGAGCATCTGGTCGTCGAGGTGGTGGAACAGGGCTACACATTTCTCCTAACTGGAGATTTTCGCTTTTCTCCCCCTGTCCATCTACTCATTTGAATTCCATGCTGTCACTGTCACTTGAACACTCAAGCTTAACATTGTTGTCATCTATCGCCCACAAGGTGCCCTTGGAGAGTTTCTCAATGAGCTTGACACCCTGAGAAGCAAATTTCCTGACAATGGCTCACCGCTCTTCGTACTTGGCAACTTTAACCTCCCGACGTCTGCCTTCGATTAATTTCTATCCAACTCTCTCTTACCCCTCCTTGCCTCTTTTGACCTCACTCTTTCCCAATCCCCTCCAACTCACAAGGTAGGCAATACCCTTGACCTCATCTTTACTAGAGGCTGGTTGCCTACTAATCTCAGTGCAACCCCCCTCCAAGTCTCTGATCACTACTTTGTTTCCTTTTCTGTCTCCCTTTCCTCCAACCCTAGCCACTCAGCCCCTACCCAAATGGTCATGCGCCATCGCAATCTTCGCTCTCTCTCTCCCACTACTCTCTTCTATCCTATCATCTCTCCCTTCTGCTAAATCCTTCTACCTCCTGTCTCCTGATTCTGCCTCTTCTACCCTACAATCCTTCCTTTCCGCATCCTATGACTCGGCCCTTCCCTCCTTCTCCGTGGCTGAGTGACTCATTGCAAGCTTACAGAACAGGGCTGCGGGCAGCTGAGCAAAAATGGAGGAAAACTAAACTTTCGGAGGACCTATCATCCTTTCACTCCCTCCTCTGCCTTCTCTTCCTCTGTATCCACTGCTAAAGCCACTTTCTATCACTCTAAATGTCAAGCTTCTGCCTCTAACCCTAGGAAACTATTTTCTACCTTCTCCTCCCTCCTTAATCCTCCACCCCCTCCCTCCTTCCTCTCTGCGGATGACTTTGTCAACCACTTTGAAAAGAAGGTTGATGACATCTGCTCCCTCATTCACTCAGCCTATTGAGTCCACTGGTCCCACTCACACAGAACTACCCTACGCCTTGACCTCTTTCTCCCCACTCTCTCCAGATTAAATCCTGCGACTGAGGTCTGGCCGCCCGACAACCTGCCCGCTCAACCCAATCCCCTCCTCGCTTCTCCAGACCATCTCTGGAGACCTTCTCCCATTCCTCACTTCACTCATCAACTCATCCCTGACCACTGGCTGCATCCCCTCTGACTTAAAAAATGTCAGTCAAAAACTATAGAACTGTATCCCTTCTACCAGGTGACATGGAGATGATCTGTGTCTGCACCACATACTCTCACTACTGGTGTCCCCCAAGGCTCAGTTCTAGGCGCACGCCTCTTCTTTTTATACACCAAGTCACTCGGCTCCGTCATATCTTTACATGGTCTCTCCTATCATTGCTATGCGGATGACGCTCAACTACTTTTCGCCTACCCCCCCTTCTGACACCCAGATCGATCAATCAATCAATCAATCAATAAAATGTATTTATAAAGCCCTTTTTACATCAGCAAATGTCACAAAGTGCTATACAGAAACCCAGCCTAAAACCCCAAACAGCAAGCAATGCAAATGTAGAAGCACGGTGGCTAGGAAAAACTCCCTATAAAGGCAGAAACCTAGGAAGAAACCTAGAGAGGAACCAGGCTCTGAGGGGTGGCCAGTCCCCTTCTGGCGACACGCATCTCTGCGTGCCTGGCAGATATCTCAGCTTGTATGTCGGCCCACCACCTCAAGCTCAACCTTGACAAGATGGAGCTGCTCTTTCTCCCGGGGAAGGCCTGCCCACTCAAAGACCTCTCTATCACGGTTGACAACTCCAGTGTCGCCCTACCAGAGTGCAAAGAACCTTGGCGTGACCCTTGACAACACCCTGTTGTTCTCTGCAAACATCAAAGCAGTGACTCGCTCCTGCAGGTTTATGCTCTACAACATCCGTAGAGTACGACCCTACCTCACACAGGAAGTGGCACATGTCCTAATCTAGGCACTTGTCATCTCCCGTCAGGACTACTGCAACTTGCTGTTGGCTGGGCTCCCCGCTTGTGCCATCAAGTAAATTAGTTGTGAAAATATAAGATTTGTAAGCCAATGCAAATGAATGGTTGCTAACCTTCATTTCACCATATAATTATTGTTTTAGATGACTCTATTATCTTAATTTGTAAAGTGAGTTTATTTGAAAATCCTTAAAATTGTGCATTGCAAAATAGCAGGGCAGTAATCTTTTCTAAATTAAAGCTCTGAGATATCATTGGATATTACTTTACATCCAGCATGCAGCTATTGTACACAATCCTATCTACACAGAAACTTTGAAATGTTAAAGATGTAGGGAGTGAAATAGTGAAACGCTTAAACATTAAGTGTCCTGAGTAAATCATCACAAAAAGCATTTGAGGAAATTACATAGACATGCTGTCCATGATACGCCTCATGCTCATGAACCTCATGCCACCGCTCATGCCTCCCATTCCCATGCCCATCTCTCTGAAGCTCCTGTACTCTCCGGGCCTCATGTACATCTGCCTGCCTCTGTAGTGGGGCTGCTCGTACATCAGCCAGTGACCGTCCATCACGTTGCAGGACTGGCAGTCGGACATGCGGAAACGGTCCATGATGGAGTCACAGTCGTCCATCATCTCATGCATCTGACCTCCAAAGTTCTCCCTCTCATAGATCCTCATCCTGAAGTTTCCTCTGTGCTGTTAGCGGTAAAATAACAGGTTTTATTGATCAGAGAAATTATGTATAAACTTTTGTAATATGAGAGTTTTATTTTCAATGACAAGATACGTCTATTTTAAGATTACATATTTTCATCCTACCATTGGGATCATGCGACAGGACTTGATACCATCGGTAATTCCCATCATACTCTGGTAGTCTGAGTACTCTCCCCTCCTCATGAAGAACTGGTTTCCCATGAAGTTGGGGCGGTCATACACCATGAAGCAGCCGCTCTGAACTCTGCAGGATTGGCACCTGCTCATGTAGGAGGACATGTCAGGGCAGTCGGAGCTGCACTCATAAGAGCGGCCCTGGAAGTTCCTCTCCTCGTAGAAGGTGGCCTGAAAATAAAAGGGAAAGATTTCTATGAATTAAACAATTGTATGAAACAAACATTTTAGAATTGCTATTCAGTCACACTACTGGTAACCAGGTTATTGTGATAGTTTGGGGTGCTAGAGCATTAGAGCTCTATGAAATTTAAAGTATATATAAAAAACTTCTAAGAAACCTTGCCAGTGCTTACCCTGCCCATGTTCATGCTGGTGTTGGACATGTTTGCTCACTATGCTGCTGGTTGCTGCTCCTGAACTGACTTCCTACCTGGTTTAACCCTTTCTTTTATACCTGACCAAACCCAAAGAATCTCTAGCTCAATTGTTCAAACCCCTGAATCAGCATCATGCTGTAGAGGCCTACCGAGGCTACAGAGGTTACGTCCACATTTTCAGGGACTGGGTCCCTCAGTCTTTAGAAAGACTGTTTCTCAATTGGATGTTTCTCAAACAAAGTGACATAAAGCCTTTTGAGAGTTTACAATAGCTAGTAATAGTCTTGGAATTGAAGGTTCTCCATAGATTCCTAAGTTTTGTAATCTTATATGAAAGATGCCTTTTATTAAATATTGGTAACATGACTCAATGTTACAGTAAACTCATTTGATTTAAGACATTTAGCAGAAAATCTGGGGTTAACCTGTTAGGTTAAACTATGTGTTATTACTCATCTTTTGTTCACAGTGTGCTGACTTAACGTATACAGACATTCCTAACCAGTGAATACATAATCAAAAGTGAGTTGCTACTTAACTAACCTTCGTGGTTCATAACCATGATACTAGAGAAACTGTTACAAAACTCTAAATTGTATTTTGAAAAAAATATATATTTGAAATACATCAATTATCTTTCAATTTGTTAATTTCTCTTGAAAAGATTGAAAGGGGTCTAAAGCCCTTACAAATTCGTAACATGTTGTATGAATTGGAATTCGTAACATATCATACGAATTGCAGGATAAATTTTTTTATAAATCCAATATGTAATATAACATATGAAATGGATAACGTTGTACATAATTGTGCACTATATTCGGTGACCCATTTTGGCTCGTGAGCACTACTTTCAAAACTACTGGCAAAAATGATTCAAAACCTTTCTAGCATCACTTTAGGTTATAAAAATAAATTTGGTAACACTTAAATAACCCTTTATAATGGGTTTATAAATGGTCTGTAAAGGGTTAATAACAGTTAATAATACTTTATAGACTGTAGTTATTGCAAGTAAAGTAGTTAAATTGTTTATAACTTTCAAATAAAGAGATTGCTTTTATATGGTCAGTTACCACCACCTGTAACTGTCTTAGGGATAAGTTATTGTAAAGTGTGACCAGGAATTCATATTATACTGAACAAAAATATGAACGCAACATGTAAAGTGAGCTGAAATAAAATATCCCAGACATTTTCCATTCGCACAAAAAGCTTATTTCTCTCAAATGTTACGCACAAATGTGTTTAAATCCCTGTTAGTGGGGCTCCCGAGTCGCGCAGCGGTCTAAGGCACTGCATCTCAGTGCTTGAAGTGTCACTACAGACCCCCTGGTTCGATTCCAGGCTGTATCACAACCGGCCGTGATTGGGAGTCCCATAGGGCGGCGCACAATTGGCCCAGCATCGTCCGGGTTTGGCCGGTGTAGGTGTAACAGGGTTATATTGGTGATTCCCCTTGCCACTTTATTGTTAAGCCAATGGGTTTTTGGTTTTGTCTTGCCTTCACCTACTCAACATGGCATCTTATTGGCTGGTTGGCGTAGCTTGCTTACGAGGGAGGATGTTTCAGTCAGAATCGTCACAGTGAACAAGCACCATACCAGCGGTAAGTTGTTGGTTGCAAAGCACTGTACATCAAAAGTGATTTTTATACTCCCAAGTGATGATGTGAATGTATAATTTATATACATTTGTTTGTAAATGTTATTCGAACATCACACATAAGATGCAGCGTTTTTTGGTGAATATTTGTTGTGCATTTTGTTGTAGAGAATTCCAGCTAATACTAGCTAGCAACTTACTGTGTCTGGTGGGGGGTTTGTATATTTTGTGCAGTGCGTGAGTGCAGAGTTGGATGGTGAGCCGTGCATTGCATGACGTGCAATTTTGTGCTTTTCCTATCAGGTACATTGTTAAAGATATTATATTGTAATTGTATTATTTTGGTAACTACATGCCCAGTGAACAAGCACCAAACCAGCGTGCGTGAGTGCAGAGTTGGATGGTGAGCCGTGCATTGCATGACGTGCAATTTTGTGCTGTTCCTATCAGAATAAAGCTCCATGACTGGTGTTACAAGATGGAGTTCGTGTTGATCATTGATTGTACACAATGCAAGAAGAGTGCTGTTACATAGGCCGTCATTGTAAATAAGAATTTGTTCTTAACTGACTTGCCTAGTTAAATAAAGATAAAATAAAAATGTCTCCTTTGCCAAGATAATCCATCCACCTGACAGGTGTGGCATATCAAGAAGCTGATTAAACAGCATGATCATTACACAGGTGCACCTTGTGCTGGGGACAATAAAAGGCCACTCTAAAATATGCAGTTTTGTCACAGAACACAATGCCACAGATGTCTAAAGTTTTGAGGGAGCGTGCAATTGGCATGCTGACTGATGGAATGTCCACCAGAGCTGTTGCAAGAGAAATTAATGTTAATTTCTCTATCATAAGTTGCCTCCAACATCGTTTTAGAGAATCACAACCGCAGACCACGTTTAACCACACCAGCCCAGGACCTCCACATCCGGCTTCTTCACCAGCGGGATCATTTGAGACCAGCCACTCGGACAGCTGATGAAATTGTGTGTTTGCACATCTGAAGAATTTCTGCACAAACTGTCAAAAACCGTCTCAGGGAAGCTCATCTGCATGCTCATCGTCAGTAGGCAAACGCTCACCTTCAATGGCTACTGGCATGCTGGAGAAGTTTGCTCTTTATTGAGGAATCCCGGTTTCAGCTGTACCGGGCAGATGGCAGACAGTGTGTATGGCATTGTGTGGGAAAGCGGTTTGCCGTTGTCATTTTGTGAACAGAGTGCCCCATGGTGGCAGTGGGGTTATGGTATGGACAGGCATAAGCTACATACAACGAACACAACTGCGTTTGATCAATGGCAATTTGAATGCACAGAGATACTGTGATGAGATCCTGAGGCCCATTGTCGTGCCATTCATCCGTCGCCATTACCTCATGTTTCAGCATGATAATGCACAGCCCCATGTCGCAAGGATAAGTACACAATTCCTGGAAGCTGAAAACGTCCCAGTTCTTCCATGGCTTGCATACTCACCAGACATGTCACCCATTGAGCATGTTTGGGATGCTCTGGATCGACGTGTACGACAGCGTGTTCCAGTTCCCGACAATATCCAGCAACTTTGCACAGCCGTTGAAGAGGAGTGGGACAACATTCCACAGGCCACAATCAACAGCCTGATCAACTCTATGCTAAGGAGATGCGTCGCACTGCCTAAGGGAAATGGTGGCCACACCAGATTCTGACTGGTTTTCTGATCCATGCCCTTTCCTTTTTTTGTGGTATCTGTGACCCACAGATGCATATCTGTATTCCCAGTCATGTGAAATCCATAGATTAGGGCCTAATAAATTTATTTAAATTGACCGATATCCTTATATGAACTGTAACTCAGTAAAATACATTTTTTTGTGCATGTTTTGCTTATATTTTTGTTCAGTATTGTATCTAAGTACAAATTATTGTGGCACTATATTTGGGTACTCTACTACTTCCTTAATTTAACTGAACTTCCTGCTACCACATGGTACCCAGTAATACTGGATATCAATCAATTTGTCATGCCTGCTCCCGCTCCCCCTCCCTTTACACGTGCATTAGATTATTAGAGTATACGGTGTGTGTCTGACATTATTATATAAGTGTTATGATGAGTTTCTGGTATTGAGAAGTTCAGGATGCAAGAGAGTATGGTACACAGATGGAGATTTGGTTCAGTCATTATTTAATGGTTACAATAATGGATTCAATGACAGGTGGTACGGACATAGCCTCCTGCCATCTGAATGACTTCCATACAAAATCTCTCAGTTTATATAATGCTCTCCGGATCTACTTCTGTCCAACATCTGCCAACCATCATTGAGTGTCACTCATCTACCACCATATCATCCACCTACTTGGTATCGTGTGGCACCCTAGCCAGGCCATTCCATCACGTACACCTTCTAAGATTATCACAAGTGGCCCCCAATCTATCTTGGCACACTGACCTTCTGTCCCTAACCCATGACACCAATACCACATGGCGTGTCCTTGTCCTCTGTCCCACATACAGCTTATGGGTTTTACATACATTAATGAATCTTATATCACAAATCATCATAACAATAAGTAAACAAAGCCGTAGACTATTTTGAACTAAGAGTAAGTGCTAACAAAGTAACAAGAAGCAGGCCCCTAAACAGTAAGAGGACAATAAGAAACGTAGGCTATTTTTAAGAAAACAAAAACAGTTATGAAATCCTATGTGCAACTATAACACATAGATGAGATTTACTTGACATGATGAGCGAGACATACTGTAAGAACGATACGTTTTAGGTTGAACCTAACCACACTGAGGATGTGTTATGATGAGTTTCTAGGTATCAAGTGATTACGAATGTAAGGATGTACTTAGACACTTTATAGACAGTTAATGCAAATGTTTAATGATCGGTACCGGGTTCGTTACAACAATGACCAGAGCTTTGCCCCTTTGGTGTTACGAACTAACTTGAACAAAGAAGACACTCTACCTTATATACCCTTTATTACCCTCTTACTGGCATACTTCTGGTAAGTCTCCATGGGCACTCCCTGTCTTTGATGTTCATCACTCTTTACCCAAAGTCAGTATCCTGTCCATCAATCATGCTATCCTAAACATCAGTAATCTCCTTTGACATAATGGAATGTAGACTTCATGGCCCCAAACCACTTATATAGTAACTCTACCTCTGTCCTCACAATACTATGACATTTCATCATTACAGGATGATTATAGTTGACAAGGCAGAGAATGTTGGCTAGCTCCGATATGGCCCGCTTAACCCCTTAGACTCTGCTTCTCAAATGAACATGCAGATGAACATGCAGAGGGTAGTGCGAATGGTCCAGTACATCACTGGGGCCAAGCTTCCTGCCATCCAGGACCTCTATACCAGGTGGTGTCAGAGGAAGGCCCTCAAAATTGTCAAAGACTCCAGCCACCCTAGTCGTAGACTGTTCTCTCTGCTACCGCACGGCAAGCGGTACCGGAGCGCCAAGTCTAGGTCCAAAAGGCTTCTTAACAGCTTCTACCCCAAGCTATAAGACTCCTGAACAGCTAATCATGGCTACCTGGACTATTTGCATTGACCCCCCCCACCCCCTCTTTTATGCTGCTGCTACTCTGTTTATTATCTATGCATAGTCACTTTAACTCTACCCACATGTACATATTACCTCAATTACCTCGACTAACCGGTGTCCCCGCACATTGACTCTGTACCGGTACCCCCTGTATATACAGTGAGGGAAAAAAGTATTTGATCCCCTGCTGATTTTCTACGTTTGCCCACTGACAAAGAAATTATCAGTCTATAATTTGAATGGTAGGTTTATTTGAACAGTGAGAGACAGAATACATTTTAAAAAATCCAGAAAATGCATGTCAAAAATGTTATGAATTGATTTGCATTTTAATGAGGGAAATAAGTATTTGACCCCTCTGCAAAACATGACTTAGTACTTGGTGGCAAAACCCTTGTTGGCAATCACAGAGGTCAGACGTTTCTTGTAGTTGGCCACCAGGTTTGCACACATCTCAGGAGGGATTTGTCCCACTCCTCTTTGCAGATATTCTCCAAGTCATTAAGGTTTCGAGGCTGACATTTGGCAACTCGAACCTTCAGCTCCCTCCACAGATTTTCTATGGGATTAGGGTCTGGAGACTGGTGTAGTGTATTAAGATTATGACTATTCTAGAGGAACAAAGAGGGGATGTTTATCTTAGTTCAAAAGTAGCCATTTGTAGGGTGACGCCCCAGGGGAGACAGGTGATTGGACAGCAGAGGGAGCAACCCATATTTTTGCATTGTTTATAAGTATATGCTGGACGAAGAAGAGGTTAGAGCAGACATTACAATTCGAGGACACTGCTCTCCGGGTGTCATGACATCCGTCACTTATGCTGAAATCTTGTGATATGAATAAACTTATGATCAAAGGTTAAGTATGAGCGGACTCCTTTGTTTATCAGCAATAATTGCCAGCATTTACAATATACTACACTGGCTAGGCCACTCCAGGACCTTAATGTGCTTCTTATTGAGCCACTTCTTTGTTGCCTTGGCTGTGTGTTTTGGGTCATTGTCATGCTGGAATACCCATCCACGACCCATTTTCAATGCCCTGGCTGAGGGAAGGAGGTTCTCACCCAAGATTTGACGGTACATGCCCCCGTCCATCGTCCCTTTGATGCGGTGAAGTTGTCCTGTCCCCTTAGCAGAAAAACACCCCCAAAGCATAATGTTTCCACCTCCATGTTTGACAGTGGGGATGGTGTTCTTGGGGTCATAGGCAGCATTCCTCCTCCTCCAAACACGGCGAGTTGAGTTGATGCCAAAGAGCTCCATTTTGGTCTCATCTGACCACAACACTTTCACCCAGTTCTCCTCTGAATCATTCAGATGTTCATTGGCAAACTTCAGACGGGCATGTATATGTGCTTTCTTGAGCAGGGGGACCTTGCGGGCGCTGCAGGATTTCAGTCATTCACGGCGTAGTGTGTTACCAATTGTTTTCTTGGTGACTATGGTCCCAGCTGCCTTGAGATCATTGACAAGATCCTCCCGTGACGTTCTGGGCTGATTCCTCACTGTTCTCATGATCATTGCAACTCCACGAGGTGAGATCTTGCATGGAGCCCCATGCCGAGGGAGATTGACAGTTCTTTTGTGTTTCTTCCATTTGCGAATAATCGCACCAACTGTTGTCACCTTCTCACCAAGCTGCTTGGCGATGGTCTTGTAGCCTATTCCAGCCTTGTGTAGGTCTACAATCTTGTCCCTGACATCCTTGGAGAGCTCTTTGGTCTTGGCCATGGTGGAGAGTTAGGAATCTGATTGATTGATTGCTTCTGTGGACGGGTGTCTTTTATACAGGTAACAAGCTGAGATTAGGAGCACTCCCTTTAAGAGTGTGCTCCTAATCTCAGCTCGTTACCTGTATAAGAGACACCTGTGAGCCAGAAATCTTTCTGATTGAGAGGGGGTCAAATACTTATTTCCCTCATTAAATAAATTTATAACATCAATTTATAACATTTTTGACATGCGTTTTTCTGGATTTTTTTGTTGTTATTCTGTCTCTCACTGTTCAAATAAACCTACCATTAACATTATAGACTGATTATTTATTTGTCAGTGGGCAAACGTACAAAATCAGCAGGGGATCAAATACTTATTTCCCTCATAGCCTCCCTACTGTTATTTTATTTTACTGCTGCTCTTTAATGATTTGCTATTTTTATTTGCTATTCTATTTTTTACTTAACACTTTTTTTATTTTCTTAAAGCTGCATTGTTGGTTAAGGGCTTGTAAGTAAGCATTTCACTGTAAGGTCTACACCTGTTGTATTCAGCACATGTGGCAAATTACATTTGATTTGATGCAACCAAATAGTGAAATAAAATTATGGGGAGTCAATATGTGTGTGGATAACTAAGTACAGCTTTGCCCGACTGAAACCCTCATGCTTCTGCAGAATCCACACTGTGGTGTATTGACTGCAAAATGTACACACCTTTAACACACAAAAACATCCAATACCACATTTCATTACATATGGGTGTATGTGTCAAAGTCCATGTCCAGCTGTGTGATGACCCTGAATATCTTCCTTCTGAGGGCCTCTTGGAACTTGGAGACTGCAGGATGAGCAAACTTCAAGCCTTCTTGTCTCACCCTGGACGATCCTGAAGGATCCAGCCACTTGCTCATCTTGTTGTTTGTGACTGTGCCGTCGGAAAGCTCTCGGTATGCAATTTGAATTGTAAGCAAATTGTAGTTGAGAGACTCATCAAGACAATCATAATTTCTTCAGACAAGTAAATTACCTCAATTTCTTCGTCAGTGAGGGCATCAACGCCAAGGTGGCAGTGGAGAGCAAGTGTTCTGGAAAATACCAATTAATAAAGTTCATTATTTTTTATTGATCAAACGTATTCCAATTGCAAATATTATGCATGAACTATGAGGTGGACTCCAATTACATACATGTTGTATGTCATCTTAGTCACAACATACTTGGCCAGAGACGCGGCATGGTATCGACGAAGATGCCACAATGCTGACTCATCGAGATCCTGTGTCTCCACCACAAGGCCGTCAACCTCAAGTTCTGCCATCTGTAACACATAAGCAGCAATATGATTGAGTTGAATATCTTAATTCAGACGCTTGGTTCAGAACCTGGAACACACAGGTTGTGTATTTAAATAAGGTGACGATTTACGGAGCAGACATCTGAGCCTGGCGCCATTGTGATGGGTACACGACGGTCCATTCACTCAGATCCCAGACGTTCCTGAAGGCATTGCTGCAATAAAATACAGGATTTTGTTATGTAGCCCTTTACACTCGTACCCAGCAACCTTTGCAAATGTTTTGTTGTCTGAGTGAGGGAAATGCAGTAAAGGACATGTATTTTGAAAGATGAGATGATACGGATTATAATACATACCGCTTTGATGTCATACAAGCAAGCCAAACACCCATGAGTCCAATATCATAAAACTAATGTCAAACACAGTCACCATTTATGATCTCTATGTTTGATGTACAGTTACAAGATGACATGGCACCATACCCTGGGTTGTTCTGAACAGAATGAACATATGTTTGTCTATTGTGAAGAAAATTCACTGTGGCACACGCACAGTGGCGATTTTAGCATGTAAATCTTGGTGGGGCAAACTCCCCCACATTTTTTTTATGCATGCCAGCAAAGCCACTACACTACACAACACAACACTAAACAATATATTAATTGCACTATAATGGTGACAAACGGTGCCCACAAACTGTTAGGACCTACATAAAGCTGTCCCAACAGCAGAGTCCCAACACCTTACCACTGCTACACCTGGCTATCAGCGGAGCCTTGTCCGGCAGCAAAACTGTTAATTTAGCCTCATTTACTGCCTTAAAAAAAAACATCACTGATATGGCTGACTTGCTTAAACAAATGTGGTTTCTACTGACAATTGAGATGTACAAACTATGGCATAAGGGGACGAAGAGCGGATAAGAGACAATCCGTAATTTCGATTAAGACATAAATGAGCGAGCTAGGACGGACGTAGTCAATATAACTATTTGTTCAGCACTTTTTAAATGTACAGCGACAGAATTCTTCTTACAGTATTCTCCCTGTACACCAAGTCAGAACCGTAGTAATAATAAAGGGGGCATATAAGCAGACAATGAATTCTCTTACAAAATTCGATGATGACATGTCTCTAAAACAGGCTATAGGCTAAATGTGCACCACCAAGTCAGAACAGTAGGCTAACTTATGAGGGGAAAAGGGACCAAATTATTAGGGTGAGGCACATGGGCTACTAAAAGCTTACTACACAACATACACTTAATACCGTATTACTTTCTTAGCTACAGTATACATATCTACCTGAAATATCACATCATTTATGCAGCAGCATACAAGGCATTTTTGGACTCACCTTGTTGTGCTGTGCTTACTTGAACAGGAAGGTGGCGTGGCGGTCCTTCGTGGCAAATTTTGTCATCAAACATTGTCATCAAAGTCTGGCATTCTCTGGATTTATGGTACTTTCAAGACAACTGGGAACTCTGAAAAAAACAAGGTTGAATCATGACATCAGTGATCTTCAGGTCGGAGCTCTAGAAAAAGGGCAGAGTTCCTGACTTGGAATTCTGAGTTGGATGACCGTTCAAAACGTATTTCCCAGTCGGAGCTTGTTTTATCTCATGAGACCTTATGCACCAGCCATTTCCAATGACATGGAAATGAGTCTTCAACGTGTCGCATATATCATTAAGTGGACATGCACCCAAAGGATGTAATCTCAGGATCAGCTCCCACACACTGAAGAAGAAGGACCTTATTGTTTGTCTGAACATCCTGTTTGGGTTTAGAGTTTATAAGGATTAAATACCTTCGCAAATAAATGAGGTCAGTCATGGTTAGGGCATACTGGTTACCAGCCGGTTACCAGAGAACACATAGTACATTAGATATAACAAAGGCAAACACTCTTCATCTTAATTCATAATAACAGCAATATGCACAGTATATAACGGGTTGTTTGGATCCTGGATGCTGATTGGTTGATAGCAGTGAGTTATAGCACCACAATCCCTGCATTCCACGGGTAATGCCTGTTAACAGTTCCATTAGATTTATCAATGTGCATCCACTATCCCACAGGCCAGCCAGTCAATTTGTAAACTTCTTCTCCCCTGGAAAAAAGTGTCTAGACAATATTTATTATCCATGCTACTAGCCTAGCATTTGGCTTGGTACAGCGGGGGTTAATATAAGCCTACCTGAACTATGCAACATGTTGCTGTTTTTTTGTTTGTCATCTCCATCGTGCCATGTATATGAACGTGACGAGACTGACAGCTTCTCTGATCCAGGCAAATTCATTTATCAGGATCATTATTATAATGGCTATATCCAAAGAATTGGCAATAGAAACAAAGGTAAAACAAATGAAAATGCACACAGTTTGCTGTCATTTCAGCTGCTTGGTGTGATTGTGTTACACTGTAACGCTGAATTTCCGTGATACGGATTGAATTGGCTAGCTAGCAAAGGAGAAGTAATGTTAGCTTGTGATTAGTTGTGACTGAGAAAGATAGAAAGTTAGCACTTACCTTGTAGATAGTTTCTTTCAGCAGATGTTCACAGGTTTTGTTTTGAGATAGCAGTCTTGAACAAATATATGCATTGTCTTTCGAAAAAGTAGAGCCAAATCTTTGCAATGGCAAACAATCTCCTCACATCAAACCCTCAGCACTTTGACGAGCGAGTCCAGATTGGCAGATGTAGCAAATGCACATGCCCACAGAACAGTTTTTCGAGGTCAAGGGATGGTGTGAGAGAGAAGCATCCGCATGAGCTCAGCCATCCACACAAAGAGACGCGCGTGCTGTGAGACATTTTACAACGTGATGTCACAATCAGAACACAATCAGAATGATTGGGAACTATTTCACGCGGGGAAGAGTTTTTTTTTACAGACAGCAGTGATGAGTACAGATGGAAACTCTGTTGGTAGATAAAAAGGTCTGCAACTTACCATGAGGTATTCTAGTTCAGGTGAGCAAAAGCTCTAGACTTACTTCACACTTGAAGCAGCGCACCAGTTGTTGTTTACAAAGAGGCACACCCCTCCCCCTTTGGTTTTGCCTGAGTTTTATGTACATATCGCCCGTCAGTCAAGTTTCTGAAAAGCATATCATATTACTGCTTTTCACGTCCCGTTGGAAGGAAACTATCGAACGGAGCACATCC
Source organism: Coregonus lavaretus (assembly GCF_964263955.1). Lineage (NCBI taxonomy): Eukaryota > Metazoa > Chordata > Actinopteri > Salmoniformes > Salmonidae > Coregonus > Coregonus lavaretus. The sequence goes on from NC_140003.1 coordinate 22,813,047, forward strand.
ATCTTGTCCTCAAGTGACTGGACATTTGCCTAAAACGGAGGGGAGTGCCGGACGATTTTTTCTGCTTCTAACAAGGACTCCAGCCCTCCTCTCTCGTCTTCTCTTGCAGTGCTTGGATAGCCCGAACAATGCCGTAGGGTCTGGTGTAAACAAGGGAACAGCTGAGTCGGAGTTGAAGTAGGAGCCGAAATCGAGGTTTATGTCAAGGTCGAGTTGTAGTTCAAAATTACTTGGCAGTCATGGGTGATAATGGTCTGAGCTTTCTGTACAAAAAAGTAAGGATAAACACAAAAGAAGTCACAAAATAGCAAAGTGGGGTTGGAACACGTAAGATGTCGACCATCTCTGTCGGCGCCATCTTATTATTCTTCACTTCTTACGTCTATAGTTTACAAATATATATATTGTGTTGTTGCCTATATGGCTGATTATTATACAATACAACAATACAATAATTATTATAACATACAACAGTAAATAAATGAGTTGTGAAAACAATTTGCTTAACAATGTACACTAGTGTTGGCATTCCTCCAATAAAAGTGCACAGTAATACATGTGTATTTAGATCTGAGATATCACTGGATGTTACTTTACATCGAGCATACTATATATCTATTGTACACAATCATATCTACACAAAAACTTTGAAATGTAAGTATTGAAATAGTGAAATCCTTAAACATGGAGTGCGCTCAGTAAAATAATCACAAAACAAGACAATGTAGCAGTTTTAAAAGTTGGAAATAAATTTAATATACAATTTTCATAAATATTTGAGGAAATTACATAGTCATGTTGTCCATGATACGCCTCATGCTCATGAACCTCATGCCACCGCTCATGCCTCCCATTCCCATGCCCATCTCTCTGAAGCTCCTGTACTCTCCAGGCCTCATGTACATCTGCCTGCCTCTGAAGTGGGGCTGCTCGTACATCAGCCAGTGACCGTCCATCACGTTGCAGGACTGGCAGTCGGACATACGGTAACGATCCATAATGGAGTCACAGTCATCCATAATCTCGTGCATCTGACCTCCGAAGTTCTCCCTCTCGTAGATCCTCATCCTGAAGTTTCCACGGTGCTGTTAGAAGGAAATAACAGGTTTCATTGATCAGATAAATTACATATAAACTTGTGTAATATGAGAGTTTTATTTTCAATGACAAGATTATTCTATTTTAAAGATGAAATATTTTCAACCTACCATGGGGATCATGCGGCTGGACCTGATGCAGTCATTCATTCCCATCATACGCTGGTAGTCGGAGTACTCTCCCCTCTTCATGAAGTACTGGTTTCCCATGAAGTTGGGGCGATCGTAGACCATGAAGCAGCCACTCTCAACCCTGCAAGAGTGGCACCTGCTCAGGTAGGAGGACATGTCAGGGCAGTCCTGGCTGGTCTCATAGGAACGACCCTGGAAGTTCCTGTCCTCGTAGAAGATGATCTGAAAATACAAAATAAAACATTTGTAAATATTATTACCAGAGAAATATATTGAAAGATATTGCGATTGTAATCGACTAAACCAGCCATTATTCAATCATTAAACTTAAAACTGTAGGCTAAAACACTGTGCTTACCTTGCCCATCATGGTTGCAGTTGTTTCTTTGAGCTGTGCTGTTGCTACACTGATGTCCTGTCTGTGTTAACCCTTACTTTTATACCTGACCAAACCCAAAGAATCTGTGGGCCCCATTGTGTAAACCCCTGACCCAGCAACAGTATAGAGGCCTATAGAGTGCTGAAGTGCTTTCGCTACATTTCCATGTGACTCGATCCCACGAAGACTTTAGAATGGGCTTTTCCATTGAGAAGTCAATACAACTAAGCTTTTGGAAGTAGTATACAATGGTCTGTTTTACATATTTCAAAACACTCTAGGTATTTAGTGAAACATTTTCAGTGAAAGTGTTATTTTGCTTTAGTTTGTTTTTATGCCATAGCCGTGACATAATCCATAAGTCTTTCAAAACAGCTTGAATTTTGGTTTCATGGGTCGGTTGGTGACTGTGTATAGTTTTAAGTCATTTGGTACATACAATAAATGCCAAGAAATTATATTATCTTAATAGTTAAGAAAATATTATCCCGAGTGGCGCAGCGGTCTAAGGCAATGCATCGCATCGCAGATCTGGGTTCGATCCCGGGCTGTGTCGCAGCCGGCCGCGACCGGGAGACCCATGAGGCGGTGCAGAATTGTCCAGCGTCGTCTGGGTTAGGGGAGGGTTTGGCCGGCTGGGATGTCTTTGTCCCATCGTGCTCTAGCAACTCCATGTGGTGGGCCGGGCGCATACACGCTGACTTCGGTCGCCAGCTGTACGGTGTTTCCTCCGACACATTGGTGCGGCTGGCTTCCGGGTTAAGCGAGCAGTGTCAAGAAGCAGTGCGGCGTGGCAGGGTCGTGTTTCGGAGTACGCATTTCTCTCGACCTTCGCCTCTCCCGAGTCCGTACGGGAGTTGCAGCGATGGGACAAGACTGTAGTACACAGCGTTGTACGAGATCTTCAGTTCCTTGGCAATTTCTCGCATAGAATAGCCTTCATTTCTCAGAACAAGAATAGACTGACGAGTTTCAGAACAAAGTTAATTTGTTTCTGGCCATTTTGAGCCTGTATTCGAACCCACAATTGCTGATGCTCCAGATACTCAACTAGTCTCAAGAAGGCCAATTTTATTGCTTCTTTAATCAGCACAACGGTTTTCAGCTGTGCTAACATAATTGCAAAAGGGTTTTCTAATGATCAATTAGCCTTTTAAAATGATAAACTTGGATTAGCAAACACAACGTGCCATTGGAACACAGGACTGATGGTTGCTGATAATGGACCTCTGTACGCCTATGTAGATATTCCAATAAAAATCAGCCGTTTCCAGCTACAATAGCCATTTACAACATAAAAAATGTCTACACTGTATTTCTGATCAATTTGATGTTATTTTAATGGACAAAAAAATTGCTTTTCTTTCGAAAACAAGGACACTTCTAAGTGACCCCAAACTTTTGAATGGTAGCGTATATAAAGTCTATAAATAGTTACTCTTAATGATAAATTAAATTACCAGAACATTAATAATAATTATATATTCCCACGGGGGGCCAGTATGAAAAATGTATGCACTCACTATGTCACGGTTTCGGCCGAGGCTGCTCCTCCTCCTGGTTCGGGCAGGCTTCGGCGGTCGTCGTCCCCGGAGTACTAGCTGCCACCGATCTATGTTTCATGTTCGTTTGGTTTTGTCTTGATGTTGTACACCTGTGTCTTGTTAGTCCTCGTTAGTGTCCTATTTAGTTCTCGTTGTGTGTGTTTGTCTTTGTGTGTGATTGCTCTTCTGTTTTGTGTTGGAGCTACGTACTTCCCTCCAGTGTTTTGGAGAGGTTTTTCGCACATGTTAGTGCGCCGTTTGTTTGACGCCTGTGTGCGCCGTTATTTCGCCTTCGGGCTTATTGTGCTTATTTTCTACGTGAATATTGCACTAAAGTCTTTTGGACTGAGCTTCTGCGTCCTGCGCTTGATTCATGCACCACACCCACCTTCAGCACCCCTTGACAGAATCACACACACCAAAATGGAATCAGCAGGATCTGCAGTTACGCCTGAGTCGCTCGAGGAGCATGTTCGCGGCCAAGATGACCAGATACGACAACTGGGGACCGCTCTACAGGACGTCATCAACACCCTGCACCGATGGGAGGCCAGCGGGGTACCCACACCTCCACCTACCCTGCCAACCCCATCGGCCGGTCCACCAGTCCCAGGTCCGGAACCCAGGGGGATTCGGCTCTCGCTCCCGAGGGCGTATGACGGAACAGCTGCCGGGTGTCAGGGGTTCCTCTTGCAGGTGGAGCTCTACCTGGCCACTGTACACCCGGTGCCCTCGGGACACGAGAGCGTTTCCGCCCTCATCTCCTGTCTCACGGGCAAGGCGTTGGAGTGGGCTAACGCCGAGTGGAGGAAGATGGACGCCAACACCATCTCCTACGCCGAGTTCTCCCGCCGCTTCAAGGCCGTGTTCGACCATCCACCTGAGGGCAAAGCGGCGGGGGAGCGTCTAGTCCACCTGAGACAGGGGAGGAGGAGCGCACAGGCGTTTGCTCTAGAGTTCCGGACTCTAGCGGCGGACGCAGGGTGGAATGAACGGGCCCTCATCGACCATTTTCGATGTAGCCTACGGGAGGACGTTCAACGTGAGTTGGCCTGCAGGGATACCCATCTCACCTTTGACCAGTTGGTCGATATGTCCACCCGTGGACGTCCCGAGGGGGGTCCGTCCATTCCGCCCTCCGGCACCTCCGAGCCGAGCCCTATGGAGCTCGGGGGTGCCGGCGCTAGAGAAAGGAGGAGGAGGAGCCCGAGGGGGCCTGTCTCCTGCACCAAGTGCGGTCGTGGAGGGCACACTGCGGCCAGGTGCTGGGGAGGGTTCTCCGGGGGAGAAGACAACAGGCCACGCACTGGGGGGGCCTCCCAGGTGAGTAGACGTCCCACTTACCCAGAGCTTTCTGTTGCGCACTTTTGTATACCTGTGTGTTTTCCACAGGTTGCACCTCATTCCCAGCATAAGGCGCTAGTAGATTCAGGCGCAGCTGGGAATTTTGTTGATCGGAAGTTTTGTTTAGATTTAGGGATCCCTCTCCTACCTGTTGACAAACCTTTTCCCGTTCATGCCTTAGATAGCCGCCCGTTGGGGTCGGGGTTGATTAGGGAGATCACAGCACCACCCGTGCGCAGGGGGGTCGTGAAGAGACTATACAGCTGTATCTGATCGACTCTCCTGCGTACCCAGTGGTGCTGGGAATTCCCTGGTTAAGCACCCATAACCATGCTATTTCGTGGCAACAGAGGGCTCTCAATGGGTGGTCTGCTCAGTGTGAGGGGCGATGTCTGGGTGTTTGCGTAGGGGCGACTTCTGTGGAAAGTCCAAACCAAGTGCCCGCACTGCACATTCCGCCTGAATATGGGGATTTAGCTCTCGTGTTTAGTAAAGCTAGGGCGACGCAGTTGCCTCCTCATAGACAGGGGGATTGTGCGATTGATCTCCAGGCAGGAGCAGCGCTCCCACGGAGCCACGTGTATCCTTTGTCTCAAGAGGAGAGAAAAGCTATGGAAACTTACATAGCCGAATCTTTGAGACAGGGATACATACGGCCCTCCACTTCTCCCGCCTCCTCAAGCTTCTTTTTTGTGGATGGTTGCGCCCGTGCATCGATTACCGTGGTCTCAATCAGATTACTGTGAAATACAGTTATCCACTCCCTCTGATTGCGACCATGACGGAGTCATTGCATGGAGCGCGGTTTTTCACAAAATTGGATCTCAGGAGCGCGTATAACTTGGTGCGCATTAGGGAGGGCGACGAATGGAAGACAGCGTTTAGTACCACGTCAGGTCATTTCGAATATCTCGTCATACCATATGGGTTGATGAATGCTCCATCAGTCTTCCAATCCTTCGTAGATGACATTTTCCGGGATATGCAGGGACAAGGGGTGGTCGTGTACATTGATGACATTCTGGTGTACTCGTCTACCCGAGCCGAGCATATAACCCTGGTGCGTCGTGTATTGAGGAGGCTGTTGGAGCATGACCTATATGTCAAGGCAGAGAAATGTCTGTTCTTCCAGGAGTCGGTCTCCTTTTTGGGTTATCGGTTGTCCGCGTCAGGGGTGAGAATGGAGGTGGATCGTGTGTCCGCTGTGCGTAATTGGCAAACTCCAACCACTGTAAAAGAGGTGCAGCAGTTCTTGGGCTTTGCGAATTACTACCGGAGGTTTATCCGGGGTTTTGGACAGGTGGCAGCTCCCATCACGTCCCTTCTGAAAGGGGGTCCGGTGCGCCTGCAGTGGTCAGCTGATGCGGACAGGGCTTTTAGGAGACTGAAGGACCTGTTTACGTCGGCTCCGGTGCTGGCGCATCCGGATCCCGCATTACCCTTTCAGGTTGAGGTAGACGCGTCTGAGGCTGGTATAGGGGCCGTTCTCTCTCAACGGTCCGGCATGCCACCTAAACTCCGCCCCTGTGCTTTTTACTCAAAAAAGCTCAGCCCGGCAGAGCGTAACTATAACGTTGGGGACAGGGAGCTGTTAGCTGTAGTTCAAGCCCTTAAGGTGTGGAGGCATTGGCTTGAGGGGGCTCAACACCCTTTCCTCATTTTGACTGACCATCGGAACCTGGAGTACATCCGGGCAGCGAGGAGACTGAACCCTCGCCAGGCTCGATGGAGTATGTTTCTCACCAGGTTCGTATTTAAAATCACGTACATCCCTGGGTCCCAGAATGGTAAGGCAGATGCGCTGTCCCGGCGGTATGACACGGAGGAGAGGTCCGTTGAGCCTACTCCCATACTACCGGAGTCTTGCCTTGTGGCACCGGTGGTGTGGGAGGTCGATGCCGAAATCGAGCGAGCGTTGCGTACCGACCCCAGCCCTCCACAGTGTCCTGAGGGTCGGAAGTACGTTCCGCTCGAGATTCGGGATCGACTCATTTACTGGGCTCACACGTCACCCTCCTCTGGACATCCGGGTATTGGCCGGACAGTGCATTGCCTTAGCACTAAATACTGGTGGCCCACTTTGGCTAGGGATGTGAGGGTTTATGTCTCCTCCTGCTCGGTGTGCGCCCAGTGTAAGGCGCCCCGACATCTGCCCAGGGGTAAGTTACAACCCCTGCCCGTTCCACAACGACCATGGTCCCACCTCTCGGTGGATTTTGTGACCTTCCCCTCTCTCAGGGGAATACCACCATCCTGGTCGTTGTGGACCGGTTCTCTAAGGCCTGTCGTCTTCTCCCTATGTCGGGTCTTCCTACTGCCCTACAGACCACTGAGGCCCTATTTACCCACGTCTTCCGGCATTACGGGGTACCCGAGGATATAGTGTCTGATCGAGGCCCCCAGTTTACCTCCCGTGTTTGGAGAGCGTTTGGGGGTCTCGGTTAGCCTTACCTCAGGGTACCACCCGGAGAGTAACGGGCAGGTAGAACGTGTCAACCAGGATGTGGGTAGGTTTCTGAGGTCGTATTGCCAGGCCGGCCGGAGGAGTGGGCACGGTACATTCCCTGGGCCGAGATGGCCCAGAACTCTCTCCGCCACTCCTCTACCAACCTAACCCCCTTCCAATGTGTGTTAGGTTACCAGCCGGTTCTGGCACCTTGGCAGCAGAGCCAGATCGAGGCCCCTGCGGTGGATGATTGGATGAGGCGCTCGGAAGAGACGTGGAACGCTGCCCACGTCCACCTGCAGCGGGCCGTCCTTCGTCACAAGGCGAGCGCCGATCTCCACCGCAGTGAGGGGCCGGTGTACGCACCCGGAGATCGAGTCTGGCTCTCTACCAGAAACCTACCCCTCCGCCTGCCCTGCCGGAAGCTGGGTCGGCGGTTTGTGGGGCCCTTTAAAGTCCTGAGAAGATTGAACGAGGTGTGTTATAGGTTACATCTACCTGTTGAGTATAAGAATATTAACCCCTCGTTCCATGTGTCTCTTCTCAGGCCGGTGGTAGCTGGTCCACTCCAGGACAATGAGATAGGGGAGACTCCTCCGCCCCCACTGGACATCGAGGGGGCTCCGGCGTACACCGTTCGGTCCATCTTGGACTCAAGACGCCGGATGGGGGGTCTCCAGTATCTCGTGGAGTGGGAGGGGTACGGCCCGGAGGAGCGGTGCTGGGTGCCGCGGAGGGACATCCTAGACCCATCTCTCCTGTCGGAGTTCCACCGGGACCATCCCGCGCGCCCTGCTCCGCGTCCTCCTGGTCGTCCCCGAGGCCGGGGTCGGCGCACGGCTGGAGCCGCGCGTCAAGGGGGGGGTACTGTCACGGTTTCGGCCGAGGCTGCTCCTCCTCCTGGTTCGGGCAGGCTTCGGCGGTCGTCGTCCCCGGAGTACTAGCTGCCACCGATCTATGTTTCATGTTCGTTTGGTTTTGTCTTGATGTTGTACACCTGTGTCTTGTTAGTCCTCGTTAGTGTCCTATTTAGTTCTCGTTGTGTGTGTTTGTCTTTGTATGTGATTGCTCTTCTGTTTTGTGTTGGAGCTACGTACTTCCCTCCAGTGTTTTGGAGAGGTTTTTCGCACATGTTAGTGCGCCGTTTGTTTGACGCCTGTGTGCGCCGTTATTTCGCCTTCGGGCTTATTGTGCTTATTTTCTACGTGAATATTGCACTAAAGTCTTTTGGACTGAGCTTCTGCGTCCTGCGCTTGATTCATGCACCACACCCACCTTCAGCACCCCTTGACACACTAACTGTAAGTCGCTTTGGATAAGAGCGTCTGCTAAATGACTAAAATGCTAAATGTAAAAAATTAGACCATCAAAGGAGACCTATAACGTCCCCTACAGTACACTGTCTAATTTTCTCTTAATTAGAGGTCTAATTTATAGTAGCTGGATTTCCCCAAATTTTTCCCTGCCGTTCTCCACTACACGATGCTCCTCTCCAATACATATTTTCGATTTAGTTACAGGAACACTGCCGTGTCCATATTAATTCAAACATAAAATATGCTATTTAGCAGATGCTTTTATCCAAAGCAACTTACATCAGTGAGTGCATACATTTTCATATTGGTGGCCCCAACAGCAATTAAACCCACGACCCTGATGTTCCTATCGTCATGCTCTTACCAACTGAGCCACACATGACCACTAACCATCATTTCCTTGGGAAGAATGCTTTCCTGAAATCTGCTTCCATACCTCAAGCTATGATGCAAAACAAAAAAAAATGTTTGTGAAAGTCTGAGTTAAATGCACATTTCTCAAGTTAGGATTAAGCAGAAATAATACTGTATCATACCGTATTTTGTAGTTCTTGGAAACCCTGCTGTAGATTGTTTTATTCAGGCCTTTGGTTTTTGTTATGACATAATCATTATTGTGTATTTGCATTAAGCACATACTGACCTGTTAAATCAAACGTTATATAGTATGACATTTTCTTATAAATGATTTTTGAAGCACCAGGCACAAAGACTTTATGAAGTCCTTGCTAATCAGAAACAACTTGGATTTGATTTAGACATTTACCAAAACCATCACTCCTTTTGTTTGTGCTTGCCATTGAGTCATCAAATGCACCAAATCAAAATGCAATTTGATATTTTACATACATTTACTACAGATTTAGGTCAAACGGCTTTTAGTTTCTATGTACCGCACACGTGGAACAATCTTCAAAATACCCTACAGTTGGACGCACTGGTGCCTTTCAGGCAGTTCAGAGTGTTCAGAGTGTTGGTGGAGGACCTCTTCACAGAGGAATGTGCTTGTTTTTTATAATTGTGTTTTTTTGTATTTGTGTTGCCTGTGGTCCCGCCTTGATTGAAGTATTTGTGTCTCTAACTTCTTAATGTGTAATTGCTTGCTGCTCTTGTGATGCAGGGCTCCCTTACAAAATATACTTTGGTCTCTGCTTAAATAAAGGTAAAATATGTTTTTTTGTCAAAAACAGTGATGTTAAAATGATATACCAAATTTATAAGATAAACAGGTGTTTTAAATCAGCGGTACAACAAGGTATTATTGATAATGAATCAATGTGAAAATCTGATTAAACACAGTAAAAAAATATTTTGGCTTGTAGTAACAGTCAAACTTGACTTGAGTGCCTTACTTTAGACGTTAAATCATTTTGGCCACATCTATCCTGTAATCTATCCTTACAACCTGGAATTAAAATGGATTTTTTGGGGGTTTGTATCATTTGATTTACACAACATGCCTACCACTTTGAAGATGCAAAATATTGTTTATTGTGAAACAAACAAGAAATAAGACAAAAAAACTGAAAATCTGAGCATGCATAACTATTCAAGTCAATACTTTGTAGAGCCACCTTTTTCAGCAATTACAGCTGCAAGTCTCTTGGGGTATGTCTCTATAAGCTTGGCACATCTAGCCACTGGGATTTCTGCCCATTCTTCAAGGCAAAACTGCTCCAGCTCCTTCAAGTTGGATGGGTTCCGCTGGTGTACAGCAATCTTTAAGTCATACCACAGATTCTCAATTGGATTGAGGTCTGGGCTTTGACTAGGCCATTCCAAGACATTTAAATGTTTCCCCTTAAACCACTCGAGTGTTGCTTTAGCAGTATGCTTAGGGTCATTGTCCTGCTGGAAGGTGAACCTCCGTCCCAGTCTCAAATCTCTGGAAAACTGAAACAGGTTTCCCTCAAGCATTTCCCTGTATTTAGCGCCATCCATCTTTCCTTCAATTCTGATCAGTTTCCCAGTCCCTGTCGATTAAAAACATCCCCACAGCATGATGCTGCCACCACCATGCTTCACTGTGGGGATGGTGTTCTTGGGGTGATGAGAGGTGTTGGGTTTGCGCCAGACATATCGTTTTCCTTGATGGCCAAAAAGCTCAATTTTAGTCTCATCTGACCAGAGTACCTTCTTCCATATGTTTGGGGAGTCTCTCACATGCCTTTTGGCGAACACCAAACGTGTTTGCTTATTTTTTTCTTTAAGCAATGGCTTTTTTCAGGCCACTCTTCCGTAAAGCCCAGCTCTGTGGAGTGTACTGCTTAAAGTGGTCCTCTGGACAGATACTCCAATCTCCTTTGTAGAGCTTTGCAGCTCCTTCAGGGTTATCTTTGATCTCTTTGTTGCCTATCTGATTAATGGCCTCCTTGCCTGGTCCGTGAGTTTTGGTTGGCGGCCCTCTCTTGGCAGGTCTGTTGTGCTACCATATTCTTTCAATTTTTTATAATGAATTTAATGGTGCTCCGTGGGATGTTCAAAGTTTCTGATATTTTTTTATAACCCAACCCTGATCTGTACTTTTCCACAACTTTGTCCTTGACCTGTTTGGAGAGCTCCTTGGTCTTCATGGTGCTGCTTGCTTGGTGGTGCCCCTTGCTTAGTGGTGTTGCAGACTCTGGGGCCTTTCAGAACAGGTGTATATATACTGAGATCATGTGACAGATCATGTGACACTTAGATTGCACACAGGTGGAATTTATTTAACTAATTATGTGACTTCTGAAGGTAATTGGTTGCACCAGATCTTATTTAGGGGCTTCATAGCAAAGGGGTTGAATACATATGCACGCACCACTTTTCCGTTATTTATTTTGTCTAATTTTTTTAAACCAGTTATTTTTTAAATTTTACTTCACCAATTTACATCATTTTGTGTATGTCCATTACATGAAATCCAAATAAAAATCCATTTAAATTACAGGTTGTAATGCAACAAAATAGGATGAATACTTTTGCAAGGCACTGTATGCATCCTACTTTTGTAGAGAAAGCTTTCAATCCACCGGACACCTTTTGAGCAAATCTACATGGGGGACAACTAGCACAGCAAGAAAGTTGGGCGAGCAACATGGAGAAGAGGATCATAGAGACTGAGAATAATTGTGTCTTCTTTCTCTTTCCAGACCTTTGACCTTTGGAATAGAAAAAGTTTATTGTCCAGATAATGTGGCAATTTTGTTTTGGAAATAATTACCACACTCAACTGTCTCATTATAATACATGTTAATTAAACTTCCTCTCTGTGAATGCAAAAAATAATGAGTTTCAGCCAGAAATGTACAGGTTATTTTGAATAAATCACACAAATATCAGTTTTTAGTAAGTCAAATATTTATTGACAGTAATTTGATATTGGTGCATTTAATTACAAGAATCCATGATACGCCTCATGCTCATGAACCTCATGCCACTCATGCCCATCTCTCTGAAGCCCCTGCACTCTCCAGGCCTCATGTACATCATCCTGCCTCTGAAGTGGGGATGCTCGAACATCAGCCAGTGGCCGTCCATCACGTTGCAGGACTGGCAGTCAGACATGTGGTAACGCTCCTGGATGGAGTCACAGTCGTCCATCATCTCGTGCATCTGACCTCCGAAGTTCTCCCTCTCATAGATCCTCATCCTGAAGTTTCCACGGTGCTGTTAGGAGGAACACACAATCATCAACCTTTTACTACAGTGTGCTAAATCAGGGGCTAAATCAGTGTTTCTAGGTAGTCTGAAACAAATCTGCACCTCATACACATGGTTATGGTCTTTAAAAAAGTTGACACCTGTACCGTGTCAGATATAGAGTTGAAATGAATGACAGTTTGCATCCCAATATTACACTTTATATACATCACAGAAGACTGAAATATAACAAAACCGTTTGACAAACATTAAAAAATATATATATATGAATTGTGAAATTATGAAAAATATTAATATCACTCCATCCATGAGGCCACTAGAGGGTGATTTAGTCATTTGATTGCAGGAAATTAAATATTTTATTCAGAGTAAGTAGTAATGTTTCTGTAAAATTTCAGATGAATGTATTTGCACTTACCATGGGGATCATGCGGCAGGACCTGATACCATCGCTCATTCCCATCATGCGCTGGTAGTCAGAATACTCTCCCCTCCTCAAGAAGAACTGGTTTCCCATGAAGTTGGGGCGTTCGTACACCATGAAGCAGCCATTCTCCACCCTGCAGGAGTGGCACCTGCTCATGTAGGAGGACATGTCAGAGCAGTCGCTCATGCACTCATAAGAGCGGCCCTGGAAATTTCTGTCCTCGTAGAAGATGATCTGAAAATAAAAAGATAGCTAATGTTAAGAACAGTACTTAGAAGAATATAATTAATAATAATATAAAATAATATAAATAATAAAATAATATGAATACACTGCCAATATCAATATATGTAATATTTCTAACTTTGCCCATGGTGGTGGTTGGTGGTGTATTTGTTCCTCAAAACACTGTGAACACTGCTGCTGCACTGATGCCCTGTCTGTTTTAACCCCTTACTTTTATACCTGACCAACTCAAATAAACCATGGCCCCCATTGTTGAAACTCCTGACCCAGCAACATGGTATAGCGATCTATAGAGTGTTGAGGTGCTTTCGTAACATTTCAACAGGCATGGTTCCCCAGGAGACTTTTGTGAATGGAATTTTCAGTTCACGAGAATGTTCAAAGTCCCCAAAGCAACTGCATTTTGGCACATTCTTTACCTGTAGGTCTAAAGTTGTCTTTAAAAAAATATATGTTTTAATTGGTTGATTACGTTGATATTGAATGTTTAGGGTGAATTAAAATTCTAGACCATTCTAGACCATTTCCTGGTAATACAGAAAGGCATAAACAGAATTGTGGGTATCAGGTAATTATATATTTATATAGAGGGGTTATTTTGAGTAATTATTCTATTCAGCTTTACTTCAGTAAAGCTAAATCCCAGAAATAATAGAGCAACTGGAGCAGAGGTGCTACCTAAAGGTAGTTACTGAATGTGTAAGAAAGGCAAAACACATATGGAACATTTCTAGGTTAAAAAGAAAGAGAAATATGAAAAAGTATGGTATTGGTAGCACATTATATTAATAAGTCTTGTTTCAGCTGGTATTATTACTGGTATTTGATAGCAAATTATACTGTAAACATTTCTAATTTCATTAAGAATTCACATATTAGTAACTACCTATTCATAAGGGAGGCTATATAGTGGTGCTAGTTTCAACAAAAACTTAATTGACTGATAGTTTTGTTAACACAACTTGATTTTAAGGCAGCAGGGTAACTCTAAAATATAAGTTGCCCCAAAGCCATCGAATGTTATGTTGTCAACTCAAGTTGAGTTATTAGGCAATACAGTATTTGTAATATACAAGGACATGCAACTTTACATTTTAAGTCAGTGGGATAAACCAATCGTTTTAAGTTGAAACACAACACTTATTTTTGTATTTTTCTTTTACAGATTAATTTTTTGGTACTGAATGTCTTCAATGAATATGCTCATGTTCTATGGGTTAATATACTGTATCATCTTGAGTCACACCTGCTCCTTGACTTTGAAATTCCTTGTCACTGGCTTGCAGCAATGTCAATTTTCAATTACTTTTCAAGTTCTTACTTCTGAACTATACTGAAGAAAAAAAAGTGCTACATGCAACAATTTCAAAGATTTTACTGAGTTACAGTTCATATAAGGAAATCAGTCAATTGAAATAAATTAATTAGGCCCTAATCTATGGATTTCACATGACTGGGAATACAGATATGCATCTGTTGGTCACAGATACCTAAAATAAATAGTAGGGTCATGGGTCAGAAAACCAGTAAGTATCTGGTGTGACCACCATTTGCCTCATACAGTACGACACATCTCCTTCGCATAGAGTTGATCAGGCTGTTGATTGTGGCCTGTGGTATGTTGTCCCACTCCTCTTCAATGGCTGTGCGAAGTTGCTGGATATTGGCGGGAACTGGAACACGCTGTCATACACGTCGATCCAGTGCATCCCAAACATGCTCAATGGGTGAGTACGCAGGCCACAGAAGCATGGGGGCTGCGCATTATCATGCTGAAACATGAGGTGATGGCGGCTGATGAATGGCACGACAATGGGTGTCGGGATTTCATTTACAAGGTGCACTACATAACCAAAAGTATGTGGACACCTGCTCGTCAAACATCTCATTCCAAAATCATGGGCATTAATATGGAGTTGGTCTCCCTTTGTTGCTATAACAGCCTTCCACTCTTCTGGGAAGGCTTTCCACCAGATGTTGGAAGATTGCTGCGGGGACTTGCTTCCATTCAGTGACAAGAGCATTAGTGAGGTCGGGCACTAATGTTGGGTGATTAGGCCTGGCTCGCAGTCGGCGTTCCAATTCATCCCAAAGGTGTTTGATGGGCTCTGTGTCAGGGCTCTGTGCAGGCCAGTCAAGTTCTTACACACGGATCTAAACAAACCATTTCTGTATGGACCTCACTTTGTGCACGGGGGCATTGTCATGTTGAAACAGGAAAGGGCCTTCCCCAAACTGTTGCCACAAAGTGGAAGCACAGAATCGTCTAGAATATCATTGTATGCTGTAGTGTTAAGATTTCCATTCATTGGAACTGAGGGGCCTAGCCCAAACCATGAAAAACAGCCCCAGACCATTATTCCTCCTCCACCAAACTCTACAGTTGGCACTATGCATTGGGGCAGGTAGCGTTCTCCTGGCATCCGCCAAACTCAGATTCGTCCATCGAACTGCCAGATGGTGAAGCATGATTCATCACTCCAGAGAACGGATTTCCACTGCTCCAGAGTCCAATGCGGCGAACTTTACACCACTCCAGCCGACGCTTGGCATTGTGCATGGTGATCTTAGGCTTGTGCTGACGTTGCTTCCAGAGGCAGTTTGGAACTCAGTAGTGAGTGTTGCAACCGAGGACATACGATTTCAGTAAGGCCATTCTACTGCCAATGTTTGTCTGTGGAGATTGCATGGCTGTGTGCTTGATTTTATACACCTGTCAGCAACGGTGTTGCTGAAATAGCCGAATCCACTAATTTGAAGGGGTGTCCACATACACTATATATGTAAAAGTATCTCTGTGCATTGAAATTGCCATCGATAAAATGCAATTGTGTTCATTGTCAAAAGCTTATGCCTGCCCATATCATAACCCACCGCCACCATGGGGCACTCTGTTCACAACGTTAACATCAGCAAACAGCTCGCCCACACAACGCTATACACGTGGTCTGTGGTTGTGAGGCCGGTTGGACATACTGCCAAATTCTCTAAAATAACATTGGAGGCGGCTTATGGTAGATAAATGAACATTAAAATCTCTGGCAACAGCTCTGGTGGACATTCCTGCAGTCAGCATGCCAATTGCATGCTCCCTCAAAACATGAAACATCTGTGGCATTATGTTGTGTGACAGAACTGCACATTTTAGAGTGGCCTTTTATCGTCCTCAGCACAGGGTACACCTGTGTAATGATCATGCTGTTTAATCAGCTTCTTGATATGCCACACCTGTCAGGTGGATGGATTATCTTGGCAAAGGAGAAATGTTCACTAACAGGGATGTAAACAAATGTGTGCAGAAATTTGAGAGAAATACGCTTTTTGTGCGGATGGAACATTTCTGGGTTCTTTTATTTCAGCGTTTATATTTTTGTTTAGTATACATACAAAAACCACTCAGCTCATCGCAGCCATTTCTTCAGGAGAACATACAACATTCAGGAACCTCAAAAATAAAGATGATTGCTAATGTACATCATTTCTGTTGTGTTTTTCATGTGCAAAGTCGTCTCTAAATAATTGATAAGTAGCAAAGCGTCATGCACTCGATTTAGTTGGAATATTGAATTTATTATCTGAATTGAGGATTAATGGTATATTAATGGTGTATTTTGGGACAGGAGACTACAAGTTGAAGCTACATCACCGCTTGGTCATTGCCAATTTTAGCTAATTTCTGCATTAGCAATTTAAATAGCTTTTCTAACTTAATTTCCTGAATTGACATATATAAAATTAAGGCAACAGGGTAACTTGAAATTACAGGTATATAATAGCCTGCTTACTTAAAAGGTTGTCTAAAGTTGTCAAATCAGGAAATCAAGTTGAGTTGGAAAAAAAGGTAACAAAATATTTGTAACATTATAATATACAAGTTCATACAATTTAACATGTTATGTAAGTCTGGAAACGAATCTTTTAAAGTTGAAAAGGCTTATATTTTTACAGTGAGATTGTTTGACAGCTTCTCATCAGCCAGTAACAAACAATAACAGAAAGGTTCACTTTTTGGAACTCCCACTCCCATGTGTCCCCTCCCAATTCCACCCCGGCTGGTCTAACCGCTGGGTCTTTTAACTGACATAAAAAAATACATGAAAATGATTATGACTAAAAATAACAAGATTGTGTACTCTACCTGCTCAACAGTTCTGATGACATCATCCCTTCTAGAATCAACACTTCTAGAATGGACATCATCACTTCTAGAATGGCCATCATGCCACGATTTAGTTGTTGTTGGTTATTTCAGTAAGAACATGGTCATATATATGAAACGACTGCACTTTCAATAAAGTTAAATGTTCCATTACATAGTTTCTCAGAGCTGTCTAATCCATGTACTTGTGTGGTGGGGATATGTGACTGATGATCTGATCAAAATAAGGAAACATGGTTAATTGTGTTAAACTTTTTAGGATACATTAAACTTCTAATTATTTGCATTCATTAACACATTAACTTTGACAGCACTACATTTTGAATAGAGCCTACTTGCAAGTATGTATGCATACTTTCTGTTTATGTTAACGTAGTCCTTGTGCCTTCCTATAGTACTTGACCATCCAACTATTTTGGTAAAGGCAATGTAAGTAAATATCGTATGGTGATGAAACTAGCTAGCTTTTAATATGAATCTATGTAAGAATTATGAAACAATTGTTATACTGTAGGTGTAACTCTGTCGAAGTGAATACTATTCACCTACATTTTTGCTGTAAATGTAGGTTAAGCAACCATCTCAGATACTTGAACATGTATTTAAGAAACATGTTCCTTTTAAAAATCTAAAAAATGCTCAATTGTATTCATTTCTTATTCTTTTTATGCATTATATTGCTTTTTTGTATAACAATATATTTTGTATTAGTTTGTAGTAGATGGCTCTGATGTTTGAACATTTTATGTGGCATTTAAATTAAAATAAATATACTGTCACTCATAACAAATCACTCAAACTCAGAGTTTTATTTTTTAACCTTCCATGAATCGTCCCACAGAGACAAATCAGAAATACATTATTCATACAACATTGGAGCATTTACATAGACATGTTGTCCATGATACGCCTCATGCTCATGAACCTCATGCCACCGCTCATGCCTCCCATTCCCATGCCCATCTCTCTGAAGCTCCTGTACTCTCCGGGCCTCATGTACATCTGCCTGCCTCTGTAGTGGGGCTGCTCGTACATCAGCCAGTGACCGTCCATCACGTTGCAGGACTGGCAGTCAGACATACGGTAACGCTCCTGGATGGAGTCACAGTCGTCCATCATCTCGTGCATCTGACCTCCGAAGTTCTCCCTCTCGTAGATCCGCATCCTGTAGTTTCCACGGTGCTGTTAGGAGGAAAGTACAGTATAGGGTTACTTAATTGATCAGTGAAGTAATCAACAACCTCATGTTGTAGGAGAACACTACCATTAAAACATTATTTTCAAAAGACTAGATATATAAATTGTCAACCTACCATGGGGATCATGCGGCAGGACCTGATGCACTCCCTCATTCCCATCATGCTCATGTAATCGGAGTACTCTCCCCTCCTCATGAAGTACTGGTTTCCCATGAAGTTAGGGCGATCGTACACCATGAAGTTGCCGCTCTCCACCCTGCAGGAGTGGCACCTGCTCAGGTAGGAGGTCAGCTCAGGGCAGTCGGAGCTGGTCTCATAGGAACGACCCTGGAAGTTCCTGTCCTCGTAGAAGATGATCTGGGGATGACAAATGTTTTGTCAGTAATACTGTCATAAAGAGCAGAGGAGCTACAATTGATAATGTACTACTGAGCTATGATAATGAACTACATCTACATTGAACTTGAACTACATTTACCCCTGAAACTATTTCTGACATTATGAAATTGTTGTAGATGTGAAATAGTCACATAAGGTATGCAATATAGATCAAAGAAACTGAGAGCAAAATATGTTAATTTGCCTACCTTGCCCATCATGATGATGTTTGTTCTTCAGGACTGTCCTGTGACTGCACTGAATTCCTGTCTGTTTTAACCCTTACTTTTATACCTGACCAAAACCCAA
This sequence comes from Coregonus lavaretus, assembly GCF_964263955.1. NCBI lineage: Eukaryota > Metazoa > Chordata > Actinopteri > Salmoniformes > Salmonidae > Coregonus > Coregonus lavaretus. Next base: position 22,831,662 of record NC_140003.1, read on the forward strand.
AAGAATCTGTGGCCTCTCATTGTGTAAAGTCCTGACCCAGCAACACAGCATAGGGGCCTACTGCTCAGTGTTGACTTTAAATGGTTATTGTCTTTCACAGATGCATGTGTATCCATATTGTGTTCTACACATAAAGAGTAAAACAGAAGCTTCTGAACATCCTGGTCTAAAATTATTGTCACCCTTGATAAAGATGAGCAAAAAAGACTGTATAAAATAGATAATTCAGATACTGAGCTATATTGTATGCTCCAAAAAATTGAACAATTATATTCTTTTATACTAATACAATTGCTCAGAGAAGGAGATTTTTGCACCCCTAAAGATTATTATACACTGAACAAAAATATAAACGCAACATGCAACAACGTCAAAGATTTCACTGATTTACAGTTCATATAAGGCAATCAGTCAATTGAAATAAATAAATTAGGCCCTAATCTATGGATTTCACATGACTGGGAATACAGATACCTTAAAAAAAAAAGTAGGGGTGTGGATAAAAAAAACTGTAGTATCTGGTGTGACCACCATTTGCCTCATGCAGCGTTACACATCTCCTTCGCATAGAGTTGATCAGGCTGTTGATTGTGGCCTGTGGAATGTTGTCCCACTCCTCTACAATGACTGTACGAAGTTGCTGGATATTGGCGGGAACTGGAACACGCTGTCGTACACGTCGATCCAGAGCATCACAAACTTGCTCAATGGGTGACATGTCTGGTGAGTATGCAGGCCATGGAAGAACTGAGCCATTTTCAGCTTCCAGGAATTGTGTACAGATCCTTGAGACATGGTGCCAAGCATTATCATGCTGAAACATGAGGTGATGGTGGTGGATGAATGGCACAACAACGGGCCTCAGGATCTCGTCACGGCATCTCTGTGCATTCAAATTGGCATCGATAAAACGCAATTGTTTTCGTTGTCCATAGCTTATGCCTGCCCATACCATAACCCCACCACCACCATGGGGCACTCTTGTTCACAACGTTAACATCAGCAAACCACTCGCTCACACGGCATCATTCACACTGTCTGCCATCTGCCCGGTACAGTTGAAAGCGGGATTCATCCGTGAAGAGCACACTTCTCCAGCGTGCCAGTGGCCATCGAAGGTGAGCATTTGCCCACTGAAGTTGGTTACGACACCGAACTGCAGTCAGGTCAAGACCCTGGTGAGGACGACGAGCACGCAGATGAGCTTCCCTGTGACGGTTTCTGACAGTTTGTGCAAAAACTCTTCGGTTGAGCAATTCCACAGTTCCATCAGCTGTCCATGTGGCTGGTCTCAGATGATCTCGCAGGTGAAGAAGCCAGATGTGGAGATCCTGGGCTGGCCTGATTACACGTGGTCTGCAGTTGTGATGCCGGTTGAACGGACTGCCAAATTCTCAAACAACTCTGGAGGCGGCTTATGGTTGAGAAATGAACATTCAATTCTCTGGCAGCAGCTCTGCCAATTGCACGCTCCCTCAAAACTTGAGACATCTGTGGCATTGTGTTGTGTGCCAAAACTGCACATTTCAGAGTGGCCTTTTGTTTTCCCCAGCACAAGTTGCACCTGTGTAATGACGATGCTGTTTAACCCACTAAGGTCGATGTGCGGCGGAAATCTAATTAGCATAATAAAACAATCCCCATAAAGATCTGTCAGTTTAAGCTAGAGATACAGTTGAAGTCGGAAGTTTACATACACCTTAGCCAAATACATTTAAACTCAGTTTTTCACAATTCCTGACATTTAATGCTAGTAAAAATTCCCTGTCTTAGGTCAGTAAGGATCACCACTTTATTTTAAGAATGTGAAATGTCAGAATAATAGTAGAGAGAATGATTTATTTCAGCTTTTATTTCTTTCATCACATTCCCAGTGGGTCAGAAGTTTACATACACTCAATTAGTAATTGGTAGCATTGCCTTTAAATTGTTTAACTTGGGTCAAACTTTTCAGGTAGCCTTCCACAAGCTTCCCACAATAAGTTGGGTGAATTCTGGCCCATTCCTCCTGACAGAGCTGGTGTAACTGAGTCAGGTTTGTAGGCTTCCTTGCTCGCACACACTTTTTCAGTTCTGCCCACAAATTATCTATAGGATTGAGGTCAGGGCTTTGTGATGGCCACTCCGATACCTTGACTTTGTTGTCCTTAAGCCATTTTGCCACAACTTTGGAAGTATGTTTGGGGTCATTGTCCATTTGGAAGATCCATTTGCGACCAAGCTTTAACTTCCTGACTGATGTCTTGAGATGTTGCTTCAATATATCCACATAATTTTCCTTCCTCATGATGCCATCTATTTTATGAAGTGCACCAGTCCCTCCTGCAGCAAAGCACCCCCACAGCATGATGCTGCCACCCCCGTGCTTCACGCTTGGGATGGTGTTCTTCGGCTTGCAAGCCTGCCCCCCCTTTTCCTCCAAACATAGCGATGGTCATTATGGCCAAACAGTTCTATTTGTTTCATCAGACCAGAGGACATTTCTCCAAAAAGTACAATCTTTGTCCCCATGTGCAGTTGCACACCGTAGTCTGGCTTTTATATGGCGGTTTTGGAGCAGTGGCTTCTTCCTTGCTGAGCGGCCTTTCAGGTTATGTCGATATAGGACTCGTTTTACTGTGGATATAGATAATTTTGTACCTGTTTCCTCCAGCAACTTCACAAGGTCCTTTGCTGTTGTTCAGGGATTGATTTGCACTTTTCGTACCAAAGTATGTTCATCTCTAGGAGACAGAACGCTTCTCCTTCCTGAGCGGTATGACGGCTGCGTGGTCCCATGGTGTTTATACTTGCGTACTATTGTTTGTACAGATGAATGTGGTACCTTCAGGTGTTTGGAAATTGCTCCCAAGGATGAACCAGACTTGTGGAGGTCTACACATTTTTTTCTGAGGTCTTGGCTGATTTCTTTTGATTTTCCGATGATGTCAAGCAAAGAGGCACTGTTTGAAGGTAGGCCTTTGAAATACATCCACAGGTACACCTCCAATTAACTCAAATTATGTCAATTAGCCTATCAGAAGCTTCTAAAGCCATGGCATCATTTTGTGGAATTTTTCAAGATGTTTAAAGGCACAGTCAATTTAGTGTATGTAAACTTCTGACCCACTGGAATTGTGATGCAGTGAATTATAAGTGAAATAATCTGTCTGTAAAAAATTGTTGGAAAAATTACTTGTGTCATGCACAAAGTAGATGTCCTAACAGACTTGCCTAAACTATAGTTTGTTAACAAGACATTTGTGGAGTGGTTGAAAAACGAGTTTTAAATGACTCCAACCTAAGTGCATGTAAACTTCCGACTTCAACTGTATCCGTTTTCTCACAAAATTGTCTGTAGCGTCTGAACGGTTTGGCCTGCAAAACGATTATGGTTTAATTGCAGTGTAGGTACATTATGTACTTAATAAAAAGTACATATTATGTACCTACAGTACACTGCAATTACATCTGCCTATATCTACCATGTAAATGCCAAAATGATTCCTTGGCATTAGTGGACAGGTGATGAAAGTGAAATAAAAAACATCTTCATAGTTACTAGTTATAAAGTGGGCATCTGATGTTTGAAAACATGAATGAACATGAATATTATATTTTTTATAATGTACTTAATGTACAGGGTTCAGAGGATGACAGAAAGGACACAAGATCAGATGGATAACAAAGCATGCACTCTATCACGTAGGAACGATCTTCCTTTATGTGTAATCAGTTAAAGCATTACCATGTTTTATACAGATATACTAATCACGATATTTCACGTTGTTTGTCTGCAAAGTCCACTTGATCAATAGTTATTGCTTAAGTATCATATTGTGCCACTGAGTCTATTTACCAAATTTGGAGTCAATCTGACTTCTGGTTCACGAGAAGATTACAAAATATATATTAAGCATTAGCATACAGTGGGGAAAACAAGTATTTGATACACTGCCGATTTTGCAGGTTTTCCTACTTACAAAGCATGTAGAGGTCTGTAATTTACAGTGGGGAAAAAAGTATTTAGTCAGCCACCAATTGTACAAGTTCTCCCACTTAAAAAGATGAGAGACGCCTGTAATTTTCATCATAGGTACACGTCAACTATGACAGACAAAATGAGAAGAAAAAAAAATCCAGAAAATCACATTGTAGGATTTTTAATGAATTTATTTGCAAATTATGGTGGAAAATAAGTATTTGGTCAATAACAAAAGTTTCTCAATACTTTGTTATATACCCTTTGTTGGCAATGACACAGGTCAAACGTTTTCTGTAAGTCTTCACAAGGTTTTCACACACTGTTGCTGGTATTTTGGCCCATTCCTCCATGCAGATCTCCTCTAGAGCAGTGATGTTTTGGGGCTGTCACTGGGCAACACAGACTTTCAACTCCCTCCAAAGATTTTCTATGGGGTTGAGATCTGGAGACTGGCTAGGCCACTCCAGGACCTTGAAATGCTTCTTACGAAGCCACTCCTTCGTTGCCCGGGCGGTGTGTTTGGGATCATTGTCATACTGAAAGACCCAGCCACGTTTCATCTTCAATGCCCTTGCTGATGGAAGGAGGTTTTCACTCAAAATCTTACGATACATGGCCCCATTCATTCTTTCCTTTACACGGATCAGTCGTCCTGGTCCCTTTGCAGAAAAACAGCCCCAAAGCATGATGTTTCCACCCCCATGCTTCACAGTAGGTATGGTGTTCTTTGGATGCAACTCAGCATTCTTTGTCCTCCAAACACGACGAGTTGAGTTTTTACCAAAAAGTTCTATTTTGGTTTCATCTGACCATATGACATTTTCCCAATCCTCTTCTGGATCATCCAAATGCACTCTAGCGAACTTCAGATGGGCCTGGACATGTACTGGCTTAAGCAGGGGGACACGTCTGGCACTGCAGGATTTGAGTCCCTGGCGGTGTAGTGTGTTACTGATGGTAGGCTTTGTTACTTTGGTCCCAGCTCTCTGCAGGTCATTCACTAGGTCCCCCCGTGTGGTTCTGGGATTTTTGCTCACCGTTCTTGTGATCATTTTGACCCCACGGGGTGAGATCTTGCGTGGAGCCCCAGATCGAGGGAGATATCAGGGGTCTTGTATGTCTTCCATTTCCTAATAATTGCTCCCACAGTTGATTTCTTCAAACCAAGCTGCTTACCTATTGCAGATTCAGTCTTCCCAGACTGGTGCAGGTCTACAATTTTGTTTCTGGTGTCCTTTGACATCTCTTTGGTCTTGGCCATAGTGGAGTTTGGAGTGTGACTGTTTGAGGTTGTGGACAGGTGTCTTTTATACTGATAACAAGTTCAAACAGGTGCCATTAATACAGGTAACGAGTGGAGGACAGAGGAGCCTCTTAAAGAAGAAGTTAAGGGTCTGTGAGAGCCAGAAATCTTGCTTGTTTGTAGGTGACCAAATACTTATTTTCCACCATAATTTGCAAATAAATTCATTAAAAATCCTACAATGTGATTTTCTGGATTTTCTTTTCTCAATTTGTCTGTCATAGTTGACGTGTACCTATGATGAAAATTACAGGCCTCTCTCATCTTTTTAAGTGGGAGAACTTGCACAATTGGTGGCTGACTAAATACTTTTTCCCCCCACTGTATATCATAGGTACACTTCAACTGTGAGATGGAATCTAAAACAAAAATCCAGAAAATCACATTGTATGATTTTTAAGTAATTAATTTGCATTTTATTGCATGACATAAGTATTTGATACATCAGAACGTAATATTTGGTACAGAAACCTTTGTTTGCAATTACAGAGATCATACGTTTCCTGTAGGTCTTGACCAGGTTTGCACACACTGCAGCAGGGATTTTGGCCCACTCCTCCATACAGACCTTCTCCAGATCCTTCAGGTTTCGGGGCTGTCGCTGGGCAATACGGACTTTCAGCTCCCTCCGAAGATGTTCTATTGGGTTCAGGTCTGGAGACTAGCTAGGCCACTCCAGGACCTTGAGATGCTTCTTACGGAGCCACTCCTTAGTTGCCCTTGCTGTATGTTTCGGGTCGTTGTCATGCTGGAAGACCCAGCCACGACCCATCTTCAATGCTCTTACTGAGGGAAGGAGGTTGTTGGCCAAAATCTCGCGATACATGGCCCCATCCGTCCTCCCCTCAACACGGTGCAGTCGTCCTGTCCCCTTTGCAGAAAAGCATCCCCAAAGAATGATGTTTCCACCTCCATGCTTCACGGTTGGGATGGTGTTCTTGGGGTTGTACTCATCCTTCTTCTTCCAAACACAGCGAGTGGAGTTTAGACCAAAAAACTCTATTTTTGTCTCATCAGACCACATGACCTTCTCCCATTCCTCCTCTGGATCATCCAGATGGTCATTGGCAAACTTCAGACGGGCCTGGACATGCGCTGTCTTGAGCAGGGGGACCTTGTGTGCGCTGCAGGATTTTAATCCATGACAGCGTAGTGTGTTACTAATGGTTTTCTTTGAGACTGTGGTCCCAGCTCTCTTCAGGTCATTGACCAGGTCCTGCCGTGTAGTTCTGGGCTGATCCCTCACCATCCTCATGATCATTGATCATCAGAGGAAGGCCCTCAAAATTGTCAAAGACTCCAGACACCCTAGTCATAGACTGTTCTCTCTGCTACCGCACGACAAGCGGTACCGGAGTGCCAAGTCTAGGTCCAAAAGACTTCTCAACAGCTTCTACCCCCAAGCCATAAGACTCCTGAACAGCTAATCATGGCTACCCAGACTATTTGCACTGCCCCCCCACCCAATCTTTTTACGCTGCTGCTACTCTGTTAATTATTTATGCATAGTCACTTTAACTCTACCCACATGTACATATTACTTCAACTACCTCAACTAGCCGGTGCCCCCGCACATTGACTCTGCACCGGTACCCCCCTGTATATATAGCCTCCCTACTGTTATTTTATTTCTGCTCTTTTTTTCCCTCAACACTGTTGTTTTATTCTACTTTTTTATTAAAAATAAATGCACTGTTGGTTAAGGGCTGTAAGTAAGCATTTCACTGTAATGTCTGCACCTGTTGTATTCGGCGCATGTGGCCAATAAAATTTGATTTGATGCCCCACGAGGTGAGATCTTGCATGGAGCCCCAGACCGAGGGTGATTGACCGTCAGCTTGAATTTCTTCAATTTTCTAATAATTGCGCCAACAGTTGTTGCTTTCTCACCAAGCTGCTTGCCTATTGTCCTGTAGCCCATCCCAGCCTTGTGCAGGTCTACAATTTTATCCCTGATGTCCTTACACAGCTCTCTGGTCTTGGCCATTGTGGAGAGGTTGGAGTCTGTTTGATTGAGTGTGTGGACAGGTGTCTTTTATACAGGTAACGAGTTCAAACAGGTGCAGTTAATACAGGTAATGAGTGGAGAACAGGAGGGCTTCTTAAAGAAAAACTAACAGGTCTGTGAGAGCCAGAATTCTTACTGGTTGGTAGGTGATCAAATGCTTATGTCATGCAATAAAATGCAAATTAATTACTTAAAAATCATACAATGTGATTTTCTGGATTTTTGTTTTAGATTCCATCTCTCACAGTTGAAGTGTACCTATGATAAAAATTACAGACCTCTACATGCTTTGTAAGTAGGAAAACCTGCAATATCGGCAGTGTATCAAATACTTGTTCTCCCCACTGTATGTGCTTACGTGCATCTATGGGTACAGTATGAACATATTTGAATGCAGCAACTACTTTTTCTCAAAACGATTAAAGTCTGATGTAATGAGTCTAAATACAAAATCTGTAGTGAATGTGACGTATGGTTTATGAGGAGAAGATGATTGCAGATGAATTAGAGAATGAGTTAACAGTTTCCTTGTTTTTTGAAATATCAATACCAAATTCAGTGTGGTTTATCTTAGGGATGTCCATTATAGCGATGACAAGTTTCAAGTTGATAGGCCACTGTGGAGTGGATTTACAGAGGATTTTTTATGATTATTTAAACCATTAACATTACATAGTCAAAAAGTTAATTGTTAATAATTTCCTTATTTTTTAAGATATCAATGCCAAACTTAATATGGTTCATCATGGTAAACGTCTTTGATGACCCTAAAAAGGATTTAAATGGACATGTAAAATCAGATTTCTTGATTTATCAATAACTCAGCCATCTCTTAACCAATCCCTTAGCTTTGCTCAAACTAAGTACCAGGGGCCTTGTCACGGTTTCGGCCGAGGCTGCTCCTCCTCCTTGTTCGGGCAGGTTTTGGCGGTCGTCGTCCCCGGAGTACTAGCTGCCACCGATCTATGTTTCATGTTCGTTTGGTTTTGTCTTGATGTTGTACACCTGTGTCTAGTTAGTCCTCATTAGTGTCCTATTTAGTTCTCGTTGTGTGTGTATGGTGTTGTGTGTGATTGCTCTTCTGTTTGGTGTTCTGAGCTACGTATCTTCCCTCCGTTGTTTGGAGAGGTTTTCGCACATGTTAGTGTGCCTTTTGTTTGACGCCTGTGTGCGCCTTTATTTCGCCTCCGGGCTTATTGTTCTCGTGTACTACGTGAATAATTCACTAAAGTCTTTTGGACTTAGCTTCTGCGTCCTGCGCTTGATTCCTGCACTACACCCACCTTCAGCACCCCTGACAGGCCTACACACCAAATTGTGCGCCATTTGGTCCTATGGTTCATGAGAAGAAGATTTTTAGCATATTTTGGCATTTAAGCGTATGTTAGCATTCTGCATCTACTGGTATAGCGTGGCCATCTTTGAATGCATCAACGTTATTATGGTTCATGTGAATAAGTATTTCAAAGTTTTTCTAAAATGTCCAATATGGAGGAACATCTATCCCGACAGACCTTATAGGTCCTTGAGGCACATTTCTCAGGATGAGGAAAGACACCTACATACAACGTTTCAAGTCTCTAGGTCAAAGGGGCGACAGATATGAGGGTTTAGGTGAGACTGCTTATAACAGTGCCCTCTATAGGCCAATTGGTGCCATTTTTTTTTACCAAGTTACTCATGGCCTCTAGATTCTGTGTGCCAAATTAGAAAAAAGTTACAAACTATGCTTGAGTTATTTCACCATGTCAAGAAAACAAAAATTCTAATTCAGACAATACCAATAGTTTTTGCAGGTTATAATAATACATTTCAAATTATAAATGATAAATCTAGAGTGAGGGGAGGTTCAGCTACATTTAGAGTTTGGTTACAAATCTGATGCATATTCAAATGCGAAGGTGTTTACTATATAACAGTATGCCTATACACCGAGTACCTGAATATGTAACTACATTGTAAATACTTAGAATTGCATAGTGACTTCAGTGTCATGATCACACACAGCAGTCTCACTATGGTAGTAGAAAGGGGGTGGGGTGTAGTTTTCACATTGATGGTGGAATGTTATGTCAAATGACTGGGTTCACCACAACTTCAATGTAATGTTACATGACAACAAACTCCTTAAACGCTTTCATTCTGCAATTATTTTATTATTTAGCAATTCCACATTATTCCTTATTAGCCTATTTAACTAGAATGGCGCAGGAGAAGATGGCTGCCGTTTTACAGCCCTCTAACCAATTGTACTATTATGTGTGTTTTTCCGTGTTATTTGTAATTTATTCTGTACATAATGTTTCTGCCATCGTCTCTTATAACCAAAAAGAGCTTCTGGAAATCAGGACAGTGATTACTCACTTCGTATTGGACGAAGATTTTTTCTTCAACAAGTCGGACGCAAAGGATATCCTACAGACACCCGACAAGGCCCAAATCCCCGTCATTCGCATGAGAAAGAGATATCGTGGACTTAGGTCGGGGTGCCTTGTAAGGATCCAACGGCGAGCGAGTAAACTGCCTCTTCCATCAATCCTATTAGCCAATGTTCAATCATTTGAAAATAAATTAGATGACCTAAGATTACGGTTATCCTACCAACGGGACATTAAAAACTGTAATATATATATATATATATTTTTTTTTTTTCATTTTAGCAGACGCTCTTATCCAGAGCGACTTAGTTATTTTTCATACTGGCCCCCCATGGGAATCGAACCCACAACCCTGGCGTTGCAAATGCCATGCTCTACCAACTGAGCTACATCCCTGCCGGCCATTCCCTCCCCTACCCTGGACGATGCTGGGACAGTTGTGCGCCGCCCCACGGGTCTCCCGGTCGCGGCCGGCTACGACAGAGCCTGGATTTGAACCAGTATCTCTAGTGGCACAGCTAGCACTGCGACGTAGTGCCTTAGACCACTGCGCCACTCGGGAGTCTTAATATGTTTCACCGAGTCGTGGCTGAACGACGACATGGACAACATACAGCTAGCGGGCTATACGCTACATCGGCAGGATAGAACGGCTGACTCTGGTAAGACAAGAGGTGGCGATCTGTGTATATTTGTAAACAACAGCTGGTGCACAAAATCAAATACTAAGGAAGTCTCTAGGTTTTGCTCGCCTGAGGTATAGTATCTTACGATAAGCTGTAGACCACACTATTTACTAACAGAGTTTTCATCTATATTTTTCATAGCTGTCTATTTACCACCACAAACCAATGCTGGCATTAAGATTGCACTCAATGAGCTGTATAAGGCCATAACTGAACAGGAAAATGCTCATCCAGAGGCAGCGCTCATAGTGGCCGGGGACTTTAATGCAGGGAAACTTAAATCAGTTCTACCTAATTGCTACCAGCATGTTAAATATGCAATCAGAGAAAAAAAAAAAAAAAAAAAAAAGAATAAAAAACTCTAGACCACCTTTACTCCACACACAGAGACGCGAACAAAGCTCTCCCTCGCCCTCCATTTGGCAAATCTGACCATAACTCTATCCTCCTGATTCCTGCAGGAAGCACCAGTGACTCGGTTAATAAAAAAAGTGGTCAGATGACGCAGATGCTAAGCTACAGGACAGTTTTGCTAGCACAGACTGGAACATGTTCCGGGATTCTTCAGATAGCATTGAGGAGTACACCACATCAGTCACTGGCTTCATCAATAAGTGCATCGATGACGTCGTCCCCACAGTGACTGTACGTAGATACCCCAACCAGAAGCCATGGATTACAGGAAACATCCGCACTGAGCTAAAGGGTAGAGCTGTCGCTTTCAAGGAGCGGGAATCTAACCCGGGCGCTTATAAGAAATCCCGCTATGCCCTCCGACAAACCATCAAAACAGTCAGTACAGGACTAAGACTGAATCGTACTACACCGGCTCTGACGCTCGTCGGATGTGGCAGGGCTTGAAAACTATTACAGACTACAAAGGGAAGCACAGCCGCAAGCTGCCCAGTGACACAAGACTTCCAGACGAGCTAAATCACTTCTATGCTCGCTTCGAGGCAAGCAACACTGAAGCATGCATGAGAGCACCAGCTGTTCCGGATGACTATGTGAGTAAGACTTTTAAGCAGGTCAACATTCACAAGGTCTCAGGGCCAGAAGGATTACCAGGACGTGTACTCCGAGCATGTGCTGACCAACTGGCAAGTGTCTTCACTGACATTTTCAACATGTCTCTGACTGAGTCTGTAATACCAACATGTTTCAAGCAGACCACCATAGTCCCCGTTCCCAAGGACACTAAGATAACCTGCCTAAATGACTACCGACCCGTAGCACTGACATCTGTAGCCATGAAGTGCTTTGAAAGGCTGGTCATGGCTCACATCAACACCATTATCCCAGAAACCCTAGACCCACTCCAATTTGCATACCGCCCCAACAAATCCACAGATGATGCAATCTCTATTGCACTCCACACTGCCCTTTCCCACCTGGACAAGAGGAACACCTACATGAGAATGCTATTCATTGACTACAGCTCAGCATTCAACACCATAGTGCCCTCAAAGCTCATCACTAAGCTAAGGATCCTGGGACTAAACACCCCCCTCTGCAACTGGATCCTGGACTTCCTGACGGGCCGCCCCCAGGTGGTAAGGGTAGGTAACAACACATCTGCCACACTGATCCTCAACATGGGGGCCCCTCAGGGGTGCGTGCTCAGTCCCCTCCTGTACTCTCTGTTCACCCATGACTGCATGGCTAGGCACGATTCCAACACCATCATTAAGTTTGCCGATGACAACAGTGGTAGGCCTGATCACCGACAACGATGAGACAGCCTATAGGGAGGAGGTCAGAGACCTGGCCGTGTGTTGCCAGGATAACAACCTCTCCCTCAACTAGACCAAGACAAAGGAGATGATTGTGGACTACAGGAAAAAAAAAAGAGGACTGAGCACGCCCCCATTCTCATCGACGGGGATGTAGTGGAACAGGTTGAGAGCTTCAAGTTCCTTGGTGTCCACATCACCAACGAACTATCATGGTCCAAACACACCAAGACAGTCATGAAGAGGGCACGACAAAGCCTATTCCCCCTCAGGAGACTGAAAAGATTTGGCATGGGTCCTCAGATCCTCAAGAGATTCTACAGCTGCACCATCGAGAGCATCCTGACTCGTTGCATCCCCGCCTGGTATGGCAACTGCTCGGCCTCCGACCGCAAGGCACTACAGAGGGTAGTGCGTACGGCCCAGTACATCACTGGGGCAAAGCTTCCTGCCATCCAGGACCTCTATACCAGGCGGTGTCAGAGGAAGGCCCTCAAAATTGTCAAAGACTCCAGCCACTCTAGTCATAGACTGTTCTCTCTGCTACTGCATGGCAAGCGGTACCGGAGTGCCAAGTCTAGGTCCAAAAGACTTCTCAACAGCTTCTACCCCCAAGCCATAAGACTCCTGAACAGATAATCATGGCTACCCGAACTATTTGCACTGCCCCCCCACCCCCACCTCATATTTTTACGCTGCTGCTACTTTGTTAATTATTTATGCATAGTCACTTTAACTCTACCCACATGTACATATTACTTCAACTACCTCAACTAGCCGGTGCCCCTGCACATTGACTCTGCACCGGTACCCCCCTGTATATATAGCCTCCTTACTGTTATTTTACTTCTGCTCTTTTTTTCTCAACACTATTTTGTTGTTTTATTACAAAAATAAATGCATTGTTGGTTAAGGGTTGTAAGTAAGCATTTCACTGTAATGTCTACACCTGTTGTATTCGGCGCATGTGGCCAATACAATTTGAACTACCATGTACATGTACTGTATAGAAATTAGGAATATTTATTGTAAAGTGGGATCATGCAATCTAAAAAAAATTACCTTCTGGTGCTTTTTTCTATGTGAAGACAATGATGTGAATGCTTATTTTACAGCCACATGTCCATTCCATACACCGTGTTGATTGAGGGTCTAATTTTATTAGTTAACAAACGTATGTTTATCCCCTACAAATTCAAAACTCTTATTTTATTAATTGTCATGAAAAATAACTTAAAAATGGTCAAACAAAAACATATCAGGTGTGCGAGTAACCTGTTGTCTCTCAGTCCTTTGACCTGTTGTCCTACTTCACATTTGTGATGGGTGATTTCGGGCGGAGTCAGGCGCAGGAGGGTAAATTACAGAATATAAGGTTTATTCCGGAAAACACAGTGGTACGCATCAATGCGTAATACACTCCGGCGCACTGGAGAAAACAAGGCACATGGGTGCATATCCCGGTAATACAAAATACAACGTAGTTCCACCGAGCTATAATAATAATAATAATAATAATAATAAGCCATTTAGCAGACGCTTTTATCCAAAGCGACTTACAGTCATGCGTGCATACATTTTTACCTCCACAATAATCAGGTGTGTAATAAACAAAACAAAACAAATGGAATGATGAGATGAGGAGCGGCAGTGGCTAGAAGGCCGGTGACGACGAACGCCAAAGTCGTGACAACATTATAGCCACGTTTCATTTTCTTTGTAATGCGTCAACATATACTGAGTGTACAAAACATTAGGAACACCCACTCTTTCCATGACATAGACTGACCAGGTGAATCCAGGTGAAAGCTATGATCCCTTATTGATGTCACCGGTTAAATCCACTTCAATCAATGTAGATGAACTGGGGAGAAGAGGTTAAAGAATAATTTTTAAGCCTTGAGACATGGATTGTGTATGTGTGCCATTCAGAGGGTGAATAGGCAAGACAACATATTTAAGTGCCTTTGAACAGGATATGGTAGTAGGTGCCAGGCACAGCGGTTTGAGTTTGTCAAGAGCTGCAACGCTGCTGAGTTTTTCACGCTCAACAGTTTCTCGTGTATCAAGAATGGTACACCACCCAAAGGACATCCAGCCAACTTGACATAACTGTGGGAAGCATTGGAGTCAACATGGCCCAGCATCCCTGTGGAAACTTTCGACACCTGGTAGAGTCCATGCCCTGACAAATTGAGGATGTTCTGAGGGCAAAAATGTGTTCCTAATGTAATGTACACTCAGTGTATAATGTAGCATATAACATATTACGTTTTATATTTATACTCAACATTTTCACAATTACAAATGTCAGTATGTATGATGTTCTAATTTGATGGAAATGTGTGTTATAGTGACAGATTATTTATTAAGCAATTTGTATGTTTTCTTGTCACAGGTGTCGTGATGTGACTAACATTAATCTGAAGACTTATCTCTAATTAACTAACTAGGTTTACTTGTTACCCGATTAAATGAATCATGTAACAATTAACTCATTAGTATATGAGGCACCACGAGAGCGGTTTCTTAAAGACTTACCATCTCCCGAATTAAACTCTAAAAAAGGTCTTTACCTATAACATCTATAAACAGTCAACTTATTAATCACAACCTCGTATCATATCATTCTGAACGTTGTAACCTCCTTGCATCTACAAAAACCAGAGCCTTACTTATGATTCAGTACTACACAAATTGGTTTAATTATTTATTTAGTAGCTAATTAAATGGGAACACAGGATAAACATACACACTCTGCACCGGTTATTGACTGGAGAAAACAGGTCCCTAGCGGAATGACAACAACATGGCTTGTTAAAGAAGAGATGAAGAGGGAGAGCGCGAGAGGGACAGAGATAATACTTTGATACATTAAAACTACGCTCACCTAAGGTACCCATATACTTTGCACACGAACTACCGCCGTCTTTGAGTAAGAAATTATGAATGTATTTACGTACAAGGCCTGGTTCGCCGTGTATCTCTCGGTGGACAGGACCGCCCTGGAAAGGGAGTTGGGCCTTTTCTGATTGTCCATAAAGTTCCAACAAGTCTTCTGTTGTTCTCCTCTGTAGTTGTCCGGTATCCGGTGACTTGTCATGTAGTCCTGAACAGAACTATAGAATGGATTTTCCTTCCATTCGCTCTTGAAGTGGCTTCTTTGAAGAAAGGCTAGCCAGCCGTATCAATGGTCCCCAGTGGGGTGACGAGAGTAGCGTCACACGATGGCTTGAGCAGAGTAACAGATGATGGTCATACTTAAATTCGCTTTCGAAGATACTTTAGACAGCTAATCAGCCGAACCAGTGATTGTCTGGGAGGGGAGTTTATTCTCTACACCTCGTGTTGAGATTCAAAGTTCCAACCATTTTAAACGTGTAGCTCCCGCTTCATGCTTTTCTGGTGTAACATGTTAATTCGTAACCCATCCTTCTATACACTCTGCTCGAAAGGGCTGGTTCCGTCAGGCTGACACGCTCTCCGACCTCACACGGGGACATGACTACTTACTGTGCAAAGCTTATGGAAAACAATTATCTCTTATAGCGTTCTCAAATCACATTCCTATCTTAACAAAAATACTTTTATATTTTTCATATTACATGCACAACGCATAGGATGGAAACTTCGCATATATAGGGGGTATACTTTCCAAGTTTACAGTATTTCCTTTATAACATTTTTAATGACATCACAAAATAACAACCCAATTGACATTAGCATTCTATAAATCGCCTCTGACCATTCCCCACATTTTATGTTAGAAATATTGTTGCAGTATTAGCTTTAGAACGTGTTAGAGTTTCGGCGGGAAAAGTCTGTGGAAACAAAGGCACATTCTTCTAGTGAACATTGGAGAGGGAGACCTGACTCTCCTCTTCTTGATGTGTCAACCCCCCACCAGTTCCCTCCTCCCCCTTCTGCGGGTGAGAGGGGGTCTGGTTGAAGATATTCATTGCAAACCTGATCGGACCTATTTGGATCCTCACAGGACAGTCATGACATAGAATATTATGTAATCAAAAGATGTATAGCTTGAAATCATGTTTTTAAAAGTTCTCTATTGTATACATTTCTGCTAGTGGCCCACTGTCTGAGAGTATGCACATATTGCAGAGAGTGGCTTTAAGATTCCCATAAGCATTCATTCACCGTTATAACTTGAAAATTACCTGAATTCATCACTTTATATGATTGGATTTAACCTAATCATATTGATACATACAGTATTGCACAATAACCACAATAATATAGAGAACTAGTAATAAGAAGTACTACTAGGTGATATAGATTCAATTATTAAAAGAAGATAACATCAGAAAATAAATATGAAAATATGACTTATTTTACACTTGCAACCATTCCATGCCTCATTAAGAAATCTTCATAACCACAAGGTCCTGTACATTTCCTCTATCAAGGTGTTATCAGGCGGTAGACAGTGCATTCGGAAAGTATGTTAGATTGGGTTCAAGTCAGGGCTATGGCTGAGCCACTTAAGGACATTCAGAGACTTGTCCCGAAGCCACTCCTGTGTTGTCTTGGCTGTGGTTCATTGTCCTGTTGGAAGGTGAACCTTCGCCCCAGTCTGAGGTCCTGAGCATGGCTTCGGGACAAGTCTCTGAATGTCCTTGAGTGGCCCAGGCAGAGCCTGGACTTCAACCCAATCTAATATCTCTGGAGAGACCTGGAAATAGCTGTGCAGCAACGCTCCCCATCCAACCTGACAGAGCTTGAGAGGATCTGCAGAGAAGAATGGGAGAAACTACCCAAATACAGGTGTGCCAAGCTTGTAGCGTCATACTCGAGGTTGAAATCGTTTCCAAAGGTGATTCAACAAAGTACTGAGTAAAGGGTCTGGATAGTTATTTAAATGTAATATTTCAGGTTTTTATATTGTAATACATTTGCAAAAATGTAAAAAAAACAGTTTTTCCTTTGTCATTATGGGGTATTATGTGTATATTGATGAAGAAAAAAACAATTTAATCCATTTTAGAATAAGGCTGTAACATAAAATGTGGAAAAGTCAAGGGGTCTGAATACTTTACGAATGCACTGATGTGTTTGTGTCAGCGTAGACTTTGAACTACCCATAGTAGTCCACAAAAGATGTGGTTTTCCAACCTTGTCCAGTGTGATGATCTCTCCTATCATTGACAACACTGGTACTTTGCCCATCTTCCCCCGTCACTTTTATACCCAACTTGATAGTTATTTATGGTCCATTCTTTTGAATGCCTTACTCAGCATAGAGGGCTATAATTTTCGTTAAATTGGTCTGTAAATTGTTATTATTCTAGATCTGGGGCAGGGCCAACTGCAGCCCACTCTAATGGGGAACAAGTGCATGGGGGCAGCAAATGTAATTGATTAGCTGCTCGATTAAGAGAAGGAATTAAGAGATGCTAGAACAAGGAGCGGAACGAGGAACTCCACCCTCTCTCTTTGCAAGTTATGGGCAAGTCCTTCACAACATATTATATGGCACCAGTTGTTTACGTAGATCTGTCCACGAGAGATTACACTTCTCTCCCAACGATTACTCAAACTTCATTATTCTATTTTGCCTGAATTAAGATATATATCGGCAGAAAGGCACAACACAAAATAGAATAGAATGGTTTTGAGAAATCCTTTGGCACCAATAAGGGCACTAGGGGAGGCTTGGATACCAAGAACACTTCCTCAAATCCTCTCAAAGGCTTCCCAACCCTGCTTATGTTGATGGTATTTGAGGAAATACAATAACTCAGTCTCTTGAACTAAATAGATTTACATAATGAATCAATAATACTTGCATTTACTTCTGAGTGAAGTCCACACATTACTGTTGACTCCAAGTGATCTAGCTTAGACTAGGGCTTCTTGTACTTTAGACCTAGCCCTAGCTGAGACAGGACAACATATTAATGACTGCAAACCTTTTTGAATGATGGTTTTAGGTACATTTTAAGTACAAAGTTTTCAGTGTAGTACCAACAATGAAGTTCTAATCACAATTGTGTATATTTTCTGTGGCCAAACATTGAAATTCTTAGCAACAAGTGTCAGAGATTGCAACCCCAGGTATCAGAGTTATTTCGCGCAACGTAGCAAAAATAGTGGTAGACCCATACCCAGTGAACCACTGTTTGCTTTGTAGTTGGCACAGTTGGCGGTGCGCCAACCTCCATCTCTGCTTCTAGGTCATGTACATATTGTTTAGAATTATAAAATAGTTATCGTTCCATGATCATCAAAGCCATAAGTAATTGAAATGTTTAATTTACTACAGTATACTAATTCAATAAAACATTATGCAAGTACTACTAAAACTAATAATATTGAACCTGCTTTCATTTACAGTACATTAGATGGTGATGACTCAGGAATTTAACACAATGTGGTCACATATGCTGTGGACATCTAACAAGGTATAAAAGGGCAAGGGGGCCACTAGCATTTACAGTCAAGCTTAAACAACCAACAGCCACCATGACCATGGGCAAGGTACGTGGCATTTCAACTATTTTCTTAATCATTCTAACTAAATGACTGCTTTTGATATGTGTTTACTGTACCTTACTGCTGCAATAGTTGTTGTATCACATTCTTACAACTTGTCTTGCAGATCATCTTCTATGAGGACAAGAACTTCCAGGGACGTTCTTACGAGACCAGCAATGACTGCCCTGAGCTGACTTCCCACCTGAGCAGGTGCAACTCCTGCAGGGTTGAGAGCGGCTGCTTCATGGTCTATGAGCGGCCCAACTTCATGGGACACCAGATGCTGGTCAGAAGAGGAGAGTACCCCGACAACCAGCATCTAATGGGCATGACCCAGAGTGACTGCATCAGGTCCAGCCATATGATCCCCATGGTAAGGAGAAGAGAGCATTTCTTCCTTTAAATTACAAAGCAGGCTTCTTAAAATGTCAGACCTTGGAATTAATGCAAATTGTTTTAAATTCTCCACCAACAGCACAGAGGCTCCTACAGAATGAAGATCTACGAGAAGGAGAACTTTGGAGGTCAGAACATGGAGCTGATGGACGACTGTGACTCCATCCAGGATCGTTACCACATGTCCGATTGCCAGTCTGCCCAGGTTATGGATGGCCACTGGCTGATGTTTGAGCAGCCCCACTTCAGAGGCAGAATGATGTACATGAGGCCCGGAGAGTACAGGAGCTTTAGGGATATGGGCGTGGGTGCCAAGGGCATGAGGTTCATGAGCATGAGGCGTATCACTGACATGTGCTAAATCATCTGATTGTCAACAGAAAAAATAAACACTATCTACCAGTATGTCTTACTCATTACATACCCCCTCTTCAGTCTGAAATATTACTTTCATTTTATAATATATTACATCATAAGACATACTATACAGTGTTGATCTGTGCAAATCAAAATGTCCTAAAAGCAGCCATTAGACGTTCAAGCACCATTGCTATCAAATATTATGTAAAAAAAAATATATGTTGGTAATAAAATATAAAACTGTAAACCTAAAAGTGCAATACAATCACTAGCTGTAGCGTGTGCTAAAAATATGTCTTAAAAGGATCATCAGATAGCATTCCATGTTTATGGGTTATTATTTCCAAGGGATGGCAGAAAGAGAATAGGAAGGTTCCAAGCACTGAACCTTGCAGAACACCAAATTCTGGACCCTTATTGTTCTCCCTACATATGCTAAGCCTTGGAAACATTACACATTTCCATTTGTGTCTTGAAGGCTAAGTGCATAGTCTAATAATCCGAGTCAACAGTTTCCTTTAAAAAAATAAATGTAATTCAAAAATGCATTTTAAAAAAGAGCTACAAATTAAAATATTTAACAAGATCCATGATGCGTCTAACAGAACTATGTCTCAATCCGTTGCTTTCCATCTCCCTGAGGTTCCTGTACTCTCCGGGCCTCATGTACATCATCCTGCCTCTGAAGCAGGGACACTGCTCGTACATGAGCCAGTGTCCCTCCATGACCTGGGCAGACTCACAGTTGGCCATGCGGTAACACTCCTGGAAGGACTCACAATCCTCCATCAGCTCGTTCATCTGACCTCCGAAGTTCTCCCTCTCGTAGACCCTCATCCTGAAGGATCCTCTGTGCTATTGTGGAGAAAAATGTTCCTTCACATTCAAGTGTATCTGTCTAGTCATCAATAGCTCCTCACAGCATCCATTGTGACATGAATTATAGACATTTGGAGATGGGGATTTCCCTAAAGCAAATCACATTAGTTCATAAAACACCACAAGGAAGCCAAACCTAAATTACCAGTCAAAAGTTTGGACACACCTACTCATTAAAGGGTTCTTTATTTCTACTATTTTCTACATTGTAGAATAATAGTGAAGACATCAAAACTATGAAATAACACATATGGAATCATGTAGTAACCAAAAAATTCTTAAACAAATCAAAATATATTTGAGATTTGAGATTCTTCATAGTAGCCAACTTTTGCGTTGATGACAGCTTTGCACACTCTTCGCGTTCTCTCAACCAGCTTCACCTGGAATGCTTTTCCAACAGTCTTGAAGGAGTTCCCACATATGCTGAGCACTTGTTGGCTGCTTTTCCTTCACTCTGCGGTCCAACTCATCCCAAACCATCTCAATTGGGTTGAGGTCGAGTGATTGTGGAGCCCAGGTCATCTGACGCAGCACTCCATCAAACTCCTTCTTGGTCAAATAGCCCTTACACAGCCTGGAGGTGTGCTTTGGGTCATTGTCCTGTTGAAAAACAAATGATAGTCCCACTAAGCGCAAACCAGATGGGATGGCGTATCGCTGCAGAATGCTGTGGTAGCCATGCTGGTTAAGTGTGCCTTGAATTCTAAATAAATCACTGACAGTGTCACCAGCAAAGCAGTGACACACCATCACACCTTCAGTGACACACCATCACACCTTCTCCTCCATGCTTCACAGTAGGAACCCCACATGCGGAAATCATCCGTTCACCTACTCTGTGTCTCACAAAGACACGGCGGTTGTAACCAAAAATCTCAATTTGGTCTCATCAGACCAAAAGAACACATTTCCACCGGTCTAATGTCCATTGCTCGTGTTTATTGGCCCAAGCAAGTCTCTTCTTCTTGGTGTCCTTTAGTAGTGTTTTTTTTGCAGCAATTTGACCATGAAGGCCTGATTCACACAGTCTCCTCTGAACAGTTGATGTTGAGATGGCGGCAATTTCTGAGGCTGGTAACTCTTAATGAACTAACTCTGGGCCTTTCCTGTGGTGGTCCTCATGAGAGCCAGTTTCATCATAGAGCTTGATGGTTTTTGCGACTGCACTTGAAGAAACTTTCAAAGTTCTTGACATTTTGCGGATTGACTGACCTTCATGTCTTAAAGTAATGATGGACTGTCGTTTCTCTTTTTCGCTGTTCTTGCCGTAATATGGCTTTTACCAAATAGGGCCATCTTCTGTATACCACCCCTACCTTGTCACAACACAACTGATTGGCTCAAACACATTAACTTTTAACAAGGCACACCTGTTAATTGAAATGCATTCAAGGTGACTACCTCATAAAGCTGGTTGAGAGAATGCCAAGAGTGGGCAAAACTGTCATCAAGGCAAAGGGTGGCTTTGAAGAATCTCAAATATAAAATATATCTTGATTTGTTCAACACTTTTTTGGTTACTACATGATTCCATTTGGGTTATTTCATAGTTTTGATGTCTTCACTATTATTCTACAATGTATAAAATAGTAAAAATAAAGAAAAACCCTTGAATGAGTAGGTGTGTCCAAACTTTTGACTGGTACTATATATATATATATATATCTCCATAGGCATGTAGTCGGAGTACTCTCCCCTCCTCAGAAAGAACTGGTTTCCCATGAAGTTGGAAAGGTTGTATACCATGAAGCATCCAGTTGCAGCGACTCAGGTGGGGTGACATATCAGAGCAGTCGCTCATGCACTCATAAGAGCGGCCCTGGATGTTGTCCTCGTAGAAGATTACACACATCAAATGTTCAATTCACTTTCTCAAGTCATTTGCTGAATTTCAGTGAAGTTTTGTTACAAATACACAGGATTAGTGACACTAAGCCTTTGCTTTCATCATACCCTACTATTAAGCAATAAGGCCCTAGGAGGTGTGGTACATGGCCAATATACCATGGCTAAGGGATGTTCTTATGCAGACGCAACGCGGAGAGCCTGGATACAGCCCTTTTCCATGATGTGTATTTATTTTTATTTTTTTCCCCTTTATTTAACCAGGTAAGCCAGTTGAGAACAAGTTCTCATTTACAACTGCGACCTGGCCAAGATAAAGCAAAGCAGTGTGATAAAAACAACACAGAGTTACATATGGGGTAAAATAAAACATAAAGTCAAAAATACAACAGAATATACAGTGGGGGAAAAAAGTATTTAGTCAGCCACCAATTGTGCAAGTTCTCCCACTTAAAAATATGAGAGAGAGGCCTGTAATTTTCATCATAGGTACACGTCAACTATGACAGACAAATTGAGAAAAAATAATCCAGAAAATCACATTGTAGGATTTTTAATGAATTTATTTGCAAATTATGGTGGAAAATAAGTATTTGGTCACCTACAAACAAGCAAGATTTCTGGCTCTCACAGACCTGTAACTTCTTCTTTAAGAGGCTCCTCTGTCCTCCACTCATTACCTGTATTAATGGCACCTGTTTGAACTTGTTATCAGTATAAAAGACACCTGTCCACAACCTCAAACAGTCACACTCCAAACTCCACTATGGCCAAGACCAAAGAGCTGTCAAAGGACACCAGAAACAAAATTGTAGACCTGCACCAGGCTGGGAAGACTGAATCTGCAATAGGTAAGCAGCTTGGTTTGAAGAAATCAACTGTGGGAGCAATTATTAGGAAATGGAAGACATACAAGACCACTGATAATCTCCCTCGATCTGGGGCTCCACGCAAGATCTCACCCCGTGGGGTCAAAATGATCACAAGAACGGTGAGCAAAAATCCCAGAACCACACGGGGGGACCTAGTGAATGACCTGCAGAGAGCTGGGACCAAAGTAACAAAGCCTACCATCAGTAACACACTACGCCGCCAGGGACTCAAATCCTGCAGTGCCAGACGTGTCCCCCTGCTTAAGCCAGTACATGTCCAGGCCCATCTGAAGTTCGCTAGAGTGCATTTGGATGATCCAGAAGAGGATTGGGAAAATGTCATATGGTCAGATGAAACCAAAATATAACTTTTTGGTAAAAACTCAACTCGTCGTGTTTGGAGGACAAAGAATGCTGAGTTGCATCCAAAGAACACCATACCTACTGTGAAGCATGGGGGTGGAAACATCATGCTTTGGGGCTGTTTTTCAGCAAAGGGACCAGGACGACTGATCCGTGTAAAGGAAAGAATGAATGGGGCCATGTATTGTGAGATTTTGAGTGAAAACCTCATTCCATCAGCAAGGGCATTGAAGATGAAACGTGGCTGGGTCTTTCAGCATGACAATGATCCCAAACACACCACCCGGGCAACAAAGGAGTGGCTTCGTAAGAAGCATTTCAAGGTCCTGGAGTGGCCTAG
This sequence comes from Coregonus lavaretus, assembly GCF_964263955.1. Lineage (NCBI taxonomy): Eukaryota > Metazoa > Chordata > Actinopteri > Salmoniformes > Salmonidae > Coregonus > Coregonus lavaretus. The sequence goes on from NC_140003.1 coordinate 22,855,284, forward strand.
CCAGTCTCCAGATCTCAACCCCATAGAAAATCTTTGGAGGGAGTTGAAAGTCCGTGTTGCCCAGCGACAGCCCCAAAACATCACTGCTCTAGAGGAGATCTGCATGGAGGAATGGGCCAAAATACAGGCAACAGTGTGTGAAAACCTTGTGGAGACTTACAGAAAACGTTTGACCTGTGTCATTGCCAACAAAGGGTATATAACAAAGTATTGAGAAACTTTTGTTATTGACCAAATACTTATTTTCCACCATAATTTGCAAATAAATTCATAAAAAATCGTACATTGTGATTTTCTGGAATTTTTTTTCTCATTTTGTCTGTCATAGTTGACGTGTACCTATGATGAAAATTACAGGCCTCTCTCATCTTTTTAAGTGGGAGAACTTGCACAATTTGTGGCTGACTAAATACTTGTTTTCCCCACTGTATATACAGTGTGTGCAAATGTAGCAAGTTATGGAGGTAAGGCAATAAATAGGCTATAGTGCAAAATAATTACAATTAGTATTAACACTGGAATGATAGATGTGCAAGAGATGATGTGCAAATAGAGATACTGGTGTGCAAATGAGCAAAATAAATAACAATATGGGGATGAGGTAGTTGGGTAGGCTAATTTCAGATGGGCTGTGTACAGGTGCAGTGATCGGTAAGGTGCTCTGACAACTGATGCTTAAAGTTAGTGAGGGAGATAAGAGTCTCCAGCTTCAGAGATTTTTGCAATTTGTTCCAGTCATTATGCAGCAGAGAACTGGAAGGAATGGCGGCCAAAGGAGGTGTTGGCTTTGGGAATGACCAGTGAGATATACCTGCTGGAGCGCATACTACGGGTGGGTGTTGCGATGGTGACCAATGAGCTAAGATAAGGCGGGGATTTGCCTAGCAGTGATTTATAGATGGCCTGGAGCCAGTGGGTTTGGCGACGAGTATGTATTGGCCATATACCACAAACCCCCAAGGTGCCTTATTGCTATCATAAACTGGTTACCAACGTAATTAGACCAGTAAAATATTTTTGGATCCTACCCATGGTATACGGTCTGATACACCACGGCTTTCAGCCAATCAGCATTCATGGCTCGAACCACCCGGGTTATAATATGCAATAAACTATGATGATCTAACTATCAATTTTTCCCTACAGTGAGGGAAAAAAGTATTTGATCCCCTGCTGATTTTGTACGTTTGCCCACTGACAAATAAATTATCAGTCTATAATTTTAATGGTAGGTTTATTTGAACAGTAAGAGACAGAATAACAACAAAATCGAGAAAAACACATGTCAAAAATGTTAAATTGATTTGCATTTTAAATGAGGGAAATAATTATTTGACCCCCTCTCAATCAGAAAGATTTCTGGCTCCCAGGTGTCTTTTATACAGGTAACGAGCTGAGATTAGGAGCACACTCTTAAAGGAAGCAATCAATCAATCAGATTCCAAAAACTCTCCACCATGGCCAAGACCAAAGAGCTCTCCAAGGATGTCAGGGACAAGATTGTAGACCTACACAAGGCTGGAATGGGCTACAAGACCATCGCCAAGCAGCTTGGTGAGAAGGTGACAACAGTTGGTGTGATTATTTGCAAATGGAAGAAACAAAATAACTGTCAATCTCCCTCGGCCTGGGGCTCCATGCAAGATATCACCTCGTGGAGTTGCATTGATCATGAAAACGGTGAGAAATCAACCCAGAACTACACAGGAGGATCTTGTCAATGATCTCAAGGCAGCTGGGACCATAGTCACCAAGAAAACAATTGGTAAAACACTACGCCGTGAAGGACTGAAATCATGCAGCGCCCGCAAGGTCCCCCTGCTCAAGAAAGCACATATACATGCCCGTCTGAAGTTTGCCAATGAACATCTGAATGATTCAGAGGAGAACTGGGTGAAAGTGTTGTGGTGAGATGAGACCAAAATCTAGCTCTTTGGCATCAACTCAACTCGCCGTGTTTGGAGGAGGAATGCTGCCTATGACCCCAAGAACACCATCCCCACCATCAAACATGGAGGTGGAAACATGATGCTTTGGGGGTGTTTTTCTGCTAAGGGGACAGGACAACTTCACCGCATCAAAAGGGACGATGGACGGGGCCATGTACCGTAAAATCTTGGGTGAGAACCTCCTTCCCTCAGCCAGGGCATTGAAAATGGGTTGTGGATGGGTATTCCAGCATGACAATGATCCAAAACACACGTCCAAGGCAACAAAGGAGTGGCTCAAGAAGAGGCACATTAAGGTCCTGGAGTGGCCTAGCCAGTCTCCAGACCTTAATCCCATAGAAAATCTGTAGAGGTAGCTGAAGGTTCGAGTTGCCAAACGTCAGGCTCGAAACCTTAATGACTTGGAGAAGATCTGCAAAGAGGAGTGGGACAAAATCCCTCCTGAGATGTGTACAAACCTGGTGGCCAACTACAAGACACGTCTGACCTCTGTGATTTGCCACCAAGTACTAAGTCATGTTTTGCAGAGGGGTCGAATACTTATTTCCCTCATTAAAATGCAAATCAATTTATAACATTTTTGTCATGCGTTTCTGGATTTTTTGTTTGTTATTCTGTCTCTCACTGTTCAAATAAACCTACCATTAAAATTATAGACTGATCATGTCTTTGTCAGTACAAAATCAGCAGGGGATCAAATAGTTTTTTCCCCTCACTATCTTTATCCCATTTCAAGCTGTCTGCAGTACTTTTCCATTAGCTGAATCCGTGATTGTGCTGCGTTAGAGGACTGACAGGTTGACCCAGAGCTGGCTGATATGTATGTACCTTGTTTGATGTTCTTTGTGGGATTCTGTCCAACGACCTGCGCCTGCCAGTGGGCTTTTATACTTTATACGCACCGTAATGGGGTTTTGTTATTCACATTTTCTGGAACCTGATGAATAAGCAGGTCTGCAATCACTGTTCATTTCTTTGCGCTATCACGACTCTTGAAAAAAGTTAATATTCTGTTAACTAATACTCAAATATTGTTGTTGATTCATCCTATACTCGTATTTGTGGCAAAAACATAAAAAAATAAAATAATAAACACCTGAAACTTGTATCTCAAACAGACCATTTAAAAAATGCTTGCTATTTCCTCATATTTGTATGATATCATACTCTGAGGAGGATGAGCTGGCCAATTAGCGGTCTACTTGCATGAATATTTTTTATGACAGGTATACGTCCACACCATTCTGTTGTTGGGGAATGCCCACACCATTTCAAGACAGAAAAGCTGCTTATTAACATACTTAATAAATAAAAACAATTGGAAGGAAAACTATAGGTCATATTTCATAGAAATCTGGAAACACTGGACAGTTACTACCCTTTTTGAATGCCGTACAAAAGCACAAAATGATGGTATTTATGAAATATGATAATAAAATCGGCTCATTTCGGGAATGCGAGTTTAAAACATTGATCCGTCAATATCACATTGAATTTATTGCTCTCCTTCTCGAGAGAGACTTGTCTATAAAATACAAACGTCAGTCCCATTTCCCACAATAAGTGAGCCTAATATGTGGGAACTGACATTATGCAAATCATTGTTTTACGCCATTGTCTATGTTTGTGTTGTTTGTTTACAAAGACTCACATGACAAGTATAGTTTCAAAACGTTCAAAGCTATCATTTCAATCTCATGGACAGTCAAACCTTGCATACATAGCTCTGTTGATACATTTCCCCCATACAAAGCCAAGTGGTGGGATTGCCGTTGGGCTGAAACAAACAAACAAACTCAGGATTGTGGCTTCAATCAAGGGCATGCTTCAAAGCACCAACAGCGGTTCAAGAGATTAAGGGGCTCAGCCTTTACAAAAATGTTTTTATAAGTTAATGTATTGAAGAACGTAGGCTTTAGCTCAGCAAGCTTATACACTCCTGTGGTGCTCAGGAGATCCAGGTTCGAACCTGGATGGGCCTCGTTGTGAAGGAGGTCAAAGGGGGTTGAAGTGGAGCGGAGGTGGTTCAATAAAGGTCACTCATAAATTTTTGCCTGAGACCTAAAGATTTCACTTAGCTCGCTGAAGTAAAACTGGCTTGTAGGGGACCCACATAGCAGAATCACAAGTATTAAATCAACACAGTGTTAAATGTAATACTCAAAAGTGTATATATAGTGCCATACCACAGACTTAATTTTACTGTTTCTGTCACTGGCCAACAATATTTGTTGAAATCACTTTACACTGGTGTTAAGTGTTAAAAATATATTTAATCATGGGAAGGAGGTAATGTAACCATTCAAATTCATAGACAGAGATGGATGCAAGACACAGTCCATGAGATTAGCATGAAGGTTAAACATTTTGAGGCTATACATTGTTTGTTAACAAATACTAAAATTACAACAAAAACAAACAATGGAGTAATACAGCCTTAGATTGAGGGTTAATATCTATAATATGTGGTTTCAGATTGGTTTGCTATTGAACTGAGTCACAAAGACCATATAGTCATCCAGGAACTCTACTCTGACTGCAGAGCCCACAGAGGAGTTCCATACACACTTTGTCATTCTTGAAATATATCAATACTTGTTCACGATCTGAATGAGACAAATTGAAGGATTGAAAAAACTAAGTCATAGTGGTCACTCTTGCAACCTGAGAAAACATCCTTGTTCAGAGTTTACGTTGTGTCAATAATTTAAGACAGTTTTCTTTACAATGCACTACCATGCTCTTTCCTCTGTCTCTACAGTAAATTAAGAGCACATCAAAAGCCACAAGAGGATCCCATCAACGACTATTAAATTATGCCTCGATAACGATTATTGGGATGAAAGTTCAGTCATTATAGCTTCTACAACTTCAGACTTGCACGATGAGACGACACAGTTGCAAAACGAGACAGTTCCTGAACATGACGCTCAAGACAAAACAAAATCACAAAAAAACGTATTTTAGATCGAACAATACTAGATGCCAATAGAAACCAGTAAAGATTCCATGATAGCAGACTGCTTGAAAGCAATCCATATAATGCATTTAGGGGATAGGCTGGGAGAGTTGGCCTTTATAACTTTCACATCACAGTTCTGGCAATTCTTTGATTCGGAGCCATTGCATTGGTACAAAGGGAAATTTAACTTGAATAAACCATTTTGCTGATATGCAAATCAAGCTAATTTACTTAACAAAGGCTTTCCCTTGTCGGCACATTCTGCATTTCGATATAAACCTCAGCAGTGCTGCTGGTGAGTGGGAGGTGAGCAATAACAATAACAAAATGGGGAAGGTAAGGAGGAGTCTTTAGATTACGTAGATAATATCATAGAATACATTTAAAACTTGTTTGAGAAACTTTGCTCGACAGAAAAAGTGCTTATACTTTTAGTTATATATTTATCTGCCTTGATTTGACTACTGAAATCAGAAGTAAAATTGGACTTTGATTCGATTTTTTGTCACTTCTGTAACTTCAAGCAGCATTGTATGTATTGCAGCTTGGCAGCGGAGCAATCATTACAGCCACATATTGGAAGAAGTACTGTATAAAAAGTATGGCTTGTATCTTACCAGGCTTTTCTGTCTCTCCCTCTTCCAGATTGTATTCTTTGAGGATAAGAATTTCCAAGGTCGTAGTTATGAATGCAGCAGTGACTGCCCAGACCTGCACTCCTACTTCAGCCGCTGTAACTCCATCAGGGTGGAGAGCGGCTGCTGGGTTCTGTACGAGCGCCCCAACTACGCAGGCTACCAGTACATCCTGACCCCTGGGGAGTACCCTGACCACCAGCAGTGGATGGGCTTCAACGACAGCATCAGATCCTGTCGCTCTATCAAAAACGTAAGCCTACCTACCAATAGTACCAACTGTAAGCCTAGTTTGAAGATGCTACTGACGAATCTGACGTTTATTTGTGTCAGTAGATAGATACTGACAACTTGAGGCACAAAGTTCATAATCAGTGCTCAGGAAACAGTTTATTGATTTGCAATACTTCTAGCTTTTTTCTTATTTTTGACAGATCTTTTCTCGATCTTAAATGTATAGATTTTACATCAGACAGACATCACTAACTTCTTATTTATTTTATGCTTGTATATTTTGGTTTTGGCAATTAGAATGATAAAATGGTGTCTGACCAGATTTGGATGCAGGGCAATGCCCAGCTTGAATGGAATGCCCCAGGGTGCACCAACCAGGCAATGATCAGTCAAAAGCCAACAGACAATAAGGAGAGATAAAAGGCTCATGTTTTGGCAGCAGTTTGCCTCACGTCCAGGCCCATCCACATCAGTTGTTGAAGGAAACCAGGACAACAGCCAATAAAACAATTTAAAGAGGCATCCCAAATATCATACAGATGAATGGCAATTCAAATAATTAACATGATTACTTTGATATGATTAATTAAGGATACTGGCATTTATGTATTTATTTTGCAGGTCTATGGAAATTCCTATAAGATCAGATGCTATGACAGGCCAGATTTCGCTGGCCATATGGCAGAGTGGAGTGAGGACTGCCCATCGGTCCACGAAGCGTTCAAGTTCCGGGAGTTCCACTCTGCTGTGGTGATGGACGGTGCCTGGGCCTTCTACGAACTGCCGAACTACAGGGGGCGCCAGTACTTCCTGGAGCGCAAAGAGTACCGTAACTTCACGGACTGGGGCGCCACCTCCCCTGTCGTGGGCTCCTTCCGCAGGATCACAGAGTTCTAGAACCTTACAGCCTCTAGAGTTCTAGAGCCCTACGACGACCCCTTTCCCAGAAACCTCTCTGCAGTGCCTTATGACACCCACCTCTGTGTGAGTGTTGCAGTCTAACAAATAAAACCCTGTCTGATCCGCACACACCCCGTTGTCTTCATCAATTTGACATGGGAATCACCGGGCATACGTGTTTTCAAGTACTGTATGTCAACACCAGTAGATCTACTCACACTTTGCCAGCATGTCAACAACTGTAAGATAGAGTAGAACAGAATAAAATACAATCCTTTATTGCCTTCCAAGGAACAAAGTCTTTACACAATCCTATACAAGTTACCCATACAAATGAACACAAACAGTTTGTAACATAGTACAGTGTCACACAATAAAAAGCCAGTTAAACATGTACAGTATAAGGGGCAGTGTTATGTTCCCTAAAGCCAACCCTAGATGTCATCGCTCAACAGAATAGGGAACTAACAAAGGAGTCACTTTGACAACAAAACCAAAACAGAAAGGGTTTCAAACAGGTACTGAAAGAAAACCCAAAAGATAGACCAAACTAAACAGGGGCGAACACAAGATTAAGGCTTTGTTTGGTTACCTGAAGTGGCAGCGCTAATGTGAGGCGTAACTCTCCCAACATCTCCTTTTCCAGCAGATGCACTGGTCCAGCAGGTCTTAAATACCAGCTGGGCCAGCACTGGTGAAACAGATCCTCACTAACGAGATCAATCTCTGGTCCAGCACAGGTGAAACCCATCCTAACGAGGTGACTCCAATCATTGCGCCTATCAGCTCTGAATTAAAAGTTGGATGATAAGAGCCTTACATGTTTAAATTCAAGAGGCATTACAATGAATCAGATTGTATGCAATTTTGCATTACTTTACCACTCAAAGACTGAAAAATAAAATGCTAGCATAACATGACATCTCAGCACACAACACAACTCAGCAAGAGTTGGATTAAAAAAGAAAGTCTCTGAACAAATGGAAGTCTCTGAACAATGAGCACACTCCCCATCTAATATTTAAGTCTAGAAACAAGGGATATGCAATACAACTGTGACAGTTTACATATTACATGTGATGTACTACAACAACTTTATCCAGGATCATATTCCAATGTTCTGAGTGTGAAACATGTTCACTTTGAAGTTACTCCTGGATCGTCATTTAGCTGTGTTGATCCTGGATCGTCATTTAGTTATGTTGATACTGTGTTCAATCCCCTGAGTCGATACATGTTAGAATCACCTTTGGCAGAGATTTCGGCTGTCTTTCTGGGTAAGTCTCTAAGAGCTTTGCACACCCGAATTGTACAATATTTGCACATTATTCTTTTTAAATTCTTCAAGCTCTGTCAAGTTGGTTGTTGATCATTCCTAGACAGACATTTTCAAGTCTTGCCATAGATTTTCAAGCTGATTTAAGTCAAAACTGTAACTAGACCATTAGGAGCTTTCAATGTCGTCTTGGTAAGCAACTCGAGTGTCTGTTTGGCCTTGTGTTTTAAGTTATTGTCCTGCTGTCTCCCAGTGTCTGTTAGAAAGCAGACTGAACCAGGTTTTCGTCCAGGATGTTGCCTGTGCTTAGCTCTATTCCGTTTCTTTTTATCCTAAAAAAAACTCCATAGTCCTTGCCGATGACAAGCACACCCATAACATGATGCAGCCACCAGCATGCTTGAAAATATGAAGAATGGTCCTCAGTGACGTGTTGTGTTGGATTTGTCCCAAACATAACGCTTTGTATTCAGGAGATAAAGTTAATGTGTTTGCCACATTGTTTTTGCAGTTTTACTTTAGTGCCTTATTGCAAACAGGATGCATGTTTTGGAATATTTGTATTCTGTACAGGCTTCCTTCTTTTCACTCTGTCATTTAGGTTAGTATGATGGAGTAACTACAATGTTGTTGATCCATCCTCAGTTTTCTCCTATCACAGCCATTAAACTCTGTAACTGTTTTAAAGTCACCGTTGGCCTCATGGTGAAATCCCTGAGCGGTTTCCTTCCTCTCCGGCAACTGAGTTAAGAAGGACGCCTCTATCTTTGTAGTGCCTGGGTGTTGATACACCATCCAAAGTGTAATTAATAACTTTATCATGCTCAAAGGTATATTCAATGTCAGTTTTTTTTTTACCCTCCTACCAATAGGTGACCTTCTTTGCGAGGCATTGGAAAACCTCCCTGGTCTTGGTGGTTGAATCTGTGTTTGAAATTCACTGTTCGACTGAGGGACCTTACAGATAATTGTATGTGTGGGGTACAGAGATGAGGCAGTCATTAAAAATAATGTTAAACACTATTATTGCACACAGAGTAAGTCCATGCAAGTTATTATGTGACTTGTTAAGCAAATTTTTACTCCTGAGCTTATTTAGGCTTGCCATAACAAATGGGTTGAATACTTATTGACTCAAGACATTTCAGCTTTTCATTTGTAATTCATTTGTAAAAAATAAAATGACATTATGGGGTATTGTGTGTAGGCCAGTGACACACAATCTCAATTTAATCAATTTTAAATTCAGGCTGTAACACAACAATGTGTCCTAATTATTTGAGATAGCTACAATCAGAACTATAAAGCTATGTTGCCTTACAAAAGTTGTTTGAAATCTGTCTTGGAGTTGTGCTAGTGGGCTCTGCTGCAAGTTAAATATTTTAAGCAGAGATGATTTGGTTTGAAACTGAGCTATATGGATGAAGAAATGCAAAGGGAGACTACAGCAATCAACACCAACTTTGACCTCTGCACAAAATAATTGATGGTTTCATCAACAACGGCATGGACGCTAACAATTGACATTGAAAGTGGTATACTGAATATACAGGACTGCAATTGCATGAACTGTATGAACTGCATATAGATTCATATTTGGCCTTGTTATGACTTCACCTTTAAGACATGTGCTTCTGGGTTCTGTACAAGTGGCCTAGCAACTACTTTCTCCCTTCCTCTATAAGGAAAGGTTGCTCATATCATAATGAATACATAGACAAGAGGGCATTTGTATGCCCATAAAGACAGAATAATGTATTTAATTTATTACACAATTATTACAATGTATCAGTGCTGGACTTTAAAAATGATTTTAACAACATCTTAGAATGACACAATACGTTTATTTTTTATTTTTTACTTTTTATATTTTAAGAGTCATTTCGATGTGAAGATAATAAGGGATTGTGTAAAATAAGGGATATTGAAACAGTAGTAGAGTTGCAACATTTAGTTGTTTGTCCATTCGATACGGACAGCCTGTTAAGAGCATGTTAAGTCTTGGCCTAAATGTATCATGACATGGATTTTCATGGGTTAAAACATACAGTGAGAGTCATTCGATTTCCCATCAGATTTCTGTGATTAAGGTTTGTCTCAAGCTGCCCTTGACGGCCCTGGATTGGTTTGGATCCCACATCAACTGACTGAAATTTGGCACTTTCCACCTGCTATTGTGTGTGGATCGGTGATTCAGTGCTTTAGAACAATGCGTTGAGCCTAGATAAATATTTGAATAGCTGATTGAAATATCTGATTCACTTTGTGCTAACCATGTGCTTGGTGTTATTGTCTCTGCCATCTATAAAGAGTATACTTGCAGGCCCTGAGCTGTAGTGTCGTTCACTGTGCCTGGTATTCTGAACTCTGAAGAGATGGAGAAAGTGAGTTGTGTTCCGGTGAAGATTCCTGTAATTTCTGTAATTCTGGAACTATATGGAATTCAAAATTGTGACACACTGTCTCTTCTCTTCCAACAGATTGTGTTTTATGAGGATAGGAACTTCAAGGGGCGGTCCTACGACTGCAAAGGAGACTCCACTAACCTGCATGGCTTTTTCGCTCGTTGCAACTCTTGCCGGGTGGAGGGCGGCTGGTGGGTCCTCTATGAGCGCCCCAACTACATGGGTTACCAGTACATCGTAGGCCCCGGGGAGTACGCAGTCTACCAGCAATGGATGGGCTTCAACGACTGCATAAGATCCTGTCGGGTCATCAGAAACGTAAGTCATGTAAACTAGGAGACCAAAAAAAAAGGAACATGAAATACTGTATTAACAGAGAAACATGATGATGGCCCTATTTAGGTTACTATCAGCAATTAGTTAGGCCCACACCTTTCAGAACTTCATAAATAGCCAATAATGACACAATCTTCGATGTTTGATCTACTTTTTCCCAGGCCACTGGCCCCTACAAGCTGAGGCTGTTCGAGAGACCCAACTTCGATGGTCAGTCCCTGGAGGTGACTGAGAACCTGCCCTCTGTCCAGGAGAATTTCCACAGCCGCGAGATCCACTCCTGCAAGGTCCAGGAGGGTTCCTGGGTCTTCTTCGAGCACCCCAACTTCCGTGGCCGCCAGTACCTGCTGGAGAGGGGGGAGTACCGCCGCTACACCGAGTGGGGAGCTCTGCATGCCAACGTGGGCTCCATCCGTCGCATCATAGCCACTGGAGAGAGATGACTGTAGTCACATGGTGTGATTCAAATAAACTTGTCTGATGATAAACGTGAGTTTGTTTCTGAGTATGATAGAGGTCACATGGAAGTATGGAAGAGCATGGAACTTTTATATCAAAAGGCATATATTATAAACACAGTGATCAATATCTTAGTAAATATAAATATATTTGTACAATAACAATTACTGTATACCATGAAAGGTGTATTCAAGGAATCCAAGAAGTAAAAACACAGAATGTTGCCCCGAGAATAAAGCCACAGTGTGTAAGATTTCCAGTCATTTCAATGAATTAAATATAATCCTTCATTTGGAAGAATAGGTAACACTTTACTGTAGGCACTTTATGACACATTCATAAAGCCTTTATAACTACTACAAAATAAATGATCAAATCTGTCATAGGCCGTTATTAACAATATGAACAATGGCATAAAATGTTATGAAGCTATTTATAATGGGCGCTATATATGACTAGCAAATCTGTTGTCACATGCTCATTTCAACTGTAACAAGTGACTCAAGTATATCTGCACAATACTTATTTTTACTTAGCCTAGTTGACTTGGATCTCTTGACCACATATATAGGCACAGCATGTAAACATCTTCCCTGCTTCCACTAAAGAAAGTCAACAGTTCATGCAAACAATGAGGTAGGCTAATAAAATAATTCTTACATAAACACAAAATAAGAGTCTTCTATCTGCCTAAAATATTGTCCTTGCCTTTGTGGGTTGTAGATTTTAGTTCTATAAAATAAGTGGGTAGCTTCTGACAAGAAATTCATGCTAAATTCATGGAATGGCATAACTGACCGCTTTGACAACCAAGGGCTCTCTTTGTAAAAAGACACCAGTTGTGTTGCCTTTGGGATCCACAACATCCATTTAGATATCCAAGTACTTTGCTTGAGAGAGTTTTAAATCCTGATAGAAATATGCAATATGCATGGGTAGAAATTATTATTAAGTCCAAGCAAATATGAAGACATTGGCAGATATATAAAACAACATACCACAAAGTGCTGCATTAACCTTTACAACACACACTTTTACTAGAAAACATTATTTAAATGATAAATAATGGCCTCCTGTAGCTCAGTTGGTAGAGCATGGTGCTTGCAACGGCAGGGTTGTGGGTTCGATTGCCACGGGGGCCAGTATGAAAAATGTATGCACTCACTAACTGTAAGTCGCTCTGGATAAGAGAGTCTGCTAAATGACTAAAATGTAAATCGTGACCCCACTGTCTCAGGGGGAGTGGGATATGTAAAAAACACATTTCTATTTCACACCACACACTTGTACAGGTTACACACTTGTGTGAAACAGGACAAATATAAGCACCCCCTATTTGCATTGTGTGATTGTCTTTTAGATGTTTGCCCAATACGGAGCTTATACATGGTCAGAGCCATGATCCTTTTTCTCAGGTGTAAAGGCATTTAGTGTTACTGACTTCAAGAAGAGTGATCAGAAATTACAATCCATCAACTGTATCTGAGTTAAGAGAACCCCAATGTTAGCCAACTCTGACTCGTTCTAATTGTGGTAGATGGAGGCTGGGGCATTGGTGTTGGAATCTTGAGGTGTATTGAACTGTAAGGAATTCATAAATACTGATCAGAAACCATAATCCATTTACTCTTTCTGGGTAACTCGATGTTGGCCGACTCTTTCTACAGTAAATGTGGTGGTGTACTGTGTACAGTAGCCTAGATGGAGGGTGGGGCATGATGGGTGTTGGAAATGCACCTGTCAGTTCCATTGCAGATGTTAAAGCTTACAGAACAGAGCCGTGTGGCCAGAAGCCAACTTCATGGAGGCCATCGCACAACCAGCTGCCCGGAGAACAATTTAATTACATCAATAAATCATTTTCTGGAATCAGGCATTGTAAGATCAAAAGGTCAACCTGTATACAATCACTGGGTAAACATTATATAAAGCGGGCACACTTTTAAAACAATTGCTGCATCAGCTATTGTGCCGATATAAATGCTGAGGCTATTCAAATGACAATGATTCCCCTGGCAGTGCATTTCAATGTCCCACATATATAAATCTGGCCCATGGCAGTGGCGATACCGCTGTATGTGAAAGGAGGTATAAACATTGAGTTATCAAAAAAGTTGTTGATAAGCCCCAATCATGGACCGCATCGGAAAGGTAGGTCGTTTAATAGTCATTTTTCTTTTTGCCCTGTCTCTATATTCGTACCTAATTGGGTTGCAAAAGTCCAGAAACCTTCCAAAAGTTACCTGTTTTTTAAGAAATCCTGGTTGGAGGATCTCCGGAATCAGTAGTGAATGAGCAGAGAGGGAATTCTCCAACTTGTAATCCTCCATCCAGGATTTCTGAATATCCTGAACTTTGTGAAAGTTTCAGGAAATTTGCAACCACGTAATTTACCTTGCATACTCTCACCCACTAGCCTGGTCAAGCAAAGTGACCACTGCGCTCATGTTAAGTTTCACTTTAAGTTAAAGACAATGTGCGCTATTGCAAGATCAGTCTGGTTTCACAAGCCTTCTCACCCACCTCCCCTATTCTTAATCCACAGATCGTCTTCTATGAGGACAAAAACTTCCAGGGTCGCCACTTTGAATGTTGTAGCGATTGCCCTGAGCTGAGTTCACACTTTAGCCGCTGCAACTCCATCCGTGTGGAGAATGGGAACTGGGTGTTGTACGAGAGGCCCAACTACCTGGGCTCTCAGTACATTTTGACCAGGGGGGAGTACCCCGACTACCAGCGCTGGATGGGCTACAATGACAGCATCAGGTCCTGCCGCGTCATCCGCAACGTGAGTCCTACCCAGGAGGCCAAGGATTTGGCTTGAAGATTGGGGGCCATGCCAGGCAGTATTGGTTTGGGTTATTGCTAATAGAGAAGAGAATACAATATATATTCTCTCTCTCTCTCTCTCTCTCTCTCTCTCTCTCTCTCTCTCTCTCTCTCTCTCTCTCTCTCTCTCTCTCTCTCTCTCTCTCTCTCTCTCTCTCTCTCTCTCTCTCTCTCTCTCTCTCTCTCTCTCTCTCTCTCTCTCTCACACTCACTCACTCACTCACTCACACTCACACACTCTCTCACTCAAACACTCTCTCACTCACTCACACACACACACACACACACAAACAAACCTGCGTGTTAAAACATATGTCCTGTGCAGCCTAAAGGCAGGCTTATGAGGAGACAGAAATAGTAGATAAGAAAGATATTACAGCTAAGCTGTCACAACTCAAAACCTAGAAAACCCACAAAGTTGCTGTCAGTTAGAGCAGTGGAGGATGCTTCTTGGAGAAGGATAGTCAAATGTCTTCCCACATATATTTTTCTGTGGGACCAAATCTTGCATATCTCCACCCAGCATTTTCCCCAATAGCTTTCCCAATAGCTCTTCCCACTATCTCATCAATCATACTGTACAACCATATGACGTGAATATGCTGTAATGCATCCAATCAAAACCAGTTACCAGGTATTCGAAATAAGCAAAGAAAACATAACAAAACATACTAATATGCAGGTATATCTTTTTGATTCACGCTGTAGTTGAGTATTAGACTAGTTGATTACATGAATCCTAATGTGCAATTTCACAGCACAGATCTGGAATCAGATATGCAATGCCTTAAAACAGTTAAAAAAGTTATGAGCATGGGTATAGAAATATGAAACGACACAGTATATGTGTACTGTGTACGTGCATATCCTAAATACAAATCCTATTGGGTATTCCACCCCTACCCCCCAGACCTCTGGCATGTTCAGGATCCGCCTCTACGAGCATCCTGACTTTGCAGGTCAGATGATGGAGTTCAGCGAAGACAACCCTAACCTCCCAGAGCACTGGCGTCACCCCGAGGTGCACTCCTGCAAAGTGATGGATGGCGCCTGGGTGTTCTACGAGCACCCCAACTACCGCGGCCACCAGCACCTACTGGAGAGGGGCGAGTACCGCCACTTCACCGACTGGAGGTCCAACGTGGGGTCCATCCGCCGTGTTCAGAACATTTAGAGCTGCCTCACAACATGCCTGTTTATAATCATAACTGTTATTTGCACATTTATTAATAAAATGAAAACATTGTGCTCAAATGAGAGATGGCCCTTTCTGTTCTTTCACCTGACACCTGCATGTCCCCACCCCTCATGGGCTTCCGCACTGCTTTCACTACTACACCCAAGAATGGTCATTTAGAAAACAGCTCATTCTTTTACATGGAGATATCCTATCATCAGAGGAAAGGTAAGCTTGACTAGACAAATTAACTTAGCACCTGTGATATCACAAACTATCATCAAACTCTGGGGTTATATTTTACTGTAAACTGAGACTCCTCTATACTGGTGGTTTCTAAAACAAGGGGTATATTTTATTAATTGTAATTACTTTAATGGGCTAAAAAGTAGTCACTTCAATTAACTTCAGCCATGAAAAGTTTGGATGCCGCAACTATCAAGGCTTATAGCAGACTATCAATACTTATTGCAGGCCAACAATACTTTTTGCAGACCATCAAGACTTATTGCAGACTAGCAATAATTGTTACAGACTATCAAGACTTATTGCAGACTACAAAAACCGTATCATAGACTATCAAAACGTATTGTAGACTATAAAGACTTATTGCCAACAATCAGAATCAATCAGAATCACTTTACATTTTAATTTGACTTAGTGAATAGGTGTTGCCAGCAATAGACAATGTACAAACAGAATACAGACAAAGTCAACATAGTCAACATACAGGATATACAATATAAATACAATAAATATAAAACATAAAACTCTGGAGTAAAGTTGATTTACAGTGAGGATATACAGTACAATTTACAGAGGGAATATATCTATATATGCAGAGGAAGGGATGCTCCCGTGACAAATACTGTATATATAGTGTAGTGCAGAGGTGTACATAGTGCAAATGCACTAAAGTATAATCAAGACTTATTTAAGACTATCAAGACTATTGGAGACTATCAATACTATTGGAGACTATCAAGACATATGGGAGACTATCAAAACCATTGGAGACTATCTAGACCGATTGAAGACTATCAAGACTATTGGAGACAATAAAGACTATTGAAGACTACCGAGGCTATTGGATACTACAAGACTATTGGTGACTACAAAGACTATTGGAGACTATCAAGGCATACTGGAGACTATCAAGACCTATTGGAGACTATCAAGATCTATTGGAGACTATCAAGATATATTGCAAAATCACACTGTCAAAGTTTGGCAAAGCATTTCACTCTTCTTCGTTTCCTGACGCTCTATTCTCTCATTGAGCCAGCATCTACTGTACATTGCCTCCCAGCCTGGTTATAAAAGGGAAACTATCCCTCAATCATGCAATACCCCCCTCTACTGGAATTGCTTTAAAAAATGCTTTCATACCAGAATTTCAAGGGGGAAATAAATATTGAATAAATTACTAATTGAGAGCGCTTCCCTTGACTTCTGATCAATACAGTTGTTTTCTGTCAATAACATGAAACGCTATAACGCGTAATTTCTTTTCTCTAAATCTTGTAGATAGAGATTGAGTGTAATTAGGGAGACTGTGAAGTTTTGAAAAAAATGATGTGGTAAAGGTAGTAGGCCTATGTATTATCTCTGTTTGTAGGCACCAGGTGGGAGGGTTGGAGAGAGAGGGGTGTGTGTGATGCGTCAGGTCAGGGGGGTAGGCTTACGTGCGTCTGCGCCGTGCGTGGTGTGGTATGCCAGGAGTGCAGCACCGTTACCATGGAAGGTGGTCAGTAAGCAGCATGCAGTTAAACCTTCTAACAAAGAGATCAGACCACCGTGATGATGACTCATGGGATTTGCAAATAAGGGCCCAGCACATGCCAGTCCTGCTTTGTGCTGATGTGAGCAGGCACAGGGCTCTCTGAAACAACACAGGCCTTATCAACACAAAGGCCCCCCTGCCAGAACTTTCCTCCAGCTGGGTCACTGACCTCTACTGTACCCTTGTTTACCTATACTGGCATCTTTTAACATGTGCAGAGGTTCAGAAAGACAGACAGGCTATACAGTGCCCCCTGCTGTTTGGTCTGGTGTGTCACACCTGGGTCATTTGATCATAGCATAATGTCCTCCATCCAGATGGGGGAGCCAGCCATGCTTGCCCTGGTCAACAACTGGGAGGAAATACACTTGAATGACATTGCCAATACAGGGAATGTTTCAGTGTTTTGACTTTGGGCATGGATAAGAAGACCTTCCAGGAAGATGTACCAAGCCAAAGCCCTGCCACCAGGCCAACTCAGGTGTTAATTACCTGGTACCTGTGGAATCTGCCACTGCATCTCATGCCAATGGAGCATCTCTGTGTCCAATGGAGACATCTGACACAGAGACGTAGCAGGTTGCCACCATAAGATCACAGCTTGGGGAATTAGCCTACTCTACAGAGCCTTGCTGCTACTCATCTTCCGCTGGGGCGCAGGGAATGACAACTGACAAAGAAGGACAAACAACCAGGCAATATAGTACAGAGATGCACCATAGAGCATATACTGTAAAAGCCATTGAGAAATAAACAAACATGTCCCTCTCTGATATGAGGGCCACCCACCAAAACTCACAGACCAGGAAAGGAGGGGATTAATCAGAGAGGCAACAAAGAGACCAAAGATAACCCTGAAGGAGCTGCAAAGCTCCACAGCAGAGATTGGAGTATCTGTCCATAGGACCACTTTAAGCCGTACACTCCACAGAGCTGGGCTTTACGGAAGAGTGGCCAGAAAAAAAGCCATTGCTTAAAGAAAAAAACAAGCAAACACGTTTGGTGTTCGCCAAAAGGCATGTGAGAGACTCCCCAAACATATGGAAGAACGTACTCTGGTCAGATGAGACTAAAATTGAGCTTTTTGGCCATCAAGGAAAATGCTATGTCTGGCGCAAACCCAACACCACTCATCACCCCGAGAACACCATCCCCACAGTGAAGCATGGTGGTGGCAGCATCATGCTGTGGGGATGTTTTTCCATCGGCAGGGACTGGGAAACTGGTCAGAATTGAAGGAAAGATGGATGCCGCTAAATACAGGGAAATTCTTGAGGGAAACCTGTTTCAGTCTTCCAGAGATTTGAGACTGGGACGGAGGTTCACCTTCCAGCAGGACAATGACTCTAAGCATACTGCTAAAGCAACACTCGAGTGGTTTAAGGGGAAACATACATTTTAATGTCAAAGCCCAGACCTCAATCCAATTGAGAATCTGTGGTATGACTTAAAGATTGCTGTACACCAGCGGAATCCATCCAACTTGAAGGAGCTGGAGCAGTTTTGCCTTGAAGAATGGGCAAACATCCCAGTGGCTAGATGTGCCAAGCTTATAGAGACATACCCCAAGGGACTTGCAGCTGTAATTGCTGAAAAAGGTGGCTCTACAAAGTATTGACTTTGGGGGGGTGAATAGTTATGCACGCTCAAGTTCTGTTTCTTTTGTCTTATTTCTTGTTTGTTTCACAAAAAAAAATATTTTGCGTCTTCAAAGTGGTAGGCAAATGATACAACCCCCCCAAAAATCCATTTTAATTCCAGGTTGTAAGGCAACAAAATAGGAAAAATGCCAAGGGGGGTGAATACTTTCGCAAGCCACTGTACAGTTGAAGTCGGAAGTTTATATACACCTTAGCCAAATACATTTAAACTAAAAAAAATTAACAATTCCTGATATTTAATCCTAGTAAAAATTCCCTGTCTTAGGTCAGTTAGGATCACCACTT
Organism: Coregonus lavaretus; assembly: GCF_964263955.1. Lineage (NCBI taxonomy): Eukaryota > Metazoa > Chordata > Actinopteri > Salmoniformes > Salmonidae > Coregonus > Coregonus lavaretus. Next base: position 22,874,175 of record NC_140003.1, read on the forward strand.
TATTTTAAGAATGTGAAATGTCAGAATAATAGTAGAGAGAATGATTTATTTCAGCTTTTATTTCTTTCATCACATTCCCAGTGGGTCAGAAGTATAGATACACTCAATTAGTATTAGGTAGCATTGCCTTTAAATTGTTTAACTTGGGTCAAACGTTTCGGGTAGCCTTCCACAAGCTTCCCACAATAAGTTGGGTGAATTTTGGCCCATTCCTCCTGACAGAGCTGGTGTAACTGAGTCAGGTTTGCAGGCCTCCTTGCTCGCACATGCTTTTTTAGTTCTGCCCACAAATGTTCTACAGGATTTAGGTCAGGGCTTTGTGATGGCCACTCCAATTCCTTGACTTTGTTGTCCTTAAGCCATTTTGCCACAACTTTGGAAGTATGCTTGGGGTCATTGTCCATTTGGAAGATCCATTTGCGACCAAGCTTTAACTTCCTGACTGATGTCTTGAGATGTTGCTTCAATATATCCACATCATTTTCCTTCCTCATGATGCCATCTATTTTGTGAAGTGCACCAGTCCCTCCTGCAGCAAGGCACCCCCACAGCATGATGCTGCCACCCCCGTGCTTCACGGTTGGTATGATGTTCTTCGGCTTGCAAGCCTGCCCCCCTTTTCCTCCAAACATAATGATGGTCATTATGGCCAAACAGTTCTATTTTTGTTTCATCAGACCAGAGGACATTTCTCGAAAAAGTACAATCTTTGTCCTCATGTGCAGTTGCAAACCGTAGTCTGGCATTTTTATGGCGGTTTTGGAGCAGTGGCTTCTTCCTTGCTGAGCGGCCTTTCAGGTTATGTCGATATAGGACTCGTTTTACTGTGGATATAGATACTTTTGTACCTGTTTCCTCCAGCATCTTCACAAGGTCCTTTGCTGTTGTTCTAGGATTGATTTGCACTTTTTGCACCAAAGTACGCTCATCTCTAGGAGACAGAACGCGTCTCCTTCCTGAGCGGTATGACGGCTGTGTGGTCCCATGGTGTTTATACTTGCGTACTATTGTTTGTACAGATGAACGTGGTACCTTCAGGCATTTGGAAATTGCTCCCAAGAATGAACCAGACTTGTGGAGGTCTACACATTTTTTTCTGAGGTCTTGGCTGATTTCTTTAGATTTTCCCATGATGTCAAGCAAAGAGGCACTGAGTTTGAAGGTAGGCCTTGAAATACATCCACAGGTACACCTCCAATTGACTCAAATGATGTCAATTAACCTATCACAATCTTCTAAAGCCATGACATCATTTTCTGGAATTTTCCAAGCTGTTTAAAGGCACAGTCAACTTAGTGTATGTAAACTTCTGAGGCACTGGAATTGTGATACAGTGAATTCTAAGTGAAATAATCTGTCTGTAAACAATTGTTGGAAAAATTACTTGTGTCATGCACAAAGTAGTTGTCCTAACCAACTTGCCAAAACTATAGTGGTTGAAAAACGAGTTTTAATGACTCCAACCTAAGTGTATGTAAACTTCCGACTTCAACTGTACATAGTTGTGTCATTTGTCTGCTATGGCTTGTGATCAAAACATTCTCCCTAAAATGCAAACAAGGGTCACACAGCCCTAATTAATATTCAGCTTGCAGCTGATACAGTGTTCTTAAAATAAGCTTCTGTCCAATAAGGTGGATAGAGGTGCATCGGTCTTAATAATCTTCTCTCAGCAAGTGCTTATGAATTGATCATCTGACAGTGCCACTCTCCCTCCATCTCTCTCTCTCTCAGTCTCTCTGCTAGTAAGAAGGAGCAGCCACACTGAATTACTGTAGTTCTGGACATGCATGCAGACAACTGCCATCTAAACTTGTTGTATCTAGTGTAAGAACCATAGAGTGAGGATGCATCAATAATTCTAGAATTGATTCAGAATTCAAATGCTGTGGTAAGAACCAATGTTTTGGAGGCCATGTGGTTGAGGTCACGTTAGGTCAGTGTGCTGTGGGCTGTCTGCCCATCATGCTCCCAGCTGGCAGTGACAACAACCTCCCTCCTCGCCACACACCTCACCTGGCACAGAAAGGCATGCTGGGACATTAATTAGGGCCCCTGGCCCAAGCAGGGAGGACGTCCCACTGGTCCTATACTGAACCTGCCAGTAAGTCAATACGCAACAGCCTCTCTCTCTCTCTCTCGCTGTCATTCTCGCAACTGCTCGGCCTCCGACCGCAAGGCACTACAGAGGGTAGTACGTACGGCCCAGTACATCACTGGGGCCAAGCTTCCTGCCATCCAGGACCTCTATACCAGGCGGTGTCAAAGGAAGGCTCTCAAAATTGTCAAAGACTCCAGCCACCCTAGTCATAGACTGTTCTCTCTGCTACCGCACGGCAAGCGGTACCGGAGTGCCAAGTCTAGGTCCAAAAGACTTCTCAACAGCTTCTACCCCCAAGCCATAAGACTCCTGAACAGCTAATCATGGCTACCCGGACTATTTGCACTGCCCCCCCCACCCCCACCCCATCTTTTTACGCTGCTGCTACTCTGTTAATTATTTATGCATAGTCACTTTAACTCTACCCACATGTACATATTACCTCAACTACCTCAACAAGCCGGTACCCCCGCACATTGACTCTGCACCGGTACCCCCCTGTATATATAGCCTCCCTGCTGTTATTTTATTTTACTTCTGCTCTTTTTTTCTCAACACTTTTTTGTTGTTGTTGGTTAAGGGCTGTAAGTAAGCATTTCACTGTAATGTCTACACCTGTTGTATTCGGTGCATGTGGCCAATACAATTTGATTTGATTTGATTCGATTTGATTCTCCCTCTCCTCCTTTCTCTCTCACTCTCTCTTTTTCTAACACACTTTCTCTCTTGGACCTGTTAGACACAACCACCACTCTCTGACAGCGCAGATGGAGAGTGGGCTGATTAGGAGTCACAGTTTAGGATTATAAGCATGTAGCTAGTAACAAAGGGGATTTGTCCACAACATTAGAATAATCTAGTCCACATCAGTCACAGAGGGTATATTGGATACACATGCCTACTGCATGTTGTCGGTTGTCGTGTGTGCAGTAGAGCCAAAGATTTTTTTGACTAAACCAAGATCGACCACAGCCTGTCGTTTCCAATGGGAACAAATGAGCCATAGTGGGCAGAACAAGCAAGGAGGGGGGCAGAGCCAAGCACGAAATAGCGAGATCCTATTGGCGCGTTGTAGCATCATCTGCATATTTCCGTTAGGGAACGCCTACTCTGTGAAGTGTGCGTGTGCAATAACTCAATTCGCCTTTGAACTCCTTCTAAACAACGCAATGTTTTACAACTTTTGCAAAGGGTAAGTTTACAAATCTTAGCCACTCTGTTCATAACAGATTTTAGTTTTGGGAACAGAAAACTGTAATGAGATCAAATGTTTCATCGATGAGAAAATGTGCAGAATGTCGGCTAAAATCCATCTCGTTCCATCTTCTCCCACTGCCCGCTAGTGGGCTTCCTCTCATTACCATATTTGGTGGAAACGCCAAGTGGATGCTTCACATTTACAGTGCCTTGCAAAAGTATTCATCCCCCTTGGCGTTTTGCTATTTTGTTGCATTACAACCTGTAATTTAAATTGATTTTTATTTGGAATTCATGTAATGGACATACACAAAATAGTCAAAATTGGTGAAGTGAAATGAAATTTATAATTAAAAAAAAATATATATAAATAAATAACGGAAAAGTGGTGCGTGCATATGTATTCAACCCCTTTGCTATGAAGCCCCTAAATAAGATCTGGTGCAACCAATTACCTTCAGAAGTCACATAATGAGTTAAATAAAGTCCACCTGTGTGCAATCTAAGTGTCACATGATCTGTCACATGATCTCAGTATATATACACCAGTTCTGAAAGGCCACAGAGTCTGCAACACCACTAAGCAAGGGGCACCACCAAGCAAGTGGCACCATGAAGACCAAGGAGCTCTCCAAACAGGTCAGGGAAAAAGTTGTGGAGAAGTACAGATCAGGGTTGGGTTCTAAAAAAATATCAGAAACTTTGAACATCCCACGGAGCACCATTAAATTAATTATTAAAAAATTGAAAGAATATGGCACCACAACAAACCTGCCAAGAGAGGGCCGCCCACCAAAACTCACGGACCAGGCAAGGAGGGCATTAATCAGAGAGGCAACAAAGAGACCAAAGATAACCCTGAAGGACCTGCAAAGCTCCACAGCGGAGATTGGAGTATCTGTCCATAGGACCACTTTAAGCCGTACACTCCACAGAGCTGGGCTTTACGGCAGAGTGGCCAGAAAAAAGCCATTGCTTAAAGAAAAATATAAGCAAACACTTTTGGTGTTCGCCAAGGGGGCTCCCCAAACATATGGAAGAAGGTAATCTGGACAGATGAGACTAAAATTGAGCTTTTTGGCCATCAAGGAAAACGCTATGTCTGGCGCAAACCCAACACCTCTCGTCACCTTGAGAACACCTTGATGTTTTTCATCGGCAGGGACTGGGAAACTAGTCAGAATTGAAGGAATGATGGATGGCGCTAAATAGAGGGAAATTCTTCCAGAGATTTGAGACTGGGACGGAGGTTCACCTTCCAGCAGGACAATGACACTAAGCATACTGCTAAAGCAACACTCGAGTGGTTTAAGGGGAAACATTTAAATATCTTGTAATGGCCTAGTCAACACCCAGACCTCAATCCAATTGAGAATCTGTGGTATGACTTAAAGATTGCTGTACACCAGCGGAACCCATCCAACTTGAAGGAGCTGGAGCAGTTTTGCCTTGAAGAATGGGCAAAAATCCCAGTGGCTAGATGTGCCAAGCTTATAGAAACATACCCCAAGAGACTTGCAGCTGTAATTGCTGCAAAAGGTGGCTCTACAAAGTATTGACTTTGGGGGGGTGAATAGTTATGCACGCTCAAGTTCTGTTTTTTGTCTTATTTGTTGTTTGTTTCACAATAAAAAATATTTAGCATCTTCAAAGTGGTAGGCATGTTGTGTAAATCAAATGATACAACCCCCCCAAAAATCCATTTTAATTCCAGGTTGTAAGGCAATTTCACGGATTCAGCCGAGGCTGCTCCTCCTCCTTGCTCGGGCAGGCTTCGGCGTTCGTCGTCCCCGGAGTACTAGCTGCTACCGATCTATGTTTCGGTGTTTGTCTAGATTGGTCTGTATTGTTTACACCTGTGTCCCATTAGTGTTGAATTGTATTCCCTTTAAAACCCCCTGTCTCTCATTTGTTTGTTGTGTGTGATTGTTTTCCGTTAGGTCGGCAGTGCTGGTTGTATGCGATTATTGTTCCTCCCTGTTTGGAGTTTTTGTTTTGTACTTTCTTTACTGTGTTGAGTAAAGTACGTTCTGCCAGTAGTTCGGTGTCCTGCGCTTGACTTCGTTTCCCGCATACACGTCACCCTGACAGGCAACAAAATAGGAAAAATGTCAAGGGGGGTGAATATTTTCGCAAGCCACTGTAAACATCCAGTCGTGTGTTTACGGACATATTCAATCTCTCCCTATTCCCGTCTGCTGTCCCCACATGCTTCAAGATGGCCACCATTGTTCCTGTACCCAAGAATGCAAAGGTAACTGAACTAAATGACTATTGCCCCGTAGCACTCACTTCTGTCATCATGAAGTGCCTTGAGAGACTAGTCAAAGATCATATCACCTCCACCTTACCTGTCACCCTAGACCCACTTCAAATTGCTTACTGCCCCAATAGGTCCACAGACGATGCAATTGCCATCACACTGCACACTGGCCTATCCCATCTGGACAAGAGGAATACCTATGTAAGAACGCTGTTCATTGACTATAGCTCAGCATTCAACACCATAGTACCCTCAAAGCTCATCATTAAGCTTGAGGCCCTGGGTCTCAAGGTAGGAAACAATATCTCTACTTCATTGATCCTCAACATTGGGGCCCCACAAGGGTGTGTGCTCAGTCCCCTCCTGTATTCCCTGTTCACCCATGACTGCGTAGCCATGCACGCCTCCAACTCAATCATCAAGTTTGCAGACGACACAACAGTAGTAGGCTTGATTACCAACAACGATGAGACAGCGTACAGGGAGGAGGTGAGGGCTCTCGGAGTGTGGTGCCAGGAAAATAAACTCTCACTCAACGTCAACAAAACAAAGGAGATGATCGTGGAGAGTGCACGCCCCTATCCACATCGATGGGACAGCAGTGGAGAAGGTGGAAAGTTTTAAGTTCCTCGGCAAACATATCACTGACAAACTGCAATGGTCCACCCACACAGACAGTGTGGTGAAGAAGGCGCAGCAGTGTCTCTTCAACCTCAGGAGACTGAAGAAATGTGGCCTGTCACCTTAAACCATCACAAACTTTTACAGAAGCACAATTGAGAGCATCCTGTCAGCTGTATCACCGCCTGGTATGGCAACTGCACCGCCCACAACTGCAGGGCTCTCCAGAGGGTGGTGCAGTCTGCACAATGCATCACCGGGGGCAAACTACCTGCCCACCAGGACACCTACAGCACCCGATGTCACAGGAAGGCCAAAAAGATCATCAAGGACAACTACCACCCGAGCCACTGCCTGTTCACCCTGCTATCATCCAGAAGGCGAGGTCAGTACAGGTGCATCAAAGCTGGGACCGAGAGACTGAAAAACAGCTTCTATCTCAAGGTCATCAGACTGTTAAATAGCCATCACTAGCCGGCTACCACCCGTTTACTCAACCCTGCACCTTAGAGTCTGCTGCCCTATATACATAGACATGGAATCACTGGCCACTTTAATGTTTAAACAGCTATCACTAGCACAGACAGGCTGCTGCCTACATACAGACTTGAAAATCACTGGCCTCTTTAATAAATGGATCAGTGGTCACTTTAATAATGCCACTTTAATAATGTTTACAAATCTTACATTACCCATCTCATATGTATATACTGTATTCCATACTATCTATTGTATCTTAGCCTATGCCACTCTGATAATGACATTGCTCATTATATATTTATATATTCTTATTCCATTCCTTTACTTAGATTTGTGTGTATTAGGTTTTTTGTTGTGGAACTGTTAGATATTACTTGCTAGATATTGCTGCACTGTCGGAACTAGAAGCACAAGCATTTCGCTACACTCGCAATAACATCTGCTAACCATAAATATGTGACCAATCAATTTGATTTGATTTTGATTTGTTCTATCTGTGGTAGAGCTCTTTAAAACCCTCCCGTTGTCCTAGGGTCAAAATGACCCGCCACTGTGTTGAACCAACTTTATTTAATTTTTATATTTTTGGGATCATTTGTGAGAAGGAGGCAGTGAGACTTTAAAGAAAGTATCACTGCCTCCTTCTCACAAATGATCCAAAAAATATAACAATTAAATAAAGTTGGTTCAATACAGTGGCGGGTCATTTTGACCCTAGGACAACGGGAGGGTTAAGGTCAAGATTTATCTGATGGTACACCCTTTACAATGTTATTTTGTTACCATTAGGTGGCAGCATTGCTCATTACAGTCCTTGACTGTTGGTTGACTCTGAACATGAATACGTTATGATGTCTGTCCAAACTGAGCACTTTCAAAGCATCATTCTTGCATAGTAGTCTTACCATTTTAGTTGTGAAATTGTTAAAGTCAGCAGAGTTAAGATATGTCAATACTGTATGTGTCATATCTGTACTGTATCAGATAGGTATCCTGTAGCTCCATTTTACAGTAGACTAATTGATTTATAATGTTGTTATCAAGCCATACAACACAACCAAACTGAAACAAGGGTGAGGTGTAGCCTATAATTATGCAGAAACAGCAATATGACTGTCTGACTTTGTCCTTGATCAAGGCAGTCAATAGAAAACTCAAATTACAGTCATCTTCCTCTAGCTATCGATCCTACACATGCTTTCCCTCCTATCTCTGTATCTCTCAGTCACGCAAGCACTCACGCACACACGCACATACACACACACTAACCTTTGGGCAAAGGATTTACCAGAGGCAGATGTGACGTCAACAAACCAGAAAAAAGGATTGCCATGGAAACCCATCTCCCTCCTCCTTTTCCACATCCTGCTGGATCTTCAGGCATGAATGCAGTGCTCCTCTGACATCAAACTCTTGTCAACACACACATTGCATCAAGAAACTGATCAAATTTTCTTATATGCATGATGTAGGCCTAGTACATGATCTAAGAAACATCAATTATTAAGGTTTCTCTACCTTACCACTTACCAGTAATCATTTATTCACATTTTCTTATGGTGTGTAGGTCTATTAGACACAGTCCTACTTATGCTTAAGGCTATTTGTTAGTTTACTTTATACATGCAGCAAAACATTGTGTGTAGATGTTTGTTGAATAAATTGCAGGCCCTACACAGACTGTAGGGAATTGTGCATTTATTAGCGAGTACTAGGCCTAGCCTACATATCACATGATATATAATGTCAGAATAAACTTGTTTTGTATGTTGAATGGACATTCTAATTTTAAACGTGTCAACACTGTTTTGAAATATATTTCAGGACTCTAAGGCCCTCTAAAAAATAATTGTACAATATTGTAACATGGTGACACCTCACAAAAATGCTTACCCTTAAAATTCAGCACAACATATAAACATGCCAAAAGAAATTTGAAATATTGCTTGTTTTTAGAAAGATGTGCAAAGCCAATTTACGACCAATTTCAGAACACCATTTTGCAACATTCACTGTGACTGCATCACCTTGTGTATGGAGCGATTTTAGTGCCAATCATTTTTTTATTTGTATTAGGATATTGAATTTGAATTTAATACTTTAGAATTTGTAATGCACACATTGAATCATTGAATTCATAAATTGAACTTGTATTTCATGATTTGAAACTGAATTGAATGAGTATTGCATTCAGTAAAAAAAATATATGTCAATTTAATATTTATATACAGTGCCTTCAGAAAGTATTCATTCCCTTTGACTTACTCCACATTGTGTTACAGCCTGAATTCAAAATGGATTAAATATGTATTTCTTCTCACCCATCTACACACAACACCCCATAATGACAAATTGAAATCATGATTTTAGAAAATGAAATACAGAAATATCTAATTTACATACTGTAAGTCAAATCAAATCAAATTGTATTGGTCACATACACATTTTTAGCAGATGTTATTGCTTGTGTAGCGAAATGCTTGTGTTCCTGGCTCCAACAGTGCAGTAGTATCTAACAATTCACAACAATACACACAAATCTAAAAGTAAAATAATGGAATTAAGAAATATATAAATATTAGGACAAGCAATGTCGGAGTGGGATTGCCTAAAATACAGTAGAATAGAATACAGTATATACGTATGAGATGAGTAAAGCAGTATGTAAACATTAAAGTGGCCAGTGATTCCATGTCTATATATATAGGGCAGCAGACTCTAAGGTGCAGGGTTGAGTAAACGGGTGGTAGCTGGCTAGTGATGGCTATTTAACAGTCTGATGGCCTTGAGATAGAAGCTGTTTTTCAGTCTCTCGGTCCCAGCTTTGATGCACCTGTACTGACCTCGCCTTCTGGATGATAGCGGGGTGAACAGGCAGTGGCTCGGGTGGTTGATGTCCTTGATGATCGTTTTGGCCTTCCTGTGACATCGGGTGCTGTAGGTGTCCTGGTGGGCAGGCAGTGTACCCTCTGTGATGAATTGGGAAGACGGTACCACCCTCTGGAGAGCCCTGCAGTTGCGGGCGGTGCAGTTGCCATACCAGGCGGTGATACAGCCCGACAGGATGCTCTCAATTGTTCATCTGTAAAAGTTTGTGAGGGTCTTAGGGGCCAAGCCGAATTTCTTCAGTCTCCTGAGGTTGAAGAGGAGCTGTTGCACCTTTTTCACCACACTGTCTGTGTGGGTGGACCATTTCAGATTGTCAGTGATATGTACGCCAAGGAACTTAGAGCTTTCCACCTTCTCCACTGCGGTCCCGTCGATGTGGATAGGGGCGTGCTCCCTCTGCTGTTTCCTGAAATCCACGATCAGCTCCTTCGTTTTGTTGACGTTGAGGGAGAGGTTATTTTCCTGGCACCACTCCGCCAGGGCCCTCACCTCCTCCCTATAGGCTGTCTCGTCATTGTTGGTAATCAGGCCTACTACTGTTGTGTCGTCTGCAAACTCGATGATTGAGTTTGAGGCGTGCGTGGCCACGCAGTCATGGGTGAACAAGGAGTACAGGAGGGGGTCTGAGCACACACCTTTGTGGGGCCCATGTGTTGAGGATCAGCGAAGTGGAGGTGTTGTTTCCTACCTTCACCACCTGGGGGCGGCCCGTCAGGAAGTCCAGGACCCAGTTGCACAGGGTGGGGCTCAGACCCAGGGCCTCGAGCTTAATGATAGTCATTAAACAGCATTCGTATGTAGGTATTCCTCTTGTCCAGATGGGATAGGCCAGTGTGCAGTGCGATGGCGTTTGCATCGTCTGTGGATCTATTGGGGCAGTAAGCAAATTGAAGTGGGTCTAGGGTGTCAGGTAAGGTAGAGGTGATGTGATCCTTAACTAGCCTTTTAAAGCACTTCATGATGACAGAAGTGAGTGCTACGGGGCGATAGTCATTTAGTTCAGTTACATTTGTATTCACACCCCTGAGTCAATACATGTTAGAATCAACTTTGGAAGCGATTACAGCTGCGAGTCTTTCAAGGTAAGTCTCTAAGAGCTTTGTACACCTGGATAGTACAACATTTGCACATTATTATTTTTAAAATTCTTCAAGCTCCGATGGTTGTTGATCATTGCTAGGCAACCATTTTCAAGTCTTGCCATAGATTTTCAAGCCGATTTAAGTTAAAACTGTAACTAGGTCACTCAGGAACATTCAATGTTGTCTTGGTAAGCAACTCCAGTGTATATGTAGCCTTGTCCTTTAGGATATTGTCCTGCTGAAAGGTGAATTAATCTCCCAGTATCTTGTGGAAAGCAGACTGAACCAGGTTTTCCTCTAGGATTTTGCTTGTGCTTATAGCTCCATTCTGTTCCTTTTTTATCCTAAAAAACTCCCCAGTCCTTAACGATTACAAGCACACCCATAGCATGATGCAGCCACCACTATGCTTAAAAATATAGAGAGTAGTACTCAGTAATGTGTTGTATTGGATTTGCCCCAAACATAACACTTTGTATTCAAAACAAAAAGTTAATTGCTTTGCCAGTTTTCTCCTATCATACTCATTAAACTCTGTAACCGTTTTAAAGTCACCACTGGCCTCATGGTGAAATCCATGAGCGCTTTCTTTCCTCTCCGGCAACTGAGTTAGGAAGGACGCCTGTATCTTTGTAGTGACTGGATTTATTGATACACCATCCAAAGTGTAATTAATAACTTCACCATGCTCAAAGGGATATTCAATGTCTGTGTTTTTATTTTTACCTACCAATAGGTGCCCTTCTTTGCAAGCCATTGGAAAACCTCCCTGGTCTTTGTGGTTGAATCTGTGTTTGAAATTCACTGCTCGACTGAAGGACCTTACACATAATTGTATGTGTGGGTACAGAGATGAGGTAGTCATTCAAAAATCATGTTAAACACTATTGTTGCACACAGAGTGAGTCCATGCAACTTATTATGTGACTTGTTAAGCACATTTTTAGTCCTGAACTTATTTAGGCTTGACATAACAAAGGGGTTGAATACTTAGGATCAGTCTGTTATATCTAGTGTTATTCTCTTGTCTTATATGGTGTCCTGTGTGAATTTAAGTATGCTCCCTCTAATTCTCTCTCTCTCCCTCTCTCCCTCCCTTCCCGGAGGACCTGAGCCCTAGGACCATGCCTCAGGACTACCTGGCCTGATGACTCCTTGCTGTCCCAAGTCCACCTGGTCTTGCTGCTGTTGCAGTTTCAACTCTTCTGCCTGCGGCTACGGAACCCTGACCCGGCCATGTACTGTTATAATCTCCACCCGGCACAGCCAGAAGGGGACTGACCACCCCTCAGAGTCTGGTTCCTCTCTAGGTTTCTGCCTTTCTAGGGAGTTTTTCCTAACCACCATGCTTCTACAGTCGTGGTCAAAAGTTTTGAGAATGACACAAGTATTGGTCTTCACAAAGTTCGCTGCTTCAGTGTTATGAGATATTTTTGTCAGATGTTACTATGGTATACTGAAGTATAATTACAAGCATTCCATAAGTGTCAAAGGCTTTTATTGACAATTACATTACGTTTATGCAAAGAGTCAATATTTGCAGTGTTGACCCTTCTTTTTCAAGACCTCTGAAATCCGCCCTGGCATGCTGTCAATTAACTTCTGGGCCACATCCTGACTGATGGCAGCCCATTCTTGCATAATCAATGCTTGGAGTTTGTCAGAATTTGTGGGTTTTTGTTTGTCCACCCGCCTCTTGAGGATCGACCACAAGTTCTCAATGGGATTAAGGTCTGGGGAGTTTCCTGGCCATGGACCCAAAATGTTGATGTTTTGTTCCCCGAGCCACTTAGTTATCACTTTTGCCTTATGGCAAGGTGCTCCATCATGCTGGAAAAGGCATTGGTCGTCACCAAACTGTTCTTGGATGGTTGGGAGAAGTTGCTCTCGGAGGATGTGTTGGTACCATTCTTTATTCATGGCTGTGTTCTTAGGCAAAATTGTGAGTGAGCCCACTCCCTTGTCTAAGAAGCAACCCCACACATGAATGGTCTCAGGATGCTTTACTGTTGGCATGACACAGGACTGATGGTAGCGCTCACCTTGTCTTCTCTAGACAAGGTGTTTTTCGGATGCCCCAAACAATCGGAAAGGGGATTCACCAGAGAAAATTACTTTACCCCAGTCCTCAGCAGTCCAATCCCTGTACCTTTTGCAGAATATCAGTCTGTCCCTGATGTTTTTCCTGGAGAGAAGTGGCTTCTTTGCTGCCCTTCTTGACACCAGGCCATCCTCCAAAAGTCTTCACCTCACTGTACGTGCAGATGCACTCACACCTGCCTTCTGCCATTCCTGAGCAAGCTCTGCACTGGTGGTGCCCCAATCCCACAGCTGAATCAACTTTAGGAGACGGTCCTGGCGCATGCTGGACTTTCTTGGGCGCCCTGACGCCTTCTTCACAACAATTGAACCTCTCTCCTTGAAGTTCTTGATGATCCGATAAATGGTTGATTTAGGTGCAATCTTACTAGCAGCAATATCCTTGCCTGTGAAGCCCTTTTTGTGCAAAGCAATGATGACGGCACGTGTTTCCTTGCAGGTAACCATGGTTAACAGAGGAAGAACAATGATTTCAAGCACCACCCTCCTTTCAAAGCTTCCAGTCTGTTATTCTAACTCAATCAGCATCACAGAGTGATCTCCAGCCTTGTCCTCGTCAACACTTTCACCTGTGTTAACGAGAGAATCACTGACATGATGGCAGCTGGTCCTTTTGTGGCAGGGCTGAAATGCAGTGGAAATGTTTTTTGGGCATTAAGTTCATTTTCATGGCAAAGAGGGACTTTGCAATTAATTGCAATGCATCTGATCACTCTTCATGACATTCTGGAGTATATGCAAATTGCCATCATCAAAACTGAGGCAGCAGACTTAGTGAAAATTAGTATTTGTGTCATTCTCAAAACTTTTGACCACGACTGTACATCAGCATTGCTTGCTGTTTGGGGTTTTAGGCTGGGTTTCTGTATAGCACTTTGTGACATCTGCTGATGTAAAAAGGGTTTCATAAATAAATGTGATTGATTGATTTGATTGATATTGACTAAAGACATTTCAGCTTTTCATTTTTAAAACATAATTCCACTTTGACATTATGGGGTATTGTGTGTAGGCCAATTTTGGGGGAATAGTCAAGGGGTGTGAATACTTTCTGAAGGCACTGTATTCAGCTTCAATAGATATTGCATTCATTTTCTGTGTTTCTGTGTTTCAAGTTGATCAAAGTTTGATATATTCAATTTCTCAGGTGCATTCAGATTCAGTTTTCAAATTCAGCTCTCTAAATTCAGATTCAAAACCAGAGAGAACATCCTAGTATTTTGCCAGCCAGGAAAGGTAGAGGAGCCCTTAACCAACAACAGCAGTTTTAAGAAAATGAGAGTTAAGAAAATATTTACTAAATAAACTAAAGTTAGGGGGGGTTAATGCAAATAGTCAGGGTAGCCATTTGATTAATTGTACATCAGTCTTATGGCTTGGGGGTAGAAGCTGTTAAGGAGCCTTTTGGACCTAGACTTGGCGCTCCGGTACCGCTTGCCTTGCGGTAGCAGAGAAAAAAAGTCTATGACATGGGTGGCTGGAGACTGAGAATTTTTTGGGCCTTCCTCTGACACCGCCTAGCATAGAGGTCCTAGATGGCAGGAAGCTTGGCCCCAGTGATTAAGCTCTCGACCCGCTCCACTACAGCCCCGTCGATGTGAATGGGGGCGTGGTCGGCCCTCCTTTTCCTGTAGTCCACAATCAGCTCCTTTGTCTTGCTCACGTTGAGGGAGAGGTTGTTGTCCTGGCACCACTCTGCCAGGTCTCTGACCTTCTCCCTATAGGGAGTGTCACAAAAACCACAATTTGGCCCCCATAAGAATACAGTTAAATAGCTCTGTCATAACCCTTCTAAGGATAGCCTTTCCACTCCCTATTTAATATTGCGACTGACTAGGTTCAAACCAGGTCACCTGCATGTCACAAGACTGTTAGCTAAAGCCCTTTAGGTATGAGTTCAGGAAGCTATCACGTCTTCAAGTTTCCAGTAAGGTTAATCATCAAAAGAGCGTGGTTCATACTCAGATCACAGCACCAATATAAATTAGGCCTACTGCAGAACAACAACACTTTCTGTGGCAAACCGAAGCAGACAGATTTGTGCACCCCATTTAATGAGAGTGCAACAGAGGTAGTTTGGTTCTCAATGCACGTGATGAGCAACCTTGCCTGAGACCTGAAGACGTGTTAGTTTGACTGATGGGGTTCAAACCCAGGTCTCCTGTGTGCCAGACTTCAGGTCTCAGACAAGTTAATCATGTTCCAGGGAGTCTAAGCTTTCAGGAATGGGGTCATAACAGCTTATAGCCAAAATGGTCCAAACGCTAGAGCCAAATTCATAGGAAGAAACTAAATTCAACATGCCACATTGGCTTCAGAAACCGCCAGAAGGTTCTGTTAACCACAGAGAGCGTTTGATTCTATATGTGCTCCTCTACCTTTTCTGGCTGGCAAAGTACCAGGATATTGTCTGGTTTTGAATCTGAATTTAAAGAACTGAATTTGAAAACTGAATCTGAATGCACCTGAGAAGTTGAATATATGAAACTCTGATAAACGTGATATTATAATTTGTTAACTTGATACACAGAAAATGAATGCAATATCTACCATATTGAAACTGAATATATAAATATTGAATTTGAATATTCAATTAGATAGAAAATGAATTAGAAAACGTAATGCAATATTAATTCAATTCAGTTTCAAATCATGAAATACAAGTTCAATTTATGAATTAAATTATACAATTTGTGCATTACAAATTCAAAAATATTACATTCAAATTCAATATCCTAATACAAATTCAAAATTATGGAATTCAAATACAATCTGTTGGCACTGAAATAGCTCCATACCTGGGAATCACTTCGCGGGAAAATTATCACGAGACTGTCACTCTACTCACAGACAGTCAACCAGACACAGCAGACATTTCGAATAGTCAATGAATGTGTTGAATTTCTTCGACAAATGTATTGCATTTGTTACCTGAAGGATGAATGCCACGTTCAAAACAACTCGTAACTTGGAAATATCCGACTTCAGTGCGTTCTAGACAACTGGGAACTCGGGAAGAAAACGAGCTCCAACTGGGAAAAATAGTTTTGAACGGTCATCCAACTCAGAATAGAGCACCGACTTGTCGACCTGAAGATCACTGACATCATGATTTGACCTAGTTTTTTCCCGATTTCCCAGTTGTCTTGAATGCGCCATGAAACGAGCCACCTACGATTCCCCACATGGCAGCTTCTTGTCATTGTTGCTAGCTATTTTAATGTTCAGAATCATAACAACGCACGCCTTCCGGCCACATCGATGCGTGCGCATCATTTCCGTGACGTTGTCAGACAACACGTCTATACAGAACAATAATAATGGCGTCTTTTTGTAGGCACCATAGAGATAGACGACTCATCAGTAAATAATGTGCATTTTAGCATCTGTGACAGCCTGGGCAGCACCATTGAGACTACAACCCATAGGAATCCCCACCCAGTTAACTACATTGACTACTTTAAAATGGCAGAAGCATGGTGGAAGCCATCATTGACAATGTCCATGCTAAAACACAGGCTAATGAGATCTTTACTTTTTTTTTATTTATTTTTTTTATTCAATTTTAAAACATACAATCTACCTGCAGTGAAGCCGCACAAACATTTACATTAGATTCAATCATCTGGCAGACACTCCCATCCAGAGCGACCCTGTAACGTCGACGCAGGGAGTCAGGAAGCAGGTGCAGATAGTGAGTTTAATAATAATGAACGATACAAACCAAGAGAACCATCTGACAAGGAAGCATAACCAATACTGCCCGAAGAGTGTCTTCTTCTTCTTCTGTGGGTTTTATGGCGGACTACATCCAAAAGTTGTATTGCCGCCACCAACTGGACGGGTTGAAACCAAAAAGAAAAAGAAAATAAATAAATCCATACTTAATAGTGATACTAACAGTCCACCCTAATAAAAATTGTACATTGCCAAAACAAACAAAACTCCCACTTCCTTCTTTTAGTTGTCCATATCTCCCTTCTCAGGCTCTCTAGGACCTGAGAATTTGGTACGGCTTTTGCTAATATTCCATGTAACTCCTTTGCTGTGAAATCTTTCAGCCCCAGGAACCGCTCCGCCGCAATCACAATGATTTCTATTTTCCTAGATCTTTTCTCCACCTTGTCAGCCATTTATCACCATTGCGATAAAGGCCACAAAGTCCACCTTTTTAACCTTTAAAATGTCAGAATCCTCTTGGTTTAAGACAAACCCTGCAGCCTGCAGTGAAGGCCTATCCACTATCATGGACTCTTCTGGTGCAACATTCAAACCCTCAACCCTTTTCAAAGTTTCTGCATATGAAATGCTCTGTACAACCCTGACATGGGCCACGTCATTCAGCCAGACGTGGCTTCATGATTCCCACCGCAATTACAACATGTCACATTTTCTTCACTTTTATAACACTTAATATGATATTTTCCATATCTTGTACATCTCGGCTTCTCCCTTCTGCAAACACTTTCTATATGACCAAAAGCTTTACAATGTTCACACTGCATTGGTATTGGGATAAATGCTAACTCTGTAGTTACAATACCCTTACCTCACTTCATTAGGGAGAGACTCCATTTCAAAAAAATTATAAACTCTTCACTTTTTCCCCATTCACCACATGATTCATCTGACGTGCTTCAATCACTTCCAAATCAACTTCCCACGAAACGCCAGATATACAGTTGAAGTCGGAAGTTCACTTAGGTTGGAGTCATTAAAACTTGTTTTTCAACCACTCAACACATTTCTTGTTAACAAACTATAGTTTTGGCAAGTCAGTTAGGATATCTACTTTGTGCATGACACAAGTAATTTTTCCAACAATTGTTTACAGACAGATTATATCACTTATAATTCACTGTATCACAATTCCAGTGGGTCAGACGTTTACATACACTAAGTTGACTCTGCCTTTAAACAGCTTGGAAAAATCCAGGAAATGATGTCATGGCTTTAGAAGTTCTGATAAGCTAATTGACATCATTTGAGTCAATTGGAGTTGTACCTGTGGATGTATTTCAAGGCCTACCTTCAAACTCAGTGCCTCTTTGCTTGACATCATGGGAAAATCAAAAGATATCAGCCAAGACCTCAGAAAAGACCTCCACAAGTCTGGTTCATCCTTGGGAGCAATTTCCAAAAGCCTGACGGTACCACGTTCATCTGTACAAACAATAGTATGCAAGTATAAACACCATGGGACCACGCAGCCGTCATACCGCTCAGGAAGGAGACATGTTCTGTCTCCTAGAGATGAGCGTACTTTGGTGCGAAAAGTGCAAATGCTGGAGGAAACAGGTACAAAAGTATCTATATCCACAGTAAAACGAGTCCTATATCGACATAACCTGAAAGACCGCTCAGCAAGGAAGAAGCCACTGCTCCAAAACCGCCATAAAAATGCCAGACTACGGTTTGCAACTGCACATGGGGACAAAGATCGTACTTTTTGGAGAAATGTCCTCTGGTCTGATGAAACAAAAATAGAACTGTTTGGCCATAATGACCATTGTTTTGTTTGGAGGAAAAGGGGGGCAGGCTTGCAAGCCGAAGAACACCATCCCAACCGTGAAGCACGGGGGTGACAGCATCATGCTGTGGGGGTGCTTTGCTGCAGGAGGGACTGGTGCACTTCATAAAATAGATGGCATCATGAGGAAGGAAAATTATGTGGATATATTGAAGCAACATCTCAAGACATCAGTCAGGAAGTTAAAGCTTGGTTGCAAATGGGTCTTCCAAATGGACAATGACCCCAAGCATACTTCCAAAATTGTGGCAAAATGGCTTAAGGACAACAAAGTCAAGGTATTGGAGTGGCCATCACAAAGCCCTGACCTCAATCATATAGAACATTTGTGGGCAGAACTGAAAAAGTGTGTGCGAGCAAGGAGGCCTGCAAACCTGACTCAGTTACACCAGCTCTGTCAGGAGGAATGGGCCAAAATTCACCCAACTTATTGTGGGAAGCTTGTGGAAGGCTACCCGAAACGGTTGACCCAAGTTAAACAATTTAAAGGTAATGCTACCAAATACTAATTGAGTGTATGTAAACTTCTGACCCACTGGGAATGTGATGAAAGAAATAAAAGCTGAAATAAATAATTCTCTACTATTATTCTGACATTTCACATTCTTAAAATAAAGTGGTGATCCTAACTGACCTAAGACAGGACATTTTTACAAGGATTAAATATCAGGAATTGTGATAAACTGAGTTTAAATGTATTTGGCTAACGTGTATGTAAACTTCCCACTTCAACTGTAACCCCCTTGATGGGTGCCCTGTTCCAAAGAGACACAACACTTCAAACGTATTAAATCGATTAAGACACAACGCACGTTCCTTCTGATCCGCAGAATCACATAAAATCTAAACAAGCCTGCCTCTCGTGATCCTCACAGCCTTCACTTTACCCAGCACTCTCTCCACTAGTTTGGATAACTCAAATGGTTTCTTCAAGATTGGTACTCTGCTCAGCTGCTCCTCATTAACAAACCGTACTCCTACTAGATACGAAGGGTAATTCTCATCACTGTACCCTACTTTGCTCCGTTTTCCATTCTATTGAACAATAATCAAATTCTCCTTGATTCTACCACCATTGTATTCAGTATCCACTTCATCATCCGCTCTCGCCATCTTCCTTCTACCCTCCTCATGTCGTGCCCTGTGTTGCACTGCCTGAAGAGTGACGTTAGGAAGTGCTAGATAAAGGGGGAGTAATCAGGGTAGTGATGGAGTCCAGGTGTGCCTCATGATGGGGCGCAGGTATGCGTAATGAGGGTTGCCAGGTTTGCGTAATGATGGGTTGCCAGGACCGGTGGTTAGTAGACCGGCGACGTTGAGCGCCGGAGAGGGGGAGCAGGAGTAGCCGTGACAGACCCACAGGAGCAACCAGGGTCAAGGCTTATGAGATCTTATATGTTTTGCTCTATTAGATCATCTTCATCAGCTAACATCACTTTTGGTGAATTTCTTAGCATTTATGTAATCAGAAAAAGCACATAAAGCACATAAAGGCTTCATATTTCAAAAGGTCATTTATTCTAGTCATAGCCAGAGTCACTTAGGGCGACAGGTAGCTTAGTGGTTAAGAGCGTTGTGCCAGTAATTGAAAGGTCGCTGGTTCTAATCCCCGAGCCGACTAGGTGAAAAATCTGTCGATGTGCCCTTGAACAAGGCATTTAACCCTAATTGCTCCTGTAAGTCGCTCTGGATAAGAGCGTCTGCTAAATGATGTAAACTTACAGTAGTGAGTGCATATTTGTTCGTACTGGTCCCCCGTGGGAATCAAACCCACAACCCTGGCTTTGCAAGTGCCATGCTCTACCAACATAGAACAAAACGTATAAGATCTCCTAAGTGTATGTTAACCTACCT
This sequence comes from Coregonus lavaretus, assembly GCF_964263955.1. Taxonomy (NCBI): domain Eukaryota; kingdom Metazoa; phylum Chordata; class Actinopteri; order Salmoniformes; family Salmonidae; genus Coregonus; species Coregonus lavaretus. Next base: position 22,894,292 of record NC_140003.1, read on the forward strand.
CAGACCTTATTTTTGGCGTTTATCCCAAAACCCTATTCTTTCACCGTTCATTTTCCCCATAGGCATGTCTGAACGAACCAGAGGTAACTCATTTCTGTTTTTTAAGACTACAAGCTGGCGAGCTCTATAGCCGGGCCTAGGTAGAACCCATATGGATTACATGAGTTGCATACATCTTTTCCATAGGGGCTTCAAACATCAAGAAGATCATCGGCCCAGTCTTCTTCATACATGCTTGGCAGTTTGCAAGTTTGGTATACAATTAATTTACTCCCATTCAACGCACAGTAGCCTAGCCTACATGAAGAAGAGAACCTTTGCTCAACTCTCCTTTGAAATTACTGTGAAATATCAGAGCCAAGGTGTCACAGGTTTTAGGGTAGACTAATATTGTTGTTTTTCAAACCACCTGAACTGAGCCATAAAGTCTACATAAATAAGATAACAGGGGTTGCCCTGTTCCAGTCATTAAAAGGCTTGATATCATCTTTTATAGGATCCTAGTAAATCAATCTGAGATCCTCCTACCATAATCAACCGGTGAATGGCAATCTTGCTTTTCACTTTGATTTTGTCTTTTTGGTTTCATTCAGTTGAGATGATGAAATGTTTCAGCATTGCACGTCTTGGATTTTCTTATTTAACCTTTATTTATACAGGTTAAACATATGTTTTTGTAGTGATTGTAGTAACATTGATTGTACAGTAAATGCCTCAGAGCCTTTTGAAGTAACACCACAGATGGCTTTCATTGTATCCTACCTCCTCCTCTTGTTCCCGCTTGATTATACATTGCCTACCAATCTAAACATTGGTTTATATGGGATGGGGAGCAGCCCAGGCTGTAGGGCTGCAGAGTGTCTGCCTGTGCACTGACGCTGCCTGCTGTCGCTGGGCTGGCTCAGAGTGTTTATAGTGTGAGGGGGGGAATCCTAGGAGGCTGCTATTTTTAGCTCTGCTTTCATCATTCCTCTCTGCTCTGCGCAGCGTGGAAGGGAGGGATGGGGGAGGGAGCTGCGGGCTGCATTCTAATGAATATGACAGCTGAATCTGGATGGCGGCTATGAAACAACTCTTTCTGTAAGGTTGCATGTGTGTTGTGTGTGTGTGTGTGTGTCGGCTGTGAAACAACTCCATCTACAAAGGGGGCCCCCTTCTCTCTCTCTATAGAAACGTTGACGGTGGTTGTAAATCCATGGGATGAGCTAGCTAAGGAGGGGATGGGATGGGAATTGAGAACCCCACTTTGGTCCCTTTCGTTGCCTTTCCCTTGTTATTTTTTGCATGTTGTTTCCTCACTGATTGTTTATGCTGCATTGAGAGTGAAAGTGCATCACACAATTAGCATGATGTAATGGTGTTGGAATTGCATCTGTGAACGACTACTTGAACAAGCTATGTTTATTGTGTGTCTTGTAGAGAGACACATTGGAACCCCAAGCAGTGTTAGGGTTTATTGTGAAGGATGGCAGACAGCTTTACAGTGGCTTGCGAAAGTATTCACCCCCCTTCGCATTTTTCCTATTTTGTTGCCTTACAACCTGGAATTAAAATGGATTTTTTGGGGGTTTGTATCATTTGATTTACACAACATGCCTACCACTTTGAAGATGCAAAATATTGTTTATTGTGAAACAAACAAGAAATAAGACAAAAAAACAGAAAACCTGAGCATGCATAACTATTCAAGTCTATACTTTGTAGAGCCACCTTTTGCAGCAATTACAGCTGCAAGTCTCTTGGGGTATGTCTCTATAAGCTTGGCACATCTAGCCACTGGGATTTTTGCCCATTCTTCAAGGCAAAACTGCTCCAGCTCCTTCAAGTTGGATGGGTTCTGCTGGTGTACAGCAATCTTTAAGTCATACCACAGATTCTCAATTGGATTGAGGTCTGGGCTTTGACTAGGCCATTCCAAGACATTTAAATGTTTCCCCTTAAACAACTCGAGTGTTGCTTTAGCAGTATGCTTAGGGTCATTGTCCTGCTGGAAGGTGAACCTCCATCCCAGTCTCAAATCTCTGAAAGACTGAAACAGATTTCCTTCAAGAATTTCCCTGTATTTAGCGCCATCCATCATTCCTTCAATTCTGACCAGTTTCCCAGTCCCTACCGATGAAAAACATCCCCACAGCATGATGCTGCCACTACAATGCTTCACTGTGGGGATGGTGTTCTCGGGGTGATGAAAGGTGTTGGGTTTGTGCCAGACATAGCGTTTTCTTTGATGGCCAAAAAGCTCAATTTTAGTCTCATCTGACCAGAGTACCTTCTTCCATACGTTTGGAGAGTCTCCCACATGCCTTTTGGCGAACACCAAACGTGTTTGCTTATTTATTTCTTTAAGCAATTGCTTTTTTCTGGCCACTCTGCCGTAAAGCCCAGCTCTGTGGAGTGTACGGCTTAAAGTGGTCCTATGGACAGATACTCCAATCTCCGCTGTGGAGCTTTGCAGCTCCTTCAGGGTTATCTTTGGTCTCTTTGTTGCCTCTCTGATTAATGCCCTCCTTGCCTGGTCTGTGAGTTTTGGTGGGCGGCCCTCTCTTGGCAGGTTTGTCGTGGTGCCATATTCTTTCATTTTTTCTTATAATGGATTTAATGGTGCTCCGTGGGATGTTCAAAGTTTTGGATATTTTTTTATAACCCAACCCTGATCTGTACTTCTCCACAACTTTGTCCCTGACCTGTTTGGAGAGCTCCTTGGTCTTCATGGTGCCGTTTGCTTGGTGGTGCCCCTTGCTTAGTGGTGTTGCAGACTCTGGGGCCTTTCAGAACAGGTGTATATATACTGAGATCATGTGACAGATCATGTGACACTTAGATTGCACAAATGTGGACTTTATTTAACTAATTATGTGACTTCTGAAGGTAATTGGTTGCACCAGATCTTATTTAGGGGCTTCATAGCAAAGGGGGTGAATACATATGCACGCACTACTTTTCCGTTATTTATTTTGTAGAATGTTTTGAAATAAGTACTTTTTTTCATTTCACTTCACCCATTTGGACTATTTTGTGTATGTCCATTACATGAAATCCAAATAGAAATCCATTTAAATTACAGGTTGTAATGCAACAAAATAGGAAAAACGCCAAGGGGGATGAATACTTTTGCAAGGCACTGTATGTAGTACAGTCTTGTGTAATGCATTCAGTGACACTCTCACTGCCCTGCCAGTGGTTTCCCTCAGGTTGCCACAACAGACCGTAGAGTGTGATCAGAATCTAGCTCTTTCTCCCTTTTAAAATTATGTAACAGCCCCATCATATATCACTTTTATACAATACACTTCATAACAAATGTTATTGGCATACGAATGAAAACATCACATGACAAAGAGTAGGCTAATCCTCCCTTTCAGAGGTTGTGACCAGATGGGTAGGATACAAAGCAGGATAAATTAGTTAGCCAGCTAACTTGCTTAAATATTCTGAAATAACTTTTTTTTTTTGGAAAGATACGTTTAAAATGGGCATGATCTACTCAACAACCAAAAACACATATCTAAGTTTAGCTTTCTTAATGAACCTGAAAATCAATAGTTATTTCTGGTTGTTTATCAAAGTTAGCTGGCTAACTTATTGATCCTGCTTTGTAGTATATCCCTCAGCTCTGGTATATGGATGTATGCTGGTTGAGGCCCTTGGCTGTAATTAGAAACATGTCCTCAGCATTAAACACACACACACACACACAAACACACCTCAACCCCTTATGGAGGGCCATGGGAGCCTGAGACCTCCAGGAGAGAATACTCAGGAAATGAGAATCTAACCAATACCTCCCTGGCCTTGCCAGTCAGTCCATCCTCTGTGTGTATTTTTGGATGTATTTAAAGTGAAGCTATAACATGTCCTGAAGGAATCACCATGGAGACAAATGGCAAAACATGCAAATAATGGAAACAAAGTTCCCTCAGTCTAGGCCTATTGTTAGACCTCTAGGCTGAGGGAAGAAAACAGATATCTATCTGATAATTAAGAGTTGTGTGTTTTGAACCTCTCATTATTGCCCTGTGTTCTGTTTGTCCAGGTCTTGTAACTGGAGGCTTTTGTTCTATCTGAAGTCTTAATTTAAACTGGAAGGATTTATAACAAGAAATGTTACCAAGCAGAACTATTCTCGGCAAGCCAAATTGAGTTTGCCGACGAGTCCGACCCCCCGAAATGCCTCAGGAGTCAGCAGCACGTATTTGTCTGCTTGGCTGTGGCTTGTGGCGTCACAGGGTAGAAGGCAGGGACTGTTATAACAGAGCAGACTCTCTCAGGCTAGATGGATGATAGACAGCTAAATAGACACATTACACCTTCAAAACACCTTGTCTGCGTCCCAAATGGTACCCTATTCCCTGTACAGTGACCAGTGCCCATAGTGCACTATATAGGGAATACACTGCCTTTTGGGAGGCACACATTGAGATTTTCCATCATGTGATGTGAGTGCCGAGGTCGCTGGGCAATCTTGCCAAGGATCTTGACTGGAGAACATCCTGCTGGATGTAACGTGGCTGTTGGGGAAACAGATCACGGGCTGGTTGAAAGAAAGTTGATATCTTAATTTTTTTCACCTCCTCTCCCCCACCACAAACCTAATCTCTCTTTCAATACCTTATTTTTCACCCTGAACTTTTTCTCATTCTTTGTCTCATTATATCCCAAACACTCAGTAACTAGGTTTCCATCCAATTGGCGACATATTTTCATGCAAATATTCTAAAATCTACATAAAAACAATATGTGCATTTTCTCACCAGAAATGTGCTTCCATCAAATTGACTTGTTGCAGATAAAAGGCTGTACGTGATGATGGATGATAAAAAATTACTCGCATTTTCAATTCTACTAATGGTTTTGTCACAAAAAATGTTGCATGATATATAGTGAATGTGCCCACTCTGGTCTGTTCTTGACACGTGTGCTCTAGCCAACGGCAGAAAAGCATAGATTATAATGTAACCAGAATAAGACCCTCAATATTTATTGGAAAGGAGCATCAAGCCCATCACTGTGCACTTTCACCACCCTGTGAAGTTCATCATAACATACTGTATTTGATCTGTAGCATAACAAACTGCATGCTTTCCCGAGTCATAGTGGGAGGACCACACAGCATATCATCACGTGACTCCAAGTTTACTTTGAAATGATGGTTATTATATCAATATTTGCACATAAAAGCGTTTCCACCGTAATTTCTCATATAATTCATTTTACAGACACAAAAAGATCCCACCTTGTCTAGCGTATTTTGTTTTGTCGACATTTGGAAAGTTTACCGACAAAATCTGCTCTTTCGATCAGACCTGTCGTGAAATGTTTTATCCAACATGTACTTTACCTGCATAAAAAGGTTGGATGGAAACCTGGTTAGTGATTTCAAAGGATAGGGTTGTTTTATTCTTTGTAAATGTGACTTGGATTCACTCAGTCAATAACACAGTCAGGCAATCAGTTATAGTCCAATTGTACTCTTTTGTTGGTATACATATAGCTGCCCTGTGATGAGAAGATAGCCAAAAGAGGAGCCTGGTTAAGGTCATCGTCCTTCTAAATACAGCTGCTCTCGTCTTGTTTGAATGTGTGTGAATTTGATTTACAACGTGGAATAACAGAGCAGGTTAGGGCAGATGAGTCAGTTTCACCAAAGAGAAGGAGCCCACTACTATTTATTCAATTTATCCAGGAAGACAAATAGTGGGATTACCCACTAGAGAAAAGAAAAGATAAGGAACATAATAGTGGGATTTGGCTGTATGTTCCCCTGCCAGCGCCTGGCTTCTCTGAACTCAATGGTCCCTGCCTCTGTGGTCGAAAAGAAGCGTAAAGCAAAGTGTTCAATAGTCTCTGCCTAGATTAAAGTGTACTGTGCAGCTAGTTAAATTGCTCATCTACATAATATGGCTTGTTATCTATCTCAGCAATGTTAATCAACCTTACTAGCCAAAACTACTTCTCTCATATCCATTCATTAAACTGTACATTGGTGGCTAGAATAGAAACGCTATGTGAAACAACCTGCACCCCACACAGACACAAAAGCATGCATGGAAGCACACACACACACACACACACACACACACACACACACACACACACACACACACACACACACACACACAAACACACAAACACACACACACACACACACACACACACACACACACTAGACACAGAGGACAATTGAAGGTGTGTCGTAAAGAGATTGTGGGACACTACAGAGCGTCTCTCTCTTAAGTAGCTGCAGTTACTCTGACAATGCTGACAAGGTGAGGGTCGCCGGAGCGGGTGGGGCTGAGCGCAGGCAGATATGGCTCCTATGTAGTGGTGTTTGTCTGCAGGGAAAATAACAAGGAGATGCAAGGAAACAATTACCTTTTTCTGACAGGAGATAATAGCCGCATCCCAAATGGCACCCTATTCCCTATATAGGGCACTACTTTTGATGAGCCCTATGAGCCCTGGTCAAAAGTAGTGCACTACATACAGTAGGTAATGGGTTGCCATTTGGGACAAAGATAGTGACAGAGGCTGGCTACCCAGGTACAGCAGGCAATGAGGCTGGTACAGAACAGGATAATTTTAGAACAGTGTTAGCAGCATTATTGTTATAATGGCCTGGAGTGGCTGAGGAGAACACCATGGGTGAAAAACACGGAGGGAAGGAGGGAGAGATAAAGTATTTCTGGGCAGGGTAGGGAGGTGTGTGTGTATGTGTGTGTGTGTGTGTGTGTGTGTGTGTGTGTTTGTCTTTATTTCTGTTTGTGTGTGTGTGTGTATGTGTGTGTGTGTGTGTGTGTGTGTGTGTGTGTGTGTGTGTGTGTGTGTGTGTGTGTGTGTGTGTGTGAGGCTGCTTTTAGAGACAAAAGTGAAAAAGTGAAACGAGTAATGGAAAATGCACTGAACAAAAGTATTAATGCAACAATTTCAAAGATGTTATTGAGTTACAGTTCATATAAGGAAATCAGTCAATTGAAATAAATGTATTAGGCCCTAATCTATGGATTTCACATGACTGGGAATACACATGACTGTTGGTCACAGATACCATTCAAAAAATGTAGGGGACGTGGATCAGAAAACCATTCAGTATCTGGTGTGATCACCATTTGCCTCATGCAGCGCGACATATCTCCTTTGCATAGAGTTGATCAGGCTGTTGATTGTGGTCTGTGGAATGTTGTGCCAATCCTCTTCAATGGCTGTGCGAAGTTGCTGGATATTGGCGGGAACTGGAACACGCTGTCGTACACGTTGATCCAGAGCATCCCAAACATGCTCAATGGGTGATATGTCTGAGTATGCAGATCATGGAAGAACTGGGACATTTTCAGCTCCCAGGAATTGGGTACAGATCCTTGCGACATGGGGCTGTGCATTATCATGCTGTAACATGAGGTGATGGCGGTGGATGAATGGCACAACAATGGGCCTCAGGATCTCGTCACGGTGCATTCAAATTGCCATCGATAAAAATGCAATTGTGTTTCTTGTCCGTAGCTTATGCCTCCCCATACCATAACCCCACCGCCACCATGGGGCACTCTGTTCACAACGTTGACATCAGCAAACCGCTCGCCCACAAGACGCCATACACGCTGTCTGCCATTTGCCCGGTACAGTTGAAAGCGGGATTCATCCGTGAAGAGCACACTTCTCCAGCGTGCCAGTGGCCATCGAAGTTGAGCATTTGCCCACTTAAGTCGGTTATGACGTCAAACTGCAGTCAGGTTAAGACCCTGATGAGGACATCGAGCACGCAGATGAGCTTCCCTGAGATGATTTCTGACAGTTTTCTGAAAACAACCTGTCAGAAATTCTGATAGTTTGTGCAAACCCACAGTTTCATCAGCTGTCCAGGTGGCTGGTCTCAGACGATCCCGCAGGAAAAAAAAAGCTGGATGTGGAGGTCCTGGTCTGGCGTGGTTACACGTGGTCTGCGGTTGTGAGGCCGGTGGAACTTACTGCCAAATTCTTTAAAACGACGTTGGAGGCGGCATATGGTAGAGAAATGAACATTAAATTATCTGGCAACAGCTCTGGTGGACATTCCTGCAGTCAGCATGCCAATTGCATGCTCCCTCAAACCTGAGACATCTGTGGCATTGTGTTGTGTGACAAAACTGCACATTTTAGAGTGGCCTTTTATTGTCCCCAGCACAAGGTGCACCTGTGTAATGATCAGGAGCGCAACTTTCACTGAGAACGGGGGGGGGGGGGGACATGTCCCCGCCACATTCTGAAATTGCATTTTTGTCGCCCCCAGTTTTATCATTGGAATGTGACACAAAACGAGGCAACAGTGTGCTTTAGGCTGCTTGGAGTGTTTATCCAACTGGATAAAAAAATGATATATAAAATAATTATTATAATAATGTCCCCCCCAAGTTGCGCCCCTGGTAATGATCATGCTGTTTAATCAGCTTCTTGATATGCCACACCTGTCAGGTGGATGGAATATCTTGGCAAAGGTGAAATGCTCACTAACAGGGATGTAAACAAATTTGTGCACGAAATCTGAGAGAAATAAGCTTTTTGTGCATATGGAACATTTCGGGGATCTTTTATTTCAGCTCATGAAACATGGGACCAACACTTTACATGTTGCATTTATATTTGTGTTCAGTATACATGAACCAACAGTTCAAACACAGTTCAGAGACAGTTCACACACCGGACACTGACTTATCAGGTCCATCATACTACTACAGTATGTTTCCACAAGTCTTTTATGACAAGAAAATAGTGGTTGTCCCCTGTTGGGTCTCTGGCTTGTTGGAACAACAGAAGGCTTGTTATGAAGTTGTAGTTGATGTTGCTGATCCCTAGAATGCAGACAGGAGTTTGGGAGGAGGGGAGTTAGTGTACTATCTCTTCTTTTTCTTCTTCTTTTCCCATCCCTGTGTATCTTATCCATCTCCCATGTCTCTCTTGGCTTTAGGATTTATTTGGGTATGAATGGAGCATTCGTTGGGAGATTGCATTAGGGCAAATCTGATTAGGGGTTGGAATGATCTTCTAGGAAATATGGGAACTTGTTTTTGGAAATGCATTCAACCAGTATCCACTCCCTTCATTCTAGAAGTGTATGGTCATTAGGTTCAAATGGCAATTGGAAACAAATGTAGGCAACCTTAATCTCTTTCCTGTAGATATGCGATAATACTCTGATGGCAATGTTGTGGTCAATCAGATCAAATAATAAGTGTAACAATGAGTTTGACGTATAGAACATCCTCTGCCAAATCGAGGGAGAGGAAAATTCCAATGTGAGAAGTGAGCACTCTAATCACAGTGAGAAAAATGATTTACATTGGTCGTGACAAGATCCCAGTAGAGGAGATTCATATCAGGCCAGTGCAGGATTTAATCAGAGAATGAATCTACTCTGTAAGTGTGGATCACAAGTGTGTATAAGTGTGTGTGTGTGTGTGTGCGTGCATGTGCATGTGTGTGTGTGTGTGTGTGTGTGTGTTCTGGAAGGGCTGAGGGATTAGGTTGTGAAGAGTCTGCTTCTTTAGTAGATTGATTCATATTTTAGGGGAATATCCATCATGATTTGGTAGTGTGTGACGAGTTGCAAATCCAACATTTAAAACTGATGCATCCATGCATACAACGTGTCCACATTCTTTAAGAAGCCTTCTACTTTGTGCTTTTCTTCATTGTTTTAAGATAATTGTGTTATCTTGTATTCATACTGTATCTCTTCAGTACATTTTGAGAATGGGCCTGCCAGTCAAAACATTTAAATAGCTTATTTCCTCCTTATTCTTAAATGGACAATCAGTCATAGTTCCAGTCAATAACGGTATAACAAACCCACAAGGTATTTAAAGGACCAGGAGGGTATCGTTTCTAACGCACTGTGGTGAAACCACAGGACAAAGTCAGCCGTCTAGAGATGAAAACACTAATATATTCTGTTTTATTCTCCCTGCCAAGCGTGGGTAGTTGGCACAAATGGAGCATTTTAATTAAAAACGGCTGAGACACATGAACCAGGATGAAGACAGGCTGGCAGAGCAGTGCCAAGGTTTCCCACACATAGCCTAGCCTACACACTATGCTTGGACGATATACCGTTTATACCGTATACAGGTTTTTTCTAAATACCAAGAGTATGATTTTCAATACCGTAACAAAATAAATAAATATACATACAGTACCAGTCAAAACTTTGAACACACCTACTCATTCAAGGGTTTTTCTTTATTTTTACTATTTTCTACACTGTAGAATAATAGTGAAGACATCAAAACCATGAAATAACACATACGTATGGAATAATGTAGTAATCAAAAAAGTGTCACCAGCAAAGCACCCCCACACCATCACACCTCCTCCTCCATGCTTCACGGTGGGAACCATATATGCGGAGATCATCCGTTCACCTACTCTGCGTCTCACAAAAGACACGGCGGTTTGAACCAAACATCTCAAATTTGGACTCATCAGACCAAAGCACAGATTTCCACCTGTCTAATGTCCATTGCTCGTGTTTCTTGGCACAGGCAAGTCTCTTCTTCTTATTGGTGTCCTTTAGTAGTGGTTTCTTTGCAGTAATTCGACCATGAAGGCCTGATTCACGCGGTCTCCTCTGAACAGTTGATGTTGAGATGTGTCTGTTGTGTTGTGAGAAGGTAGGGGGGTATACAGAAGATAGCCCTATTTGGTAAAAGACCAAGTCCATATTATGGCAAGAACAGCTCAAATAAGCAAAGAGAAACGACAGTCCATCATTACTTTAAGACATAAATGTCACTCAATCTGGAAAGTTTCAAGAACTTTGAAAGTTTCTTCAAGTGCAGTCGCAAAAACCCTCAAGCACTATGATGAAACTGGCTCTCATGAGGACCGCCACAGGAAAGGAAGAACCAGAGTTACCTCTGCTGCAGAGGATAAGTTCATTAGAGTTACCAGCCTCAGAAATTGCAGCCCAAATAAATGCTTCACAGAGTTCAAGTAACAGACACATCAACTGTTCAGAGGAGACTGCGTGAATCAGGCCTTCAAATTTGTGTGCACACACATTTTGAGAAATAAGCTTTTTGTGCGTATGGAAAATGTCTGGGATCTTTTATTTTCACTCATGAAACATGGGACCAACACTTTACATGTTGCATTTATATTTTTGTTTAGTGTATATATATTATTTATTTGGGGGGCCACCCCAACTCACAGGGGCTGCGGAGGCGTGTGCTACTATAAGAAATCTAAGATGTGTCAAATAAATGATATCCAGCTCAGGGCTCCAGCTATGCATCTGGTTTGCTAACTTGCTAGCTAAGTGGCTAGATGTCAGGATCAAGCTTCTTGGTGACAGCAGAGACATTCAATCCCCTCCTGGATCAATATACCGTTGCCTAAATTGTTTTGTGTGTAAAAAAACAAGCAAACAAAAATAGGCTGTATTTTTTAGACCTTCCCATGTGTGCACTTCCGGTAATACCGTATACCCTGGTATGGTACAGAAACTGTATAACAGTATGTACATCTGGATACAGCCTAACCTTACTACACACCACGTCTGTCACTTGCCTCGCAGTGATTCATTGAAGGAAAATGTATAACAGAAACTACATTATATCTACGGGCCCATAGAGGAATTCTCTAGTCTAAACTTTTGTATATGTCTTCCATTCTGGTCACTCTTATTGTCACTGCTGGGGATAACATAGCCAGATAAATGAACACGATGACATGGTTGACATGATGATTGGTTCAAATCCCAAGTAAAGTGATTTTTGCCCTTTTAGTTTTTATATGGCTGTAAAATATTGTTGTCATGAAATCAACATTTTACAGCCATATAATGTTGGCACGAAATGGTGTACTATACTCCACTGCTGGGATTACCAATGGTTTCATAAATTAATGATTAGAATCTAAATGTATTAAAAAAACAGCCACTGATTGTGTATATCCCTTTCCTCTGGAAGTGAGTATCCAAATGTCATCAAATGTTTATTTGGGTTGATTGGCTGGCAAGGTAATCTGTTCATGTTAAAAGGGTGTTGATGTAATTTGGTAAACTGCTTGATGGGGTGAATGACTACTGTTTACCAGGCTGACCAGATGGCTCATAAAAAGACAAGAGAAATTACACTGTAGCTTGACTGCATGTGTTTCTTCTGTCACACAGGCCATCCACAGCCATGTTGCTTTTTAGAGAAGTCAACCTCTACTATTATGAAGCATTATTTTTTATCATGGAATTGTTATTCCTCTATAAAACTGTCCTATACCATGAAGCATGTATTTTGGTATATATTGTGGTTATTATAGTATGTTGTGTGCATAGTACCTCTATGATGTTAATATGTCCATCCATGAATCTAATGTGCTGTTTGATTAGCGTTCATCATGGTTTTCCATATTTTCCTGGTTTTATAGCCGTGCAACACATCGCATCGTTATGCAAGTGTCCATTGAGATGTTTGCCAGCGCGTTGGCCTCCTCCATCTCTGCTCTGCCAAATCCAGGGAGATTACCGTTGTTATGGTTACGGAAAGCTGCTGATGTAATTCGGCCAGGTCGTCAGGTTGGACAAAGGTGGGCAGTGTGCTTCCCACTCCCCCTCCTTTCCCCCCTTCCCTCCTCCCTTCTTTCCCTCCCTGTCTCCAGTGAGGAAATTAAGGAAACCAAAACATAATTGATGGGTTGGTTACACCATCATTGATAAATAGTAATGTGATTAAAATGAGATCGTTCTCTAAATCTCTCTCTCCACATTACTAATATTAGAAGTGAGGAATTGGAAAAACTAAACAATTGGGTTCTTTTGGGTGCATTTCACTCTAGTCCCCCCCCCCCCCCCCCCCCTTCCAATTGGTAATCAAGTACCCTCCATAACGATGGTTGGAAGCATGGTAATCACATTATGGCCATATTTACTGGCATGGGAGGGTCGGGCTGGACAGACAGGGTGTATATTTACTAGGGGGCAGCTGGAACACATCAATAATCGTGAGCGGAAATGCAAGGAAATGTTCCTAGGATGTCCTTCTAACCAAGTGTATTTGGTTCCCATTAATTTGGACATTAAACCAGGCAGCTAATTGTCCATTAGGGCTTAATGTATTTTTTCCTGCAACACGAGTCCTGGTGTATGTCTAATGATGGCAGTGTTGTCACCATTGACAGGCCGTAGGCTACACACTGTAGTAACACAGAGAGAGGCGGCAGACTAAAATATGAGTCACTGTGACTTAATTTACTTGGTAGGCCCCACTTTAGTCATTACAGAGCAAACTCAATGGACCAAGTACAGTAATGTCTCTCTCTCTCTCTATCTTTCATGTCCTGGAAATGGTCAACGAAGATAGTGGGTGTGATAAGGATCGACCATAAATGCATCAAGAGTTGTCTATCTATGATGCAGGTTGTCCTGATAAACTGGTGCGTTCTGCATTGTGTGCATGTACCTAATTTGAAAATGGCAAATGGTCTGATTTGAATGGCAAATTTGAGGAAGTACCCATCGTCATGACATTTCAATGTTTGAATAGAGGTAGGCTATCTGTGCCACATGGGGGCATTGTCCCTGTGAATGTGAAGGGACTCCCACTCAAGCCCAGGTGCATGATACATGCCAGACAGGGTCGGGGTCAATACAATTTCAATTCAGTAAATTCAGGAGGTAGACTGGTTGAATATTTTCCGTCAGTCTATACTTAACTGTTTGGCTATGGTTGTGTTGCAGGATTGACCTGTTCAGTCCTGTTCTTGAATAGCCAGGTGCAGCCTAACTCAATAATTCATCATGAAGACTACTTTGAATGGCCTTGAAAGTGTGTTTCAGGGGAGCAGAAAAAACGGTTTATTAAATGCTACAAGACTGCATAAAGAATGCATGATATGATAGGGGCGAAAATAGACAAAAACGAAATGCTGTGTAGTAGAATTGTTGCAGAAGAGTAGCAGCACATGTTAGAGGTAACTGCACCGCCCACAACCGCAGGGCTCTCCAGAGGGTGGTGCGGTCTGCCCAACGCATCACCGGGGGCAAACTACCTGCCCTCCAGGACACCTACAGCACCCGATGTCACAAGAAGGCCAAATAGATCATCAAGGACAACAACCGCCCGAGCCACTGCCTGTTCACCCCGCTATCATCCAGAAGGCGAGGTCAGTACAGGTGCATCAAAGCTGGGACCGAGAGACTGAAAAACAGCTTCTATCTCAAGGCCATCAGACTGTTAAATAGCCATCACTAGGCGGCTTCCACCCAGTTACGTAACCCTGCACCTTAGAGGCTGCTGCCCCATATATATAGACTTGAAATCAATAGTCACTCTAATAATGTTTACATATTTTTGCTTTATTCATCTCATATGTATATACTGTATTCTATTCTACTGTATTTTATTCTATGCCACTCCGACATTGCTCATCCTAATATTTCTAATATTCCATTATTTTACTTTTAGGTTGTATGTATTGTGTGTATTGTTGTCAATTGTTCGATATACTGCACTGTTGGAGCTAGAAACACAAGGTAGCAGCCTTAGAACTGCATCTCCCCTGTCCCCTCCTCTCCCCTACCACCCCCCTCTCTTCTCCCCTACCCCTCATCTCCCCCCCCCCTCTCCTCGCCTCCCCTACCTCTCCATCTGTCCTCTCCCTACCCCTCCCCCCTGTTACACTCAACACTGTTTATCTTTCCACCGCCACCACACCGGCCTCTCAATAAACAGCAGCATCTTCAGTTCAGTCGTTCCATGCAAATACACACAAACCCCCAAAAGATATGATTACGAGAGTAGCAAACACACTCAGTGGGCTGGATTGACTCTCAGCTGCTGTTGCAGCCAAGGTGATAGTAAAAACAATATGAGGAACCGTGGAAAAAGCTGTTAAATGATATAGCCTACTGTAACTAATCATGGCCCAACACTATGTTTTATTACATTACCAGCTAAACAATGGTTATCTCTGGAACTGCAGATGGAAAACCCTCATTGGGTTATTTTTCAGTTGGACTACCCACACACACAGTGATAAAATCTTAAGCAGAATGGGGGATATCACCAAACGGATAAGGAGTGCATTGCGCAAATGTGGGTGTTACTTGACAGTTTGTTACGTGTGATGTTTTGTTATGGAAGTTATGAAGTTGTCAACCAAGAGTCAGCAGCACCAGTTCAACCAATGATAAAGCTTTAGAGTTACTCTTCCACGTGCTTTATCTTGAGTCTTGACAACCTCTGCAATATCGAAACAAACTTTGCTTGAGGGGTCTAATGCATTAGAGTTTTTTAATGCAATTTCTGCATTTTTTAAATTAAAGATTTAACAATTGAAACTTGGATGTTTAATTATTAAGAGGTGTTCAGGAAACCAAGGTTGGCAGGATAGGGCCAGCAATCCATCATAAGGACACTGGCAGTTATTAGAAGGAATATATGTTCAATAGGAGTTATTATGGGGCACATAGCTATCCTATCTATGGAAAGAGGAAGGAGACAAGGCTTGGCTAACTAGGCCTGTTCTTCCTGGAGAGTCCTGCCTGCTCCTTATACTTGGAAAAGTATTGTCATTAGTGTAGCTCATCTGTGTGTGTTGTTCTTGTGTATGTATGTCACCAGGTGACCATCCTCCCCAGGGACACGGGATTCCCTATAGCCTCTAGGCTTAGTGTCACATACATCAACTAGATCCACTCACTCATTCACACACACACACACACACCTCCTCACCTCCAGAGGCAGGGGTCAAGGTTTGCCAAAAAAGCCTTTGGGTTGGACAAAATTAAAGAATAGTTGATGAAAAACATCATTCATAAAACCATTCATCAATATACTGCCTTGGCTTTATTGATCACCTGGGTGCAGCCTATATTTAGATGTACAGATGGGTTTTCTGTCAGAGGTGTAGTTGTGTGCCTTTTGATGTAAACTACCATTTATGGCTAGTTTTATAGGTTTGAATACATTAGCAGGGTTTGACTGATGTAGGACTGATGTTTAACTTGTCTGAAAGCTTAAGTCACTAAAAATAAATGGTCTGTAACGCCATGGGCCAAAAATGTGACAGAAAATTGTGTTGTATGATGCAAGGAGCAACTTTACAAAATAAAGTTAATTATTATAATTATTATCATACAGAGAATCAGACAACATGTAGGCTACCCTCTGCCTAGAGCTGGGCAATAGGGCCAAAAAGTCATATCATGATAAATGTACCCATTTAGCTAGCTAACTTTTAAACCCACAGTTATTTTCCATTAGCGGCAGAGCTGTAGACATACTTTTTTCCAGTGCCAAGTAGGAGATGAAAGAAGTGAGCTACTTTATCTAACATGTTCAGGGAATGCATGATGGATATTTTGTCAAAATAGGATCCAGAATGATCAGATGTATTTTTGGGTCTTAAGAGATTCATTTGCCTGAATATTTTTTGTGCATGTTTGCCTAGGCTATAGGACCCATGCTACATACTGTATTTCAGGAAGTGGGAACTCAAAACATATTAGCTAGATTGCTAACCTTAAATTTAAGATATTGTTGCTTCATAGCCATGTAATTGATCTAACAGTAATTTCTATGTTCAACACAAACTTTCCATTGGTAGTTGTCACGACTTCCTCCGAAGCTGCCTCCCCTCCTTGTTCGGGCAGGCTTCGGCGTTCGTCGTCACCGGCCTTCTAGCCACTGCCGCTCTATATCTCATCATTCCATTTGTCTTGTCTTGTCAATTACACACACCTGGTTCATATTCCCCTCATTAGTATGTGTTTAAGTCTTCCCTCTGCCCCACTTCTCCTTGTGGGTGATTGTTCATTGTGAGGATTAGTAGCTTGGTTGAGCTCAGTATTTTGTATTGCCGGGGTATTTTCCCTGTGTGCATGTTTGTTCCATCCTGAGAATAAATCACTTTTCTCCCGGGTAACCCGGTATTTCCCGCCAAAACTGGAAGTGTAATTCAAAAGCATTATAAAGCATATAAATACAGTATGTCTGGATTTGATTAGAGCTTTGATCAAAATGAAAATTCAAATCTGATGCTACCTGAGCCTGATGAGCCATATATTAAATCAATTTTATGAGCCCTACATTAACGAAATGTAATGAGCCCAAGCCCAAAAAAGCCCAAATGGTTGTGCCATTATCCAATACATACAGTGGGGAGAACAAGTATTTGATACACTGCCGATTTTGCAGGTTTTCCTACTTACAAAGCATGTAGAGGTCTGTAATTTTTATCATAGGTACACTTCAACTGTGAGAGACGGAATCTAAAACAAAAATCCAGAAAATCATATTGTATGATTTTTAAGTAATTAATTAGCATTTTATTGCATGACATAAGTATTTGATACATCAGAAAAGCAGAACTTAATATTTGGTAAAGAAACCTTTGTTTGCAATTACAGAGATCATACGTTTCCTGTAGGTCTTGACCAGGTTTGCACACACTGCAGCAGGGATTTTGGCCCACTCCTCCATACAGACCTTCTCCAGATCCTTCAGGTTTCGGGGCTGTCACTGGGCAATACGGACTTTCAGCTCCTTCCAAAGATTTTCTATTGGGTTCAGGTCTGGAGACTGGCTAGGCCACTCCAGGACCTTGAGATGCTTCTTACGGAGCCACTCCTTAGTTGCCCTGGCTGTGTGTTTCGGGTCGTTGTCATGCTGGAAGACCCAGCCACGACCCATCTTCAATGCTCTTACTGAGAGAAGGAGGTTGTTGGCCACTGATCTCGCGATACATGGCCCCATCCATCCTCCCCTCAATACGGTGCAGTCGTCCTGTCCCCTTTGTAGAAAAGCATCCCCAAAGAATGATGTTTCCACCTCCATGCTTCACGGTTGGGATGGTGTTCTTGGGGTTGTACTCATCCTTCTTCTTCCTCCAAACACGGCGAGTGGAGTTTAGACCAAAAAGCTCTATTTTTGTCTCATCAGACCACATTACATTTACATTTACATTTTAGTCATTTAGCAGACGCTCTTATCCAGAGCGACTTACAGTTTAGTGAATACAAAAAAAAAATTATACTGGCCCCCCGTGGGAATCGACCCCACAACCCTGGCATTGCAAACGCCATGCTCTATCAACTGAGCTACATCCCTGCCGGCCATTCCCTCCCCTACCCTGGACGACGCTGGGCCAATTGTGCGCCGCCCATGAGTCTCCCGGTCGCGGCCGGCTGCGACAGAGCCTGGATTCGACCCAGGATCTCTAGTGGCACAGTTAGCACTGCGATGCAGTGCCTTAGACCACTGTGCCACACATGATGACCTTCTCCCATTCCTCCTCTGGGTCATTGGCAAACTTCAGACGGGCCTGGACATGCGCTGGCTTGAGCAGGGGGACCTTGCGTGCGCTGCAGGATTTTAATCCATGACGGCGTAGTGTGTTTCTAATGGTTTTCTTTGAGACTGTGGTCCCAGCTCTCTTCAGGTCATTGACCAGGTCCTGCCGTGTAGTTCTGGGCTGATCCCTCAACTTCCTCATGATCATTGATGCCCCACGAGGTGAGATTTTGCATGGAGCCCCAGACCGAGGGTGATTGACCGTCATCTTGAACTTCTTCCATTTTCTAATAATTGCGCCAACAGTTGTTGCCTTCTCACCAAGCTGCTTGCCTATTGTCCTGTAGCCCATCCCAGCCTTGTGCAGGTCTACAATTTTATCCCTGATGTCCTTACACAGCTCTCTGGTCTTGGCCATTGTGGAGAGGTTGGAGTCTGTTTGATTGAGTGTGTGGACAGGTGTCTTTTATACAGGTAACGAGTTCAAACAGGTGCAGTTAATACAGGTAATGAGTGGAGAACAGGAGGGCTTCTTAAAGAAAAACTAACAGATCTGTGAGAGCCGGAATCCTTACTGGTTGGTAGGTGATCAAATACTTATGTCATGCAATAAAATGCAAATTAATTACTTAAAAATCATACAATGTGATTTTCTGGATTTTACAGACCTCTACATGCTTTGTAAGTAGGAAAACCTGCAAAATTGGCAGTGTATCAAATACTTGTTCTCCCCACTGTACATGTATCAATCTAGAACAGGATTATCTATTTTGGATGGAATTTGAATGGAGTTGATGGAGAGAAAGAAAGACTGCAAGAGTGCTCGAGCGTGCACTGATTTAAAGCAACAGTATTCATTTGAGTGATAGGCTGTTTTAAAACTCTGCAGCTGCAATAAAAAAAACAATATTGAAAATGTAAAACCAAGGTGACCCCCGAAGGCCAGATGGAGATGGGTATATTAGACACACATTCAGTCTTTATATTACTGTAGCATGGGCACTGATTCGTCATACAGAGGCCGCAGAGAAGCCAGATTTAGACATTGCATATAATTTAACAGTTGCATGTCACGCCACGCTGTTCATATAAATAATTTATTATAATTTACCGGTTTCTCACAGTTATTTATCCTTGGAAAAGGGAGTGGTTTTGGGCTGTAGATCCCGGTAAATCTTAGTAACCGGGTTCCAGCCATTCAACCCTACTATGGATTGTGCTTAGGAGCATTCTTTTTTTTATCTCTAAATGAATAAAATAGTGAGAAAAATATATTTAGCTTAATTTAATATCATCCTAAATTAAGCTATATATATATAATTATTTTGCCATATCTAATTAACGTATATTACGCTACTTTCAATGATGTGGACAGTATATGTTACTACATTACATAAGCTGACGTTTTGACCACATCGAAATGGGGGGAATTACACATCCTTTTACCTCAGATTGGTGATGCTAGTATAAGAGTTTATAGTCAACACGATGACACAAGATCAATTGCTTAAAACAGATCAATATCTTTGGTTTTGTACTGTTGATTTTGTCCTACGCACTGAGGGTTGCAGGATTTAGAACACAGCTATCGTATAATTTCTCAAATGGCACTGATATTTCGGGGCGGTCTCTCTATAAAAGTCGCTGGCCACACACCAATACACTGATTTTACAGTCAAACTATCACTTATATAGCAGCCAACAGTTGTCACTGTTGATATCCTATGGTGGGTCTTGATTCCTTGAAGTTAATTAACAGAAAATGTGTTTTGTTCCCTTTTCCGTCATGGCAGCCTCCCGAAATCAACATCCGGCATTCCAAAATATAGATATAAGCCTTCTACAAGTTTTCATCTAACCAACCATAGGTAATTCCAAGTTTCCGTGTGGCCTTTGAATAGTTTAAACAGAACTACACCCCAAACGTTTGCCCCCCGTTCTATTGATTTCATCATGATATCGATGGAAGTGATTAATCAAACAATTTTGCCATTACACTTACCGCGTTAGCGACCCACTTGAATCAAAATGCAAGACTTCTAAATGTAGCAAGCTGTCTTCTACAAATTGTCCTCTAACCAGTGATGTACACATTATTCCCAGATTCTATGTGGTTTTTGAGCTGTGTTAGTTTTAACAAGATGTGCAACCTCATCTCTCCTCAAGCAATGGCCCCCTCGTTTCATGACCATACGAAACCTGTTTGCTGACCAAAAATGTGCTATAACTGGGCAAATAACTCACTAACTAGCAAGGAATATCAACAAATGTGCACATGTGATTGCATGCAGCTCTGCGCTCTGAAAGATCACTTGTGCCTCTCAATGCAACACAATAATTATACTCCCCTGTGCTCTGCAGAGATTGGGAGAACAGTGCACAACACATCGCATCCGGAGGACACTTTGATCCAGTTCTGATCTGAGTAATTCTTTGATTTTGTACTTTTTGTTTACTTGTCCATTCGGACAACTTACATCTATATTCTGCTTGCCCACATTTTGTTTTACTTGTTCCTGACAACCGAACAAGCGTTAATGTCGAGCCCTGCATAAGTAATAGTGCATAATCATGTATAGGGTTTGTTTTTTCATTGTGTGCAGAAGAGTTGATTACTTTTCTCAAAGCAATCACAATGTAAAACATTTAGCAAAAATGCATCCCTTCGATAGAATTAAGTAGGCTATTTGACTTTGTTTTGGCTGGCTGGGAGGAAGTTAATTGTTTTGATCAATTTAGCCTATTTCTATTTTCATTGTGAGCAGAGTGCAATGCATACACTCATAGAAAAAAGAGTTCCAAAAGGGCTCTTCGGCTGTCCCCATAGGATAACCCTTTTTGGTTCCAGGTAGAACCTTCTGTGGAAAGGGTTTTACATGGAACCCAAAAGGGGTTCTCTATGGGAACAGCCGAAGAACCCTTTTAGGTTCTAGATAGCACCCTTTCTTCTAAGAGTGTATCCACTCAATCTAGCTAAATAAATAAATGCAATTTGGCTTCCAGGTGATGCAGTAGTAGCCTGAATGTCTTTGCGTATTAGCTGAACCATTATCAGGCTCCAGGAACAGTGGGTGGTAAACAATAGATCAATCAATCCACTCAGATTTAGTCTCCCTCCTAGATGATCACACAGGATGGATGGGAGTCCAGAGAGGCTCAGGGTGTCTCTAGCTGTAGACAGGAGGTCTGTGCAATTGGAGTCTCCCAACCACATTGGAGGACATTGCTCTATGTTTTTAATTGATGCTATAGGGACAGATTTTGAGCCCTCGATTCAGTCAAGTCAATACTAGTGGGAAAAACGAGAAGTGCCTCTTTAAGTTTTCGAAAGATGGGCAGCGACTGCGCTGTCCTGACTTTAGGGGGAAGCTTGTTAGACCATTGGGGTGCCAGGACAGAGAAGAGCTTTGACTGGGCTGAGTGGGAGCTGCCCTCCCGTAGGGGTGGGAGGGTCAAAAGACCAGAGGTGTCGGAACGGAGTGCTCGGGTTGGAATGTAGGGTTTGAGCATAGCCTGAAGGTAAGGAGGGGCAGTTCCCCTTGCTGCTCCGTAGGCAAGAACCAGGGTCTTAAAGATGATGTGAACTTCGACTGGAAGCCAGTGGAGTGTGCGGAGGAGTGGGGCGACACGGGAGAACATAGATACTGTAGGTTTAACACCAGGTGTGCAGGGGTTTGATGGCACAGGCGGGGAGCCCAGCCAACAGCAAGTAAAGGTGTACTATTGCTGCTTTTTTCTCATTTTTCAAGCGAAGGTCTTTGAAGGGAGTATACGAGCATGCTCGCTCGGTTCGCCTAGCCAACTTCAGCTAAACGTGCTGGATGCTGACGCCTTTACAGTAGTCTAGACGGGAGATGACAAGTGCCTGAATTAGGACCTGCGTCGCTTCCTGTGTGAGGAAAGGTCGTACTCTACGGATGTTGTAGAGCACGAACCTGCAGGAGCGAGTCACTGCTTTGATGTCTGCAGAGAACGACAGGGTGTTGTCCAGGGTCACGCCAAGGTTCTTTACTCTCTGGGAGGTGGACACCGTGGAGTTGTTAACCGTGATGGAGAGGTCTTGGAGAGGGCAGGCCTTCTCTGGAAGGAAGAGCAGCTCCGTTTTGTCGAGGTTGAGCTTCACGTGGTGGGCCGACATCCAAGCTGAAATGTCTGCCAGGCACGATGCGTGTCACCACCTGGGTGTCAGAAGGGGGGAAGGAGAAAAGTGTGTCATCTGCATAGCAATGATAGGAGAGACCATGTGAGGATATGACAGAGCCGAGTAACTTGGTGTAAAGAGAAACGTTGGTCTTTATCTAATTTCACTTAATGTGACACTTGAAATCCAATCGATTGTCATTAATGTGATTTGTTAGTTCAGTTCCTCCTTTGCTGTCTAGGTTGTTTCTAGATTGCACACACACACGCACACACATACATGCACACACACACACACACACACACACACACACACACACACACACACACACAGATGTACAAACAGTTTGATGACCTAGCTTCCTGTCTCTCCCACTGCCCTGTTCCCGTGTGGCGTCCCGGCCACTGGCTGCTCGATGTGCCGGATATGGATCTCATTATTGGCTGCAGTGTAATGTATCTGCATGGCAGGGCTCAGACTGGCTGTCACTCAGCTGGGAGACTCATGCATTATCACAGGTAGAGCCATGGGCCTACTCTGGTGAGGGACGGGCGTATTGGGACTCTATGGAGCCATTCTCTCCCATCAAAGTGGTCTAAGTGGTTGTATTATGTACTGGATTGTGTAATTGTATTTTCAAAATATCAATATAAAATCTATCTTCTATCTAATCTGTCACCCAATAAATTGTAGTTTGGCATTAGAAAGCCAGTAGTGATTATAGTGCCTTCTCCCAACTATATTACTGGTAAGCATTATTGACATGGTGTGTTCTTACATTTTTGTTCCTTGCCTACCTTGATGAATATAAATGCTTTAGTGAGGTTTAGACATGATAACAAACTAATCCTGTGAAACTAAACCGAAGATCTCAAAGGCATCCAACACACTACTCAGCGGCTCAAATATTTACACTCATATGTCTTACAGTAAACAAATACATTGTTCTTCTGTTTTTCCTCTCAACAATTTCACTGTGTAGAACAATGCAAAAATACCGGTTGAATGCATTAGTCAATTACAAACCCACAAACAAACAAAAGCATCCCATTTCTCCCTGTGCACACTTGTTGTAGCTATTCTATTGTGGCCCCTTTTCAGGAGATGGTGCATTCTCACACCTACCAGTCCATGGGGGTTCAGTTCAGATGACCTACCCTTGACTGTCTGATTCAACCCTTTTCTTCCAGGGCTGCTCTGTCTGTGAGCTCTGTGGTCCAGTATGAGCTGCCAGGGAACCAGGCTGCTCTACCATGTGTCACGTAGGGACACGCAATCTCTGTTACAACAGCAGCAGGTTCCCCCCACGACAATCACCCCCTCACCACAGTCATCTCCCTGCCCCCCCTCCCCCCTCAACCCCTGTGTGTGTTAGTAGTATGTGCAAATGTGTGTGCGTGTGAAACAATATTGATTGTAAACTGAAACTGTGTGTGTTTTCTGGTTTGTGACGTTATCGGCGTTACTCACTTGAAAAAGAGAGACGTGAGAATAGGAACACGGCAGGAAGTGAAACAGCACACCACAATGACACACACACACACCATGACATGCCCTTCACAGCGTTTGTTGTCATTGTGCGTTAAGTGCTGTCATTCACTCTTGTAGTTTAAAACTCAATGTTCCTATAATTTTTTTACATTTTAGTCATTTAGCGACTTACAGGAGCAATTAGGGTTAAGTGCCTTGCTCAAGGGCACATCGGCAGATTTTTCACCTAGTCGGCTCGGGGATTAGAACCAGCGACCTTTCGGTTACTGGCACAACGCTCTTAACCACTAAGTTACCTGCCGCCCTATAATATGTAGACAGTATTTTTTAGTCTAAGTTATAAAGTTGTATATCCAATGTCACTCTTATGTACAGTAGTTATGTTTTATGGTTGTATATCTATTGTCATTTACATTTTTACAGTATATTCATTTTCTCATTCTCATATGTGACCGACTGCCTTGAATCGGTCTTATGTAGCAAAATTTGAAATTGTGTTTTTTACATTGTATAAAATGGTATATCATACACTGCATTTGGGAACAATTGGAAAGTAATTCTGCTTTGAAAGTTAATAAACTTGTAACCCCACTTTTTGAGAAAATGGCCCTGTTTTGGTACACCAACTGGAGAGCTCTTTTGTCTACACCCGTTCAGCATTGTTCACACCCTCTTAAGCCTTAGCCCCACCCATCTCTTTAAGGATTCACATGTGAGGTCATGTGCTAAAGGTCATGTAGTGTGGTAAAGATTAAGACTATAAGTGGTAAAAGTAGTAGCCTACAATAAGGAAAATGTTCAGGTAAACAGAAAGTGACCATATATAAAAATATTACATGACGCTTATCCAGACACACTTGTCTAAATTGATGGGTCATGTGAAAGAAATGCTATAACCCCCAGTCACATCTTGCTAAGTGGATGGGTCTCTACAGAAGGTGTGAACAACATAGCGAAATGGTTACTTGCATAATAGCAATATCAAAAATAGATAGTGTCAATATAAAGAAAAAAAGAACAATCGTCAATGCCAAAAGAGAAAGGACAAATAATATAAAGGATGTAGAAGAACAATATCAATAACAATATCAGTGATACTGGTGATAGATGAGGTAGTTATATGCATACAATCAGGGGTAAAGTGGCTGAGCAGCAGGATAAAAAAAGTAAATAGTAGCAGCAACATATGGAGTGTGTGTTAGGAGAGAGTCATGTGAATGTCCATAGAGACACTGCAGGTGCCATTGAACTAATGGCGCCGGAGAAGATGGCTGCCGTTTTACAGCCCTCTAACCAATTGTACTATTATGTGTGTTTTTCCGTATTATTTGTAATTTATTTTGTACATAATGTTTCTGCCATCGTCTCTTATAACCAAAAAGAGCTTCTGGATATCAGGACAGCGATTACTCACCTCGTATTGGACGAAGATTTGTTCTTCAACGAGGCGGCCGCGAAGGATATCCTACAGACACCCGACAAGGCCCAAATCCCTGTCATTCGCATGAGAAAGAGACAGAGATATTGTGGACGTAGGTCAGGGTGCCTTGTAAGGATCCGACGGCGAGCGAGTAAACTGCCTCTTCCATCAATCCTATTAGCCAATCTTCAATCATTTGAGAATAAATTGGATGACCTAAGATTACAGTTATCCTACCAACGGGACATTAAAAACTGTAATATCTTATGTTTCACCGAGTCGTGGCTGAACGACGACATGGACAACATACAGCTAGCGGGCTATACGCTACATCGGCAGGATAGAACGGCTGACTCCGGTAAGACAAGGGGTGGCGGTCTGTGTATATTTGTAAACAACAGCTGGTGCACAAAATCAAATACTAAGGAAGTCTCGAGGTTTTGCTCGCCTGAGGTAGAGTATCTCATGATAAGCTGTAGATCACACTATTTACCAAGAGAGTTTTCATCTATATTTTTCATAGCTGTCTATTTACCACCACAAACCAATGCTGGCATTAAGATTGCACTGAATGAGCAGTATAAGGCCATAAGTGAACAGGAAAACGCTCATCCAGAGGCAGCGCTCCTAATGGCCGTGGACTTTAATGCAGGGAAACTTAAATCCGTTCTACCTCATTTCTACCAGCATGTTAAATGTGCAACCAGAGGAAAAAAAACTCTAGACCACCTTTACTCCACACACAGAGATGCATACAAAGCTCTCCCTCACCCTCCATTTGGCAAATCTGACCATAACTCTATCCTCCTGATTCCTGCTTATAAGCAAAAACTAAAGCAGGAAGCACCAGTGACTCGGTTAATAAAGAAGTGGTCAGATGACGCAGATGCTAAGCTACAGGACTGTTTTGCTAGCACAGACTGGAACATGTTCCGGGATTCTTCAGATAGCATTGAGGAGTACACCACATCAGTCACTGGCTTCATCAATAAGTGCATCGATGATGTCGTCCCCACAGTGACCGTACGTACATACCCCAACCAGAAGCCATGGATTACAGGAAACATCCGCACTGAGCTAAAGGGTAGAGCTTCCGCTTTCAAGGAGTGGGAATCTAAACCGGACGCTTTTAAGAAATCCCTCTATGCCCTCCGACGAACCATCAAACAGGCAAAGAGTCAATACAGGACTAAGATTGAATCGTACTACACCGGCTCTGACGCTCGTCGGATGTGGAAGGGCTTGAAAACTATTACAGACTACAAAGGGAAGCACAGCTGCGAGCTGCCCAGTGACACAAGACTTCCAGACGAGCTAAACCACTTCTATGATTGCTTCGAGGCAAGCAACACTGAAGCATGCATGAGAGCACCAGCTGTTCCGGATGACTATGTGATCACGCTCTCCGTAGCCGATGTGAGTAAGACTTTTAAGCAGGTCAACATTCACAAGGCCGCAGGGCAAGACGGATTACCAGGACAAGTACTCCGAGCATGTGCTGACCAACTGGCAAGTGTCTTCAATGACATTTTCAACATGTCCCTGACTGAGTCTGTAATACCAACATGTTTCAAGCAGACCACCATAGCCCCGTGCCCAAGGACACTAAGATAACCTGCCTAAATGAATACCGACCTGTAGCACTGACGTCTGTAGACATGAATTGCTTTGAAAGGCTGGTCATGGCTTACATCAACACCATTATCCCAGAAAAACTAGACCCACTCCAATTTGCATACCGCCCCAACAGATCCACAAATGATGCAATCTCTATTGCACTCCACACTGCCCTTTCCCACCTGGACAAGAGGAACACCTACATGAGAATGCTATTTATTGACTACAGCTCAGCATTCAACACCATAGTGCCCTCAAAGCTCATCACTAAGCTAAGGATCCTGGGACTAAAGACCTCCCTCTGCAACTGGATCCTGGACTTCCTGACGGGCCGCCCCCAGGTGGTAAGGATAGGTAACAACACATCTGCCAAACTGATCCTCAACACGGGGGCCCCTCAGGGGTGTGTGCTCAGTCCCCTCCTGTACTCCCTGTTCACCCATGACTGCATGGCCAGGCACGACTCCAACACCATCATAAAGTGGTAGGCCTGATCACCGACAACGATGAGACAGCCTATAGGGAGGTCAGAGACCTGGCCGTGTGGTGCCAGGATAACAACCTCTCCCTCAATGTGACCAAGACAAAGGAGATGATTGTGGACTACAGGAAAAAAAGAGGACTGAGCATGCCCCCATTCTCATCGACAGGGCTGTAGTGGAACAGGTTGAGAGCTTCAAGTTCCTTGGTGTCCACATCACCAACAAACTATCTTGGTCCAAACACACCAAGACAGTTGTGAAGAGGGCACGACAAAGACTATTCCCCCTCAGGAGACTGAAAAGATTTGGCATGGGTCCTCAGATCCTCAAAAAATTCTACAGCTGCACCATCGAGAGCATCCTGACTGGTTGCATCACCGCCTGGTATGGCAACTGCTTGGCCTCCGACCGCAAGGCACTACAGAGGGTAGTGCGTACGGCCCAGTACATCACTGGGGCCAAGCTTCCTGCCATCCAGGACCTCTATACCAGGAGGTGTCAGAGGAAGGCCCTCAAAATTGTCAAAGATTCCAGCCACCCTAGTCATAGACTGTTCTCTCTGCTACCGCACTGCAAGCGGTACCGGAGTGCCAAGTCTATGTCCAAAATACTTCTCAACAGCTTCTACCCCCAAGCCATAAGACTCCTGAACAGCAAATATGGCTACCTGGACTATTTGCACTGCCCCCCCCACCCCCACCCCATCTTTTTACGCTGCTGCTACTCTGTTAATTATTTATGCATAGTCACTTTAACTCTACCCACATGTACATATTACTTCAACTACCTCAACTAGCCTGTGCCCCCGCACATTGACTCTGCACCGGTACTCCCCTGTATATATAGCCTCCCTACTGTTATTTTATTTTACTTCTGCTCGTTTTTTCTCAACACTTTTTTGTTGTTTTATTTTACTTTTTAATTAAAAATAAATGCACTGTTGGTTAAGGGCTGTAAGTAAGCATTTCATTGTAATGTCTGCACCTGTTGTATTCGGCGCATGTGGCCAATACAATTTGATTTGATTTGGGGATTTGATTTGATAGTGCTGATGACTGGGAACTCGCCCCCAGTGATGAACTGGTCCGTCCTAACCATGCATGAACAAGGGAATCTATATTCTGAGAGCCTGTTTCTGTCCTGCCCTTGACTTTGGTGCAAAAATATACTGACTTCTCAAAAATATACGTTTGTCCAGGTGGTGCTTGTACAGGCAGACCATCTACAGTGAGGGAAAAAAGTATTTGATCTCCTGCTGATTTTGTACATTTGCCCACTGACAAAGACATGATCAGTCTATAATTTTAATGGTAGGTTTATTTGAACAGTGAGAGAGAATAACAACAACAAAAATCCAGAAAAACGCATGTCAAAAATGTTATGAATTGATTTGCATTTTAATGAGGGAATTAAGTATTTGACCCCTCTGCAAACATGACTTAGTACTTGGTGGCAAAACCCTTGTTGGCAATCACAGAGGTCAGACGTTTCTTGTAGTTGGCCACCAGGTTTGCACACATCTCAGGAGGGATTTTGTTCCACTCCTCTTTGCAGATCTTCTCCAAGTCATTAAGGTTTCGAGCCTGACGTTTGGCAACTCGAACCTTCAGCTCCCTCCACAAATTTTCTATGGGATTAAGGTCTGGAGACTGGCTAGGCCACTCCAGGACCTTAATGTGCTTCTTCTTGAGCCACTCCTTTGTTGCCTTGGCCATGTGTTTTGGGTAATTGTCATGCTGGAATACCCATCCACAACCCATTTTCAATGCCCTGGCTGAGGGAAGGAGGTTCTCACCCAAGATTTGACGGTACATGGCGCCGTCCATCGTCCCTTTGATGCGGTGAAGTTGTCCTGTCCCCTTAGCAGAAAAACACCCCCAAAGCATAATGTTTCCACCTCCATGTTTGACGGTGGGGATGGTGTTCTTGGGGTCATAGGCAGCATTCCACCTCCTCTAAACACGGCGAGTTGAGTTGATGCCAAAGAGCTCGATTTCGGTCTCATCTGACCACAACACTTTCACCCAGTTCTCCTCTGAATCATTCAGATGTTCATTGGCAAACTTCAGACGGCCCTGTATATGTGCTTTCTTGAGCAGGGGGACCTTGCGGGCGCTGCAGGATTTCAGTCCTTCACGGCGTAGTGTGTTACCAATTGTTTTCTTGGTGACTATGGTCACAGCTGCCTTGAGATAATTGACAAGATCCTCCCGTGCAGTTCTGGGCTGATTCCTCACCGTTCTCATGATCATTGCAACTCCACGAGGTGATATCTTGCATGGAGCCCCAGGCCGAGGGAGATTGACAGTTATTTTGTGTTTCTTCCATTTGCGAATAATCGCACCAACTGTTGTCACCTTCTCACCAAGCTGCTTGGCGATGATCTTGTGGCCCATTCCAGCCTTGTGTAGGTCTACAATCTTGTCCCTGATATCCTTGGAGAGCTCTTTGGTCTTGGTGGAGAGTTTGGAATCTGATTGATTGATTGCTTCTGTGGACAGGTGTCTTTTATACAGATAACAAGCTGAGATTAGGAGCACTCCCTTTAAGAGTGTGCTCCTAATCTCAGCTCGTTACCTGTATAAAAGACACCTGGGAGCCAGAAATCTTTCTGATTGAGAGGGGGTCAAATACTTATTTCCCTCATTAAAATGCAAATCAATTTATAACATTTTTGACATGCGTTTTTCTGGATTTTTTTGTTGTTATTCTGTCTCTCACTGTTCAAATAAACCTACCATTAAAATAATAGACTGATCATTTCTTTGTCAGTGGGCAAACGTACAAAATCAGCAGGGGTCAAATGCTTTTTTCCCTCACTGTATGGGAGGAAGGATGTCAGCGTTGCGCAGCAGCTGAAACCTGGTCCCGACTGAGTCCGAACTCTCCTTGGCGACAACAACACCAGGCTCCAGAGCATTGAAGCTCTAAAACAGGAAATAACAAAACAAATTGAGAATACATTATAACCTTGCAAAGCATAAATTCACCTCCCAAGTTTAGATAAGAAGAATAACCTCATACAATGAAAGGATGTTCACCTGAAGTGCTGGTACTGTCACATGAGATGGCTTTCCACCAAAGTGTTTGAGTTATATAAGTTATACAGTTGTTTATCTGGTTCTTGTTCTAGACCCCGAACCCATACAGTAGTTGGTTTTGGCACCCTATTCCCTATATAGTGACTTAGTGCAGAATAGGGTGCCATTTAGGACGCAAACCATATACAGTGCCTTCAGAATGTATTCACACCCCTTGACTTTTTCCACATTTTGTTGTGTTACAGCCTGAATTGAAAAGGGATTAAATTCAGATTTTTTTGTCACTGGCCTACACACAATACCCCATAATGTCAAAGTGGAATTATGTTTTCTAAATGTTTACAAATTTATAAAAAATGAAAAGCTGAAATGTCTTGAGTCAATAAGTATTCAACCCCTTTGTTATTGCAAGCCTATTTTGTTAACAAGTAACATAATAAGTTGCATGACTACCTCATCTCTGTACCCCACACATAAAATTATCTGGAAGGTCCTTCAGTCGAGCAGTGAATGTCAAACACAGATTTAACCACAAAGACCAGGGAGGTTTTCCAATGCCTCACAAAGAAGGGCAACTATTGGTAGATGGGTAAAAAAAAAAGCAGACATTAAATATCTCTGAGCATGGTGAAGTTATTAATTACACTTTGGATTGTGTATCAATACACTCAGTCACTACAAAGATACAGGCGTCCTTCCTAACTCAGTCGCCGAAGAGGAAGGAAACCGCTCAGGGATTTCCCCATGAGGCCAATGGTGACTTTAAACAGTTACAGATTTTAATGGCTGTTATAGGAGAAAACTGAGGCTGGATCAACATTGTGGTTACTCCTAATTGACAGAGTGAAAAGATGGAAGCTTGTACAGAATAAAAAAGATTCCAAAATATGCATCCTGTTCGCAACTAGGCACTAAAGTAATACTGCAAAAAAGTGGCAAAGCAATCAGCTTTTTGTCGTGAATACAAAGTGTTATGTTTGGGGCAAATCTAGTACAACACATTACTGAGTACCCCACTCCATATTTTCAAGCATAGTGGTGGCTGCATCATGTTATGGGTATGCTTGTAATCATTAAGGACTGGGGAGTTTTTTAGGATAAAAAAGAAACATAAAGGAGCTAATCCTAGACGAAAACCTGGTTCAGTCTGCTTTCCACCAGACATTGGGAGATGAATTCACCTTTCAGCAGGACAATAACCTAAAACACGAGGCCAAATCTACACTGGAGTTGCTTACCAAGAAGACAGTGGATGTTCCTGAGTGGCCGAGTTACAGTTTTGACCAAAATCTACTTGAAAATCTATGGCAAGACCTGAAAATGTTTGTCTAGCAATGATCAACAACCAATTTCCAACAGAGCTTGAAGAATTTTGAAAAGAATAATGGGCAAATGTTGCACAATCCAGGTGTGGAAAGCTCTTAGAGACTTACCGAGAAAGACTCACTGCTGTAATCACTGGGAAAGGTGCTTCTACAAAGTGTTGGCTCATGGGTGTGAATACTAATGTAAATGAGATACAGTATTTGATTTTCAATACATTTGCACCATTGTTTTTTCTCACTTTGTCATTATGGGGTATTGTGTGTAGATGGGCAAGAATATAAATAATTTAATCCATTTTGAATTCAGGTTGTAACACTACAAAATGTGGAATAATTCAAGGGGTATGAATACTTTCTGAAGGCACTGTAAGCTCTCCAGAGGAGCTTTATTGTTGTGATGTTTAGTGGGTGTTGCTTGGGAGGCAGGTGGTCTCTATTTAGTGCGGTGACACTTCTGTAACATTCAGAGAAAACCACCCTATCAGCCACGCCTCCCAAACGGCACCTTCCCAAGACGGTTAGACACTTAAAGGTCATCAACCACAGAGCCCACACACCCATGCCCACACACACCCTCATTAGCCAACTTGAATTGAATGTGTGAGACTGAGGGAGGTTAGGGTGCAAGTGGAGTCGTGAGAGAGTCATGAACAGCACTGCAGTGAATCAGAATTGACTGATTTTAATTGATTAGATAAATAAAAGTGATTGAGGATAAAGACTGGAAGCTTATTTCCATTGTCCTCATTGGCAGCAAAATGCTAGGTGGGCAAGAAAGAACACTTTATACATAATTCAATTAAAAATAACAACAGTAGCACCAATTACAAATATTTACAACTTACAACAATATCAACAGCCCAGAGCCCGTTTAAGAGTGACCTCATGAAAGAATACCCCTAATCAAATGACCATGTTATTTCTCTGATATTTTTTAAGTGACACATTACAGCTATACTCTGATGACAGTTTTCTGGTAGCTTGGTAAACTGTTCCACAGAACAAGAAGAAGCTTTGAGGTTGTAACTGTAGCAGTAACCTTTCTTCTACTCTCCTTGACAGTTGTTGCATCATGGAGCTTTGCCTACAGGATGTCTACCAACATGAAGGACTTAAGCTGAATAAAGTTCTCTAAGAGGAGAGCTGTACTGTAATTGCAGTTTCGCCAAAAAAGAAAGAAAGAAAGAACAAGCCAAATTAAAACAGTCTGCTTTTGATCAGGCAGGAGGGGCGGAGCACTCTGGAGCTATTTTTATCCCTTTGTCTGCCTCTCAAATAAAGCAATGGACTCTTGGTGTTACTAAAGCCCCATGCACTCTGATCAACTCTAGGCTGGCTGAGATTCGGGGTGATAAGAACATATAGCTTTGGCTGATATTCAGTGGTAAGAACATGGCTAATATTTGAGTTGATAAGAACATTATTTAGCTGATATCCAATCTGACCTTTTACTTAAGTTGCATCATCACTCATGACATTTTAACAGCCAAGAATCTTCTGAAAGTCTCACTGAATATCAAAACATTCTTTAGAAAGTGGTAGAGACTTTGGATAAAAGTTGTTTTTTTCTGATGCTACAGCATTTTACTGCCACTGTGGAGGAAATCAACACAGCCAATGTTCCTTTGAGTATGTATTGACCCCCATAGGGCATTGTGACTGTTGCCTGTCCAGGGGCTCGTTCTGGTTGGGACGAGGCTTACTTAGGGCATTGTGGTCCTCTGTAGCTCAGCTGGTAGAGCACGGCGCTTGTAACGCCATGGTAGTGGGTTCGATCCCCGGGACCACCCATACACACATAAAAAAAAAAAAGAATGTATGCACGCATGACTGTAAGTCACTTTGGATAAAAGCGTCTGCTAAATGGCATATTATATTATATATATTATATTGTGTATGTCCTTCTACAGAGCACTCATGGCATAGGGCTGTTCTCTCTGCCTACTACCACCCTTCTAGATGCTTGGTATTATGCCCCCTGCCTACCCACACTATTAGAAAAAAGGTGAAATCTAGAACCTAAAAGGGTTCTTTGGCTGTCCCCATAGGAGAACCCTTTGAAGAAACCTTGTTGGTTCCGGGTAGAATCCTTTTGGTTCCAAGTAGAACCATTTTGGATTCTATATAGAACCCTTTCCACATAGGGTTCTACATGGAACCCAAAACGGTTCTACCTGTAACCAAAAAGGGTTCTACCTGGAACCAAAAAGGGTTCTCCTATGGGGACAGCCAAATAACCCTTTTTGAATCCTTTTTTCTAAGAGTGCATGGCTACTTTCAGGCCAATGTATCACTTTAGTTCTTGTTTTGTTTGGGTGATGTCCTTTTAGTTGTGTCAGACAAAAATAGCCATAACTCTCTTAATATTTACAAAGGTATTGAGTTTATTTATTTAAAGTAACTATCCAGTGTTTCCAGATTTCTATGAAATATGAGTGAAATACCTACTTTTCCTTCAATTTTTTAAATGAAGTATGAGTGGGCATATATCGGTCATAGAAAATATTCACGTGAGTAGACTGCTGATTGGTAAGCTCAGCCAATGAGGCAGGATGACGTAATTCTCTATGAGGAAATAGCAAGTTTGAGATACAAGTTTGAGGTCGGGTTTTTGAAGAGTTTTTTCTCAAATTTATGCTTTGGACACAAATATGAGTAGAAGACAAGTCAACAACATTATCTGGGTATGAATTAACAGAATATTAACTTTTAAAAGGGAGATTTTCACTGGACAGCTACTTTAATGAAGCTGAAATAAGTTTACTGTAAGATTAATTGGCAAAAAAACAAAGAGATGAGGTAGTGAGAAGAGAAGAGAAAAGAAGAGATAGAAAGAAGAGAGAGAAAAGAGAGAGAAAGTAAGGGCATGCTCTCTCCTGTTTCTCTGGGTATGCATTATCATTTTTTAGCTCACATTTGCCACAAAATAATGCAGGATTTCTGTAAAATTAACATCAACGTGTGTGTGTGTTGCCGTACGTGTGTGTGATGATGGTTGTTATTGAGTGAATTGAATTGAATTGTCTTTTCCCAGAAATGGCCTGCACAATAGGCCAATACATTGAAATGACATGTTTGGAATTCTCTTAGATATACTACCAACACACAGGATGTACTGTGAGTGAGTGTGTGAGTGTGTGAGTGTGTGAGGGAAAGAGGGAGGGAGGGAGGGAGGGAGGGAGGCACAAGCTCTAGTGGTTTACAGGGGAGGGGGCTGGAGGTGCTGTGGCAAAGCAGTGTCGATGAGAGAGAGAGAGAAAGAGATAAAGAGAGAGAGATTGATGGAGAGAGCAGGCGAGTGAACAGCTCTATGTAAACAGGGTGTCAGAAAAGAAAGTGCAGGGACATTTTCACCCTGCTAAGGCTGGGGAAATAATCACATAGGATCTGCAAAGCAACACTCACCAGGGCAGAGAGAGAAAGGGAGAGAAAGGGAGAGAAGAGAGAGAGTGGGAGGAAACTGAACAGAGAGTCGGTGACAGTGAGAGAGAGAGAGAGAGAGAGAGAGAGAGAGAGAGAGAGAGAGAGAGAGAGAGAGAGAGAGAGAGAGAGAGAGAGAGAGAGAGAGAGAGAGAGAGAGAGAGGAAGCTATATAGCAACAGTGAGAAGGAGAGGAACTAAGCAAGAGGGAGAGAGAAGAAAAAAAGCTTAATTAATTCAGGCTGAATGGGAGGGAGGGATGTTGCTGCCTCTGCCGGGGCTCCAGTGCCTCTGCTGTGCCTCTCTGTGTAGCTGGAGCTGTGCTGTGTAGCTGGAGCTGCCTGTTTGTGTTGTAAGGGGGTCCGCTGCGCTGCTCACGGGGGAAGGAAAAGCAACTCATGCCCCGGGCAGCTTGGAACGGACTGCCTATCAACCCATACTGAAGGAAGGAACACACACACACAGACAGCACCACTACTTGGATGGGCAGAGGTATGGGACAAGCTATGTTTCTCTGTTTCTCTGTGTTTCTCTTTCTGTTTCTCTGTTTATCTCTCCTTGTTTCTCTCTGTTTCTCTGTTTCTCTCTCCTTGTTTCTCTCATTCTCTGCTTATCTCCATGTTTCTTTCTCTCTTTTTCATGGACAATCATTGTCCATTGATTATTGCTTTCTGACCAGCCCTTGACCACTTTCTTGCTCTCGCCATCTGTCGCTGTTTCGCTGGAATGTGTGTGTGCGTTTATTTGTCCTTCCATCTTGCCAAGTCCCTTTCACTTTCCTCTGTTTTGTCCCAGTGTGCGTTGATATCTGGGTTGTTGTGGTCAGTCTCTTAGTGACAATGATACTAAAACTTGTTTTGGTCTAATGGGGGCCAGTGTGTGTGCTGATTGAGGATATGATGGATGTATGGGGAAGATGGTGGGGCCATAAACAAACAGAGTTACTCTGTCATTCCACTGAACTCACCCTACTGTCCTTTCTCTCAGACACATCGAGCTGGATTTATTTCTTATATCTTATATTTAGCCACGTTTGCTGATTTTTGAGACGGATAGTCATATTTTGGACATATTTGTAGAATGTCTTCATACACAAAAATGTGGATGAACAGTAGGGGAGAGTGGGGTAAGTTGAGCTATTTACAAATTGAGCCGTCTACAAATGTCTGTACTGAATGAAATATTACCACTACCTTTTAAAAACCATGTCTTTCTTTATTTCCCAAACACAATTCAAGACAATCACAATAACTTTTTTGTCTTTAAAACATTTTAACTATATTTAAACTCAGGCTTAACACCTAACAAATACTTTGTTCTTTTTTTAAACACTTTTGACATAGGCCCTGTTGTTACCTCATATTCCAGCGATAATGCCTTGCATTACGCCGGGGAAGAAAACACTTGCTCAACTTGCCATTGGCTATTGGCTCAACCTACCTCATGGTCATTGGCTCAACTTACCCCAAGGCAAACATTTTCACTATATTGGCCCACACAGCTACAAGGATGCACTTTCATGCTAGGTTTAGGACCTCATATTGAAGATTATAGAGACCCTAATTGGTGTATAGAACAATCTTAAAATGATCTACTTTGGTTTAGATACAGGCTTCAGGAAACCTCTAACACAATACATTTATTTGACTTGGTGAAAATCCGTTTTTTGGACTTAACTTGCTTACCACTTTTTCCATGTGGTTTCTTCCTTCACAGACTCCATGAAATGATGACCTCTTTTTAAATATTTGGTAAAATGATTCATTTTGTGTATGGTTTCTTAGAAACAAGGGTGGCTCAACTTACCCTCTTTTTGTCATGGTTTATTTCCGACAAGAGTTCGTGTTGTCTGAAGAGTTGCATTCTCATAAATAGATTATAATTTAGCACATTTTCACACATAAAAAAATATGCAGCACATTCTTGACTGTGCTGCTGTGAGAGGGGTCGAGTGATAGCTGTCACAGATTTCCAGTCCTCTCCTCTGTGTGTCAAGGCTGTCACCGTTTACCTTGAGCTGTGTTCTCTCTCTATTTATCTCTCTCTCTCTCTCTCTCTCTCTCTCTCTCTCTCTCTCTCTCTCTCTCTCTCTCTCTCTCTCTCTCTCTCTCTCTCTCTCTCTCTCTCTCTCTCTCTCTCTCTCTCTCTCTCTCTCTCTCTCTCTCTCTCTCTCTCTCTCTCTCTCTCTCTCTCTCTCTCTCTCTCTCTCTCTCTCTCTCTCTCTCTCTCTCTCTCTCTCTCTCTCTCTCTCTCTCTCTCTCTCTCTCTCTCTCTCTCTCGCTCTGTACCATGTGATTCAGGCGCCAGACTTTGATTAAATCGAATCGGCACTCTTAATTACGCCTCATCATCCAATTACCGAAAGCAATGGTTATTCACGCCCGGACGGGATGCCTGATTCGCAGGCTGGGTAATAAACAATGTAGGATGCTTCTGTTCTTCCATGATACACTCAGAGTGAAGACCTGCCTGCCTACAGAGACTGAGGAGGAACAAGAGTTTCATTCAACACTAGCTATTTGACTATGCTGCTCACGTTCTCCGAGAGATAGAGACCACTGGGAAATCAGAGGGTGCGTGTGCCTGTGTGTGCGTGTGTGTGTGTGCCTGCGTAGGTGTGTTTAAGTATGTTTGTTGTGTGTGTATACTGTAGGAGTGTCCGTGGTGCCACTTAGATTACAGTTTACATCCACGATAAAGGGAGGTTGTCAGGGTTAGGTTTGTAATAGCAGGTAGTGGTTAAGGAAGTGAAAAGATGGGGGACGATGACTGTGACGTCCCACTGTAGCCATAGTGGACAGCTTGGTCTCTCCTGCTTCGTGACATGGAGTGAGAAAGGATCAATAGGTGAATAAGAATCTGCCTCCAGTGGTTCCATGGGATTAACTTGACCAATCTCATAGACTGCCTCCAGGTGATTGATTACTAACAGAAATCTGCATCCCAAATGGCTATTTCCTATGTAGTGTACTATATTTGCTTAGAGCCTTACAAAAGTAGTGCACTGCGTAGTAAATAGGGTGCCATTTGGGATTCAAGCAAAGACATCTGTTAAGCCCAGTTATCAGAAAAGGCAAAGATGCCCAGCTGTAACCATATAATTAGAATGAGAGGTTCTATGTCCATTCTACTCATTTCTAATTTTGTGGTTACAGCTGAGCATCTTTGCCTTTGAATGGGGAATACTGTTCTACTCATTCTAATTCTATGGCTGTAACTAATGTTGGGTAACATGTTGTTGCTTTCTCTCTTGGGAAGTTTATCAATAGTCCTAGGTCAAATTAAGATAACACAATGGTAGATAATAGTGATTTAATTTGTCAAACAAGTCAAGGGTAATTGGACAAAATAGTCGTAACTCGTGGTTTATACATGTTTCTCTTGGGTATGCGATCCAATGTGGAGTTGTGCTGAATTATCGAGTTAGTTATTGCGTTTGTAATGAATAACCCATCCTGTGAATTTCATATTCAGAGCCCATAGTAAGATACTGTACATGGCTAAATCTAAATGATGTTTTCTTGTTCCATTAAAACCCTCTTCCCTCTGATGTACAGGTGTTCATTTCCCTCATATAAATGTTTACCTCATAGTCTGGTTGTCTCCCAGCCCCAGGCCTCTTCAGAACCAGCCCTCCCCCATGCTGGAGCTGGTCAGAAGGGATAAGGAACAACCCGAGGCTGGGGATGTAAACGGGCCTAGTCTTGCTTGCTTGCCCATGCATGGCCTTTAGTATCTAGTACAGTATACTGTAGCTTGGCTTCACCACCACCACGACATGCACAGCTCCACAATATTATACCAATCCCCCCC
Organism: Coregonus lavaretus; assembly: GCF_964263955.1. Lineage (NCBI taxonomy): Eukaryota > Metazoa > Chordata > Actinopteri > Salmoniformes > Salmonidae > Coregonus > Coregonus lavaretus. Next base: position 22,933,299 of record NC_140003.1, read on the forward strand.
TGTTGCCATGACATCCAGCAGCCCCTCCATAAATACTTGTGGTATTTCTGAGCCTCCCTTCGCCCTCAAGAGAATAGAGAGCCCTAACGGCCTGGCTGCACAGCTCTGATGCTTTCTCAGCTAAGGAGGTGCACATGGGGGAGAAAGCTGAATAAAAACAGTCAGGCTAAATTTTGTGTGATGAGGAGTTGGGGAAGGCACTAAGTACAAGATCCTATTTAGAGAGATGACGGAGTTGAGTTGTGATTACATGGATGAGAGGTGCTAATTCTGTGTTTGTATGGGATCAAGAAGAGGGAAGAGGGATTGTGTGTGTGTGTGTGTGTATGTGTGACTGTTTCTGCATCCTGTCTGACGTACCGACAGAGCGAATCATGGACAAATACCATTTATGGGCAAAGACCAAGCTCCCTCAGTCCAGGGGCCCAAGGTTGACCATGCTCCAGTTCTCTCACTAAACTACCAGGAGATTAAAGATTTGACTTGAACTTTGCCTTTGGTCTGTACCCCTTTCCTCATATCTTGTCAGTACATCTAATGAAATTCTGTCAAACCTCCAATCCACGGTCATCGGCACAAGGCTGCTATACTGCATGTCATAATGAGCCTGGCTGAGGAAGGAAGCACCCTCAAAGAGCAGGGCTCAAGTGGTTCAATCACTATTAGACTGACCTGTGTACCCTACATCACCTCAATGGGCTGCTGGATGCTCAATTAATAAGGCATGATGCTTTTTCCTCTTTGTTTCAATCCGGGTGTGTGTGTCATTCAAATGTACTATTAGTCCCATTCAAATTGAGTTATGGCAAGGCTGTGATATTAAGCACAGCTGAGCACAGCTTCATAGAACTGATCCTAGATCGATGACTGTGAACGTTTGAGAATAAGCTAAGATATTACATATTTTAAGGTGTTGCCTATGTGGTCTTCACAAAGGATGTCCGAGAGCTGTGATAGGCAGATAGGCCTGACACACAAACAGACACACAATAACCCACTGGATGAAGAACACAAACATGCAAAGCAGGTGGCACCCATATGAACAGTAGGTGATTGCAGGTGTGCGCAGGTCAGACTCATTCCTTAAGGACGGATGTTCAGGTCCATAGTGACCTTATAGGTTCAGTGTCAGTGCATATCAGAGATTATTGCTTGCTAGTGTTCTTTAGCCATGATACCTTAAAATGTATTTAGCAAGCTATGAAAGAATCCCTGACTCTGTAAATTGTAGGAAAACATTTCTTTAGAGCAATACCTTTTGGGTGAGTAGCTGTTTGAGGCTTAGCATTTTACATTTACAGTCATTTAGCGGACTTTCTTATCCAGAGCGACTTACAGTTAGTGAGTGCATACATTATTTTTTTATTTTATTTTTTTCATACTGGCCCCCCGTGGGAATCAAACCCACAACCCTGGCGTTGCAAATGCCATGCTCTACATCCCTGCCGGCCATTCCCTCCCCTACCCTGGGCCAATTGTGCGCCGCCCCATGGGTCTCCCGTTCGCGGCCGGCTACGACAGAGCCTGGATTCGAATCAGGATCTAGTGGCACAGCTAGCACTGCAATGCAGTGCCTTAGACCACTGCGCCACTAAGCAATGTGCAGACGAAAAAGAGACAGAGATATCGCGGACGTAGGTCTGCCAGGTCGCAGTTGTAAATGAGAACCTGTTCTCAACTGGCTTACCTGGTTAAATAAAGGTGAAATAAAAAATAAAAAAATAAAAACTGCCTCTTCCATCAAGCCTATTAGCCAATGTTCAATCATTTGAAAACAAATTAGACGACCTAAGATTAAGGTTATCCTACCAACGGGACATTAAAAACTGTAATATCTTATGTTTCACTGAGTCGTGGCTGAACGACAACATGGATAACATACAGCTGGAGGGATATACGCTACATCGGCAGGGTAGAACGGCTGACTCCAGTAAGACAAGAGGTGGCGGTCAGTGTATATTTGTAAACAACAGCTGGTGCATAAAATCTAATACTAAGGAAGTCTCGAGGTTTTGCTCGCCGGAGGTAGAGTATCTCATGATAAGCTGTAGACCACACTATTTATCAAGAGAGTTTTCATCTATATTTTTCATAGCTGTCTATTTACCACCACAAACCGATGCTGGCACTAAGATTGCACTCAATGAGCTGTATAAAGCCATAAGTAAACAGGACAACGCTCATCCAGAGGCAGCGCACCTAGTGGCCGGGGACTTTAATGCAGGGAAACTTAAATCCGTTCTACCTCACTTCTACCAGCATGTTAAATGTGCAACCAGAGGGAAGAAAACTCTAGACCACCTTTACTCTACACACAGAGACGCGTACAAAGCTCTCCCTCACCCTCCATTTGGCAAATCTGACCATAACTCTATCTTGCTGATTCCTGCTTATAAGCAAAAACTAAAGCAGGAAGCACCAGTGACTCGGTTAATAAAGAAGTGGTCAGATGACGCAGATGCTAAGCTACAGGACTGTTTTGCTAGCACAGACTGGAATATGTTCCAGGATTCTTCCGATAGCATTGAGGAGTACACCACATCAGTCACTGGCTTCATCAATAAGTGCATCAATGACGTCGTCCCCACAGTGACCGTACGTACGTACCCCAACCAGAAGCCATGGATTATAGGCAACATCCGCACTGAGCTAAAAGGTAGACCTGCCGCTTTCAAGGAGCGGGACTATAACCCGGACGCTTATAAGAAATCCCGCTATGCCCTCCGACGAACCATCAAACAGGCAAAGAGTCAATAAAGGACTAAGATTGAATCGTACTACACCGGCTCTGACGCTTGTCGGATGTTACAGGGTTTGAAAACTATTACAGACTACAAAGAGAAGCACAGCCGCGAGCTGCCCAGTGACACAAGCCTACCAGACAAGCTAAATCACTTCTATGCTCGCTTCGAGGCAAGCAACACTGAAGCATGCATGAGAGCATCAGCTGTTCCGGATGACTATGTGATCACGCTCTCCGTAGCCGATGTGAGTAAGACTTTTAAGCAGGTCAACATTCACAAGGCCAGGATTACCAGGACTTGTACTCCGAGCATGCGCTGACCAACTGGCAAGTGTCTTCACTGACATTTTCAACATGTCCCTGACTGAGTCTGTAATACCAACATGTTTCAAGCAGACCACCATAGTCCCTGTGCCCAAGGACACTAAGATAACCTGCCTAAATGACCCGTAGCACTCACGTCTGTAGCCATGAAGTGCGTTGAAAGGCTGGTCATGGCTCACATCAACACCATTATCCCAGAAACCCTAGACCCACTCCAATTTGCATACCGCCGCCCCAACAGATCCACAGATGATGCAATCTCTATTGCACTCCACACTGCCCTTTCCCACCTGGACAAGAGGAACACCTACATGAGAATGCTATTCATTGACTACAGCTCAGCGTTCAACACCATAGTGCCCTCAAAGCTCATCACTAAGCTAAGGACCCTGGAACTAAACACCTCCCTCGGCTTCCTGACGGGCCGCCTCCAGGTGGTAAGGGTAGGTAACAACACATCTGCCACGCTGATCCTCAACATGGGGGCCCCTCAGGGGTGCGTGCTCAGTCCCCTCCTGTACTCCCTGTTCACCCATGACTGCATGGCCAGGCACGACTCCAACACCATCATTATGTTTGCTGACGACACAACAGTGGTAGGCCTGATCACCGACAATGATGAGACAGCCTATAGGTTGTTATCCTGGCCGTGTGGTGCCAGGATAACAACCTCTCCCTCAACGTGATCAAGACAAAGGGGATGATTGTGGACTACAGGAAAAAAAAAGAGGACTGAAAATGCCCCATTCTCATCGACGGGGCTGTAGTGGAACAGGTTGAGAGCTTCAAGTTCCTTGGTGTCCACATCACCAATGTCACGACTTCGGCCGAGGCTGCCTCCCCTCCTTGTTCGGGCAGGCTTCGGCATTCGTCGTCACCGGAGTGCTAACCACTGCCGCCCCAATCATCATCACAATTGTCTTGTCTTGTTATCACACACACCTGGTTCTAATCCCCTAATTAGTCCATGTATAAGTGTTCCCTCTGCCCCCTTGTCCTTGTGGGTGATTGTTTATTGTGAAGGTTAGTGAAGCTCGGTGGAGCTCGTGTATTTTGTTCGAGTATTTTGCCATGTGCCTTGTATTTTTCAATGCACCTGTTTTGTGCCCTGGAGTGTGTTTGACACATTTCTGCATAACCCTGTATTTTTGCGGATTAAAGCCTGTTATTCTGTGATTTACCCTCCTGCGCCTGACTCCTTCAACACCACCTCATCACAACCAACAAACTATCATGGTCCAAACACACCAAGACAGTCGTGAAGAGGGCACGACAAAGCCTATTCCCCCTCATGAGACTGAAAAGATTTGGCATGGGTCCTCAGATCCTCAAAAAGTTATACAGCTGCACCATCGAGAGCATCCTGACTGGTTGCATCACCGCCTGGTATGGCAACTGCTACGGTCCAGTACATCACTGGGGCCAAGCTTCCTGCCATCCAGGACCTCTATACCAGGCGGTGTCAGAGGAAGGCCCTAAAAATTGTCAAAGACTCCAGCCACCGTAGTCATAGACTGTTCTCTCTGCTACTGCACGGCAAGCGGTACCGGAGCACCAAGTCTAGGTCCAAAAGGCTTCTTACCAGCTTCTACCCCCAAGCCAGACTCCTGAACAGCTAATCATGGCTACCCGGACTATTTGCACTGCCCCCCCACCCCACAACATCCCCCTCTTTTACACTGCTGATACTCTGTTTATTATTTATGCATAGTCACTTTAACTCTACCCACATGTACATATTATCTCAATTACCTCGACTAGCCGGTGCCCCCGCACATTGACTCTGTACCGGTACCATCTGTATATAGCCTCCCTACTGTTCTTTTAATTTTTACTTTAACTTAACACTTTTAAAAAAACTTCATTGTGTGTTAAGGGATTGTAAGTAAGCATTTCACTGTAATGTTGTATTCGGCGCATGTGGCAAATAAAATTTGATTTAATTTGATTTGAAAACTACAGAGAAACTGTTTTATAATCAGAACAGTATTTGTTTACTCCAAAAAAGGTTGATCTTTATTCCTTGTTTGCCTTGTTTTTAACACTAAGTGGACAACAAAATTGCAGTTTAGTATTTAGTATTCAGTTGTTTGAAGTTTGGGCCGTGATGCTGCCACGTGTAGGCCAGGCAGACACTGGGCTTTTGTCTTGTGTGGTAGTTCAAGCTGAACCGTTTTTTATTAAGAATTTTTTGCTCAGAAAGTAATCTGGACCTCAAGCTTTTCTGTAAACAGAAACTGTCTTTAGACTTTAGGTGCAACTGCCATGAAAACTGCCAGTCAAAATTCCTTCCTCAACCAGCTATCATCGTCTTTCCTCACTTTCCCTCTCACACACTGAGACCATTCGGGTTATGGAAAGGGTTCATGTCAATTCCATTCAGTCAAGTCAGGAAGAAAACTGAAATTCCAATTCCAGTGTATTTATTGAATTGACTGAATTGAACTGAATTTGACCCTTGCCCTGGTTACGGTCGGAAGCCTTTGACACAGTGACACTTCGGTTCAGCGCTCGCTTGTCCTCTTTCCTGAGTGCCCCACTGTTGACATGGTTTTCTTTTGTCACCCAGTAAATGGGGTATGCTTTTGCCAGGCCAGCAGTTTTTCATATTTCTGTTGACATGCGGACCTGTTTAATATCTGTAGCCCCTGTCCGCTGCTCTCTTCCCTACACACACAATCAAATACAATTATATTTGTCATATGCTTCGTAAACAACAAGTGTAGACTAACAGTGAAATGCTTACTACTAATGAGAAATAATAGACATAAAATAAAAAGTGGAATAAATAGACAATGAGTAACGATAACTTGGCTATACTGTATACACAGGGTACCAGTACCGAGTCGATGTGCAGGGATACGAGGTCATTGACAAATGATTAGAGCGTTGGGCCAGTAACAGAAAAGTTGATGGTTTGAATACCCGAGCCAACAAGGTGAAAAACCGTTCGATATGCCCTTGAGCAAGGCACTTAACACTAATTTACTCCAGTGGTACCGTACTACTATGGCTGACCCTGTAAAACAACACATTTCACTGCACCTATCTGGTGTACAAAACATTAGGAACACCTGCACTTTCCATGACATAGACTGACTAGGTGAAAGCTATGACCCCTTATTGATGTCACCTGTTAAATCACTTCAATCAGTGTAGATGAAGGGGAGGAGACAGGTTAAATAAGGACTTTTAAGCCTTGAGACAATTGAGACATGGATTGTGTATGTGTGCAGTTCAGAGGGTGAATGGCAAGACAAAAGATTGAAGTGCCTTTGAATGGGGTATGGTAGTAGATGCCAGGCACACCGGTTTGAGTGTGTCAAGAACTGCAACGCTGCTGGGTTTTTCACTCTCAACAGTTTCCCGTGTGTATCAAGAATGGTCCACCACCCAAAGGACATCCAGCCAACTTGACACAACTGTGGAAAGCATTGGAGTCAACATGGGCCAGCATCCCTGTGGAACGCTTTCGACACCTTGTAGAGTCAATGCCCGACGAATTGAGGCTGTTCTGAAAGCAAAAGGGAGTGCAACTCAATATTAGGAAGGTGTTCCTAATATTTTGTACACTCAGTGTATGTGATTAAATATATTATTTATATATTTTTAAAGTGACTAGGCAACAGGATAGATAATAAACAGTAGCAGCAGCGTATGTGATAAACCAAAAGAGTTAGTGCAAAAAGGGTCAATGCTGATAGTCCGGGTAGCTATTGGTTAACTATCTAACTAACTATTTAGCAGTCTTATGGCTTGGGGATATGTCACGCCCTGACCTGGAGAGACTGTTATTCTCTAGGTAGTTTGGTCAGGGTGTGAAACTCTATGTATTGTATTTCTATGTTTGGCCGGGTGTGGTTCCCAATCAGAGGCAGCTGTCGCTTGTTGTCTCTGATTGGGGATCATACTTAGGCAGCCAGTTTTCCTGCCTGGGTTGTGGGATCTTGTTTGTGTTTCGGTGTGTTTGGCTTGTTAGTGTATAGCCTTCCGACGTCACGTTTTCGTTGCCTTTTGTTGTTTTGTCAGTGTTTATCCAGTTTAATAAAGATGTTCGCATACCATGCTGCACCTTGGTCTGACCCGTCTTTCAACTATCGTGACAGGGTAGAAGCTGTTAAGGATCCTGTTGGTTTCAGACTTGGTGCATCGGTACCACTTGCCGTGCGGTAGCAGAGAGAACAGTCTATGACATGGGTGGCTGGAGTCTTTGACCATTTTTAGGGCCTTCCTCTGACACCGCCTTATATAGAGGTCCTGGATGGCAGCTCAGCCCAAATGATGTACTAGGCCATGCGCACTAACCTCTGTAGCGCTTTGAGGTTGGATGCCAAGTAGTTGCCATACCAAGTGGTGATGCAGCCAGTCAAGATGCTCTCAATGGTGCAGCTTTAGAACTTTTTGACTTTCTGAGGGCCCATGCCAAACCTTTTCAGGCTCCTGATGGGGAAGAGGCATTGTCGTGCCTTCTTCACTACTGTGTTGGTGTGTGTGGACCATGATAATTCCTTAGTGATGTGGACACTGACGAACTTGGAGCTCTCAACTCGCTCCACTACAGCACTGTCGATGTGGATGGGGACGTGCTCGGTCCTCCGTTTCCTGTAGTCCATGATCAGCTCCTTTGCTGACGTTGAGGGACTGCCAGGTCACTGACCTCCTCCCTACATGCTGTCGGTGATCAGACCAGCCACCGTTGTGTTGTCAGCAAACTTAATGATGGTGTTGGAGTCGTGTGCGGCCATGCAGTCATGGGTGAACAGGGAGTACAGGAGGGGACTAAGCACACATCCCTGAGGTCAGCATGGCGGATGTATTGTTGCCTACCCTCACCACCTGGGGTGGCCTGTCAGGAAGTCCAGGATACAGTTGCAGAGGGAGATGTTCAATCACAGGGTCCTGAGCTTAGTGATGAGCTTGGAGCACACTATGGTGTTGAACGCTGAGCTATAGTCAATAAACAGCATTCTCACTTAGGTTTTCCTCTTGTCCAGGTGGGAGAGGGCAGTGTGGAGTGCAGTAGAGATTGCGTCATCTGTGGATCTGTTGAGGTGGTATGCAAATTGGAGTGGGTCCAGGGTGTCTGGGATGATGGTGTTGATGTGAGCCATGACCAGCCTTTCAAAGCATTTCATGGCTACAGATGTGAGTGCTACGGGGCGATAGTCATTTAGACAGGTCACCTTGGGGTTCTTGGGCACAGGGACTATGGTGGTCTGCTTGAAACATGTAGGTGTGACAGACTGGGTCGGGATAGGTTGAAAATGTCAGCGAAGACACTTGTCAGCTGGTCAGCGCACGCTCTGAGTACGTGTCCTGGTAATCCTAGTGAATGTTAACCTGTTTAAAGTTCTTACTCACATTGGTATGGAGAGCGAGGTCACACAGTCGTCCAGAACAGCTGGTGCACTCATACATGGTTCCGTGTTGCTTGCCTCAAAGCAAATACAGAAGGAATTTAGCTAGTCTGGTAGGCTCGTGTCACTGGCAGCTTGCGGCTGGGTTTCCTTTATAATCCATGATAGTTTGCAAGCCCTGCCACATCCACACACACACACACACACACACACACACACACACACACACACACACACACACACACACACACACACACACACACACACACACACACACACACACACACACACACACACACAACACACACACACACACACACACACACACACACACACACACACACACACACACACACACACACACACACACACAGGACCCCCCCCCCCACACACACACACACACACACAGACCCCCACACACACACACACACACACACACACACACACACACACACACACACACACACACACAGACACACACACACACACCCACACACACACACACACACACACACACACACACACACAGACACAACACACACAGACCCCCACACACAGACAAACACAGTCATTTGATCTGACAGAACCAGAAGAGTTTGGACTTTTCCTAAAAGGACTGTTGTCTGTTGTCATCACCTTCTTATCAAAATTACATTATAAAGACCACTTTTATATTTTAGAGTTTTGCTATTACATTTTTCATGACTTTTGACGTGATTCATTACTAATTGGACATGAGATTAAATTAATAACATTTTCCTAAATGAATATTTAATTAAGTTAAATGAGGTCTCCCGTCTCGCTGCTTTTGGCCCTCCTGCTATGATCTTATTAATATATCCTTCAATGGAGAAGAAGGAATCTAGAAGGAATAATAGATCATCATGTTCTCTAACTGACGCAGTCTCCAACAGAGAGAGATGCACACAACCAACTTTTTAATTATTACATTTGTGAGTTCTTTCAAAGTAGTGTGAGGAAAAGAAGAAGATAACATGGAAATCATTCAACAGTGAGAATGTTGACATACAGCTGGAATGGATGGACAGACGGACAGACTGACGGACAGATGGACAGCCTGACGGACAGACGGACAGCCTGACGGACAGACGGACAGCCTGACGGACAGACGGACAGCCTGACGGACAGACGGACAGCCTGACGGACCAGCCTGACAGCCTGACAGACAGACGAACAGACAGTGCGGTGTCACTCCTATCTTGAAGGGAATATCAGGAAGATACCTAGAGGCTGTGAGATATCAATGGATCAGTGTGTGTGTGCGCACATTTGTGTGTGTGTGTGTGTCTTTGTGTGTGTGTGTGTGTGTGGTGTGTGTGTGTGTGTGCGGTGCGGTGTGTGTGTCTGTGATCTTGCAGCTGTCCACTCTAAACTGGAAGCAGAAGAGAGCAAGGGATGATAATATCAGATGAATCAGATCTGTAATCCCTTAGAGATCTATTGGTCTGTTTTCATATCAGATGAATCAGCTCTGTAATCTCTTAGAGATCTGTTGGTCTGTTTTCATATCAGATGAATCAGCTCTGTAATCCCTTTAGAGATCTGTTGGTCTGTTTTCATATCAGATGAATCAGCTCTGTTTGCCCTTTAGAGATCTGTTGGTCTGTTTTCAGTTAATCCATTTTAGAATAAGGCTGTAACGTAACAAAATGTGTAACACTTTCTGAATGCTCTGTATGTCCAATATATGCATGTGTGGTGTGTGTGTCCAAATGGAAGAAAGGTTCCTAACTCACTAAAGAGAGATGGAATCACCAACTCACTTATTCAACAAGACTCCTGGGAGCCCTAAAACATATTCAACAAGACTCCTGGGAGCCCTAAAACATATTCAACAAGAATCCTGGAGCCCTAAAAAATATTAAATAAGACTCCTGGCAGCACTAAAAAATATTAAACAAGACTCCTGGCAGCGCTAAAACAGATTCCACAAGACTCCTGGGAGCTTTAAAACATATTCAACAAGACTCCTGGGAGCTCTACAATATATTCAATAAGACTCCTGGGAGTTCCTGGGAGCTCTAAAACATATTCAACAGGGGGACAGGAGACTCAGTATCTCGTGAGACTCAGACATGTCTTATTTAAAACAGCATGCCGATTATGCAAATAGGACTCCAACTAATAAGATAGAATACTAATGCAAAATCAGATGAAGTGACATAGACACCGACAGGGAGAAAAGGGAATAAAGAAATATATAGAGAGAGAGAGAGAGAGAGAGAGAGAGAGAGAGAGAGAGAGAGAGAGAGGAGGAGAGAGAGAGAGAGAGAGAGAGAGAGAGAGAGAGAGAGAGAGAGAGAGAGAGAGAGAGAGAGAGAGAGAGAGAGAGAGAGAGAGAGAGAGAATGCTATTTGGCCCTAAACAGAGAGTACACAGTGGCAGAATACCTGACCACTGTGACTGACCCAAACATAAGGAAAGCTTTGACTATGTACCAGCCTCAGTGAGCATAGCCTTGCTATTGAGAAAGGCCGCCGTAGGCAGACCTGGCTCTCAAGAGAAGACAGGCTATGTGCACACTGCCCACAAAATGAGGTGGAAACTGAGCTGCACTTCTCTGACCTCCTGCCAAATGTATGACCATATTAGAGACACATATTTCCTCAGATTACACAGACCCACAAATAAGTTTGATAAACTCCCATATCTATTGGGTGAAATACCACAGTGTGCCATCACAGCAGCAAGATTTGTGACCTGTTGCCACAAGAAAAGGGCAACCAGTGAAGAACAAACACCATTGTAAATACAACCCATATTTATTTATTTGTACTTTAACTATTTGCACATCGTTACAACTGTATATCGACATAACATGACATATTATTTTGGAACTTCTGAGTGTAATATTTACTGTTCACTTTTTTATTGTTTATTTCCCTTTTGTTTATCTATTTTACCTGCTTTGGCAACGTAAACATATGTTTCCCATGCCAATAAAGCCCCTTAAATAGAATTGAGAGAGAGAGAGCTAGCCAGCCAGCCAGCCACGCACACACACACCTACTCACCCTGCAGTGGCAGAACCTGTTTGGCATGTATCATGATGCTGAGTTGAAGCACCAGTTGAGGAGCGCTCTTCAGGAAGGCCTCCAGCAGCCTCAGCATGTTTATGTCAGCACACTCAAACATCAACCTCCAGTGGAAGTGACCACGCTCACGGTTGCCGTGCCAACGGCTCTGGGCGCCCAGGTAGAGGGCGTGGACATACCTGTAGAGGAGGAGGGGATGAGTGTCAGTCAGTTCATCAGTCGATCAGTCAGTCGAGCAGGTCGATGGATTAATCAGTCAACTCACCAACCAGCCAACCGATTAATCAA